>NC_060069.1:142339624-142653790 GCF_922984935.1 Meles meles | reverse complement strand
AAGTGATTTCCCCAGGATTTCCCTGTGAGCAAGAGAATACACTGCAACAAAACCCTGAGAATTGTAGACTTACGCTTTTATCCACTGACACCCATCAAGTGAGGTTTTGGCAAAAATAAAATGCAAAATAGGAAAGACACAAATAAAAAGAAGACGTAAAAAGTCACATGGCACTCAAAGGTCTTCATGATGTGGTTAGTGAATTCTGCAATCTCGTATATCAGATTCTTTTCCACTTGCAAGGAAACATTTCAAACTCTCCAGATAGACAGTGTTCTTTCTCACATCCAGTGTTTGGCAAAAACTTTCCTGCTCCCTGATATACACGTTCCCTCTTTTAAATTTTTCTAAATTTTTCTCATTCTTTAAAATTTCCCTCACATGTCACTCAATTTGGAAGTTCATCATTCTCTCTCCCAATTTGGTATCATTGACCTTGTCCTGTTTTCTTACAGCAGCTTGATCATATCTTGATTTTACTACCAAGCAAAAAATCACACTCTTGGAAATCTTAGAAAGTTAACTGGGCCCCTCACTAGCCTACTAACAGTTTGACAGCAAGATCTGTGTTTATTTATTCATTTTGTTATGGATTTCCTAGTCCTACTTATTGCATTAGCTACCCCACTGTTTAATCAGAATGGTAAAGTGAGTGAAATTTTTAAAATAACATATATATATATATATATATGGCTATGATTGTCTTTAATTGGACACTATCTTGGGCTATAAATAACTTGCTAGTTAAGTATGAAGAAGGACTCCTGGGTGGCTCAGTTGGCTGAGCATCCATCTTTTGATTTTTGTTCAGGTCATGATCTCAGGGTCCCAGGATTGAGCCCTGAGTTGGGCTCCAGCTCAGTGAGATGTGAACTTGCCCCTCTCCCTCTGCTCCTCCCCCAACTTACCCATGCCCACCTTCTCTCTCTCTCAAAAAAATAAATAATATCTTTAAAAAGTAAAAGCTAAGTATGAAGATACTTTATTGGCTTACTTTTTTTTCTTTATCCTGAAGGTCTTATATTAACCAGAGTTTAGAAATCTCAGTAGGATATAGTATATCAATAAATACTTCATGAGCATTTGTTTTCTTTCTTTATTTGTATAGAAAATTTTGGATGGTGAAAATTTGTGTTCCCAGATTTATAAAGCAATAAATAAAATAAAAATGGGATTTCCAATTAGATTTGAATTTCAGGTAAATAACAATTTTATATAATTATATTATGTTTAAATATATATATGTGTGTTAGTGTGTATTTTTACTTTTTATTTCATTTTTTATGTTTATTTATATTTAAAATATTCTTGTAACAACATGTAGTCTGATCTTACTATTTTTATTCCCTTAGGATAATCTTTGTTGTTTAGATGGGTTACTTATACCACTTATAATTAATTCAATTATTTATATAATTAGTTTTAAGTCTATTATTTTATTGTTTTTATATTAGTCCTATCTTTTCTTTTTTCCCTTTCCCTCTATGTCTTATCTCCTTTGAATCACTACAGTATGTTTTTATAAATCCATTTTTTTCCTCTCCTGTCTTATTAGCCATACTCTTTATTTTGTTATTTCAGTGATTGTTAAGGGTTTAAAGTACATATTTTAATTTGTCACAGTCTTTACTTTAAATTACATAACTTTACCTCAATTAAATACCTTTAATTTGTATTATACCACTTCACATATAACATTAGTACTCCAATTTTTCTTCTTTGTGTCTTATGCTATTTCTTAAATTTCACTTATGCATATACATGTATTAGTATTGTTATTCTCATTTAAACAGCTATCTTTTTAAAATATTGAATAAGAAAATATTATATGTATAATCATTCATACCCCTTCCCATATAGTTATCATTTCCAGTGTTCTGTATTTTTTAATATGGATCCATATTTCCATAAGTAGAAAGTTCTTTTTTCCTATGCTCATTTTGTGACATCTCACAGATAGTCAATTAGTTATGCAACAGGTATAGGTTATGACTGAATTTATTATTTTAGGAGCAATAGAGCTACATTTTATCATGTATATTCAGAATGGGACACATTATTTCAGAAGAACTTTGAGTTAACTAAATAAAATAAGGTATGTTAAGAACTAGACACATAAGTGCTTATAAATGAACTTGAAACTATAATAATTAACTTTATATGTAACAATAAGCCACCTTTTATATTTGTGAATACTAGATGATGTGTTTTTTCCATCTAAAATTTTCTATAAGGATGAAGAGAGAAAAACAAATAGAATTCCAGTTGGTTCTTCATATGCTAAATATAAAGACAGTTGCAGAGTTTTCATAAGTGATAATTGATGGAAGTTATCTGATGGATAACTGATGGAAGTAACTCAATCATCTCAAAAAGCTTCACAGATGGAGGCTTCTCTGAATTATAGTGTAGAGTAAATTTAAGATAAGTAAATTAACTCTAACAAACTATATGTTATGATTATCTGGTATGTACTTATAAATGTGTTTCTTTGAATTTTTTTGTGATAGGCATACCTGATGAATAATGTTCATATTAGTTATTAGGGTTAAGGTTTGGGCTATAAATGTACACATATTAAAATATAAATGAAATAAAAGAGAGAAATGTATACAGACTTCATAAAGTTTTGAAAAATAACTTGATTTCTTCAAAACCCCTTTATAAAATCAAAATAAAATTCTGATATAAACAATTATAAGTTTAATTTCAAACTCGAGGTAGATAAGTTGCAACACTGTGTGAATACATATTTTAAAGGTAACATTGAGTAAATAACAGGACACAAAAGAATACACAAAGTATGATTCCTGTGGTGTAAAGTTCAAAAACAGGCACAACTATCCTCTGCTATTAGAAGTCAAGATAATGTTTAACCTCAGCTCAGAAGTAAGAAATAGGTAAATAGTGAAGGAGACTAGGAGAAAATTTTTAGGCTCTGGTAATGTTTTGTTTATGGAATTGTATACTGGAAAAGTGTGCCTAATTTGTGAAAATGTACCATAATAACACATGAACTTTGACGAATATAGATTATACATTGTGAGGATTAATTTTGTATGACAACTTGGCTGGATCATGGGATGCCCAGATATTTGACTGAACATTATTTTTGGATGTGTGTTTCTGGGTGAAATTAGTATTGGAATCAGTGGACTAATAAAACAATTTATCCTTTGAAAGTGGGAAAGCATCATTCAATCCAAGTTGAGATCTTGAATAAAGAAAGAGGCAGAAGAGGGAACAATTCTTCTCTTTTTGCCTAATTGCTTGAGATGCAACACTGGTCTTCTGCCTTTGGCACTACCGGTTGTGAGGTTTTCACACCCAGACTGAAATCCACACTGTGAGCTTTCCCGGTTCTCAGGCCCATAGGATGTTGTCTGAATTATACCACTGATGTCCCTGTCAATCTCGCTCTCTCTTTTTTTAAGATTTTATTTATTTATTTGCTAGAGAGAGAGAGAGATTACAAGTAGGTAGAGAGGCAGGCAGAGGAGGGGGGCTCCCTGCTGAGCAGAGATTCCCATATAGGGCTTGATTCCAGGACCCTGAGATTATGACCTGAACTGAGGCAGAGGCGTAATCCACTGAGCCACCCAGGCGCCCCTGTCAATCACTTTATATATTCTATGGTCTTCTTCCTCTGGAGAACCCTGATACATCCTAATCCATCAATGAACACTTAAAAGATTCTTAAATTCTTTTTTTTTTCTTTTTTTTTTCTCATTTTATTTATTTTTTCAGTGTAACAGTATTCATTCTTTTTGCACAACACCCAGTGCTCCATGCAAAACGTGCCCTCCCCATTACCCACCACCTGTTCCCCCAACCTCCCACCCCTGACCCTCCATAAGAGACTATGGACTCTGAAAAACAACCTGAGGGTTTTGAAGGGTCTTAAATTCTTTTTTAAAAGATTTTATTTATTTATTTGACAGAGATCACAAGTAGGCAGAGAAGCAGGCAGAGAGAGGAGGAAGCAGGCTCCCCACTGAGCCGAAGGCAAAGGCTTTAACCCACTGAGCCACCCAGGCGCCCCAAGATTCTTAAATTCTTAAACTACTTAAAAATTTAAAGGTTGTAAAAATATTGTCTTCTCTGACAACCATCTATCTGCCAGTTATCTTAAAATAATAGATACCGTTAAAACATTTCTGTTACCTTCCTAATTGTTATTTCCCTTTGGCAATCTAAGGGACAACAAAACAAACCAAAACATTAAAAATATTTTTGCAAAGACAACAAAAAGGTACCATTTTTCCTATACTCCTAAAGCAAGTCTATCAATGTCTTACTTAATAATTTCACTAATGAAACATGTAAATCCATCCATTTCTTTCTGTCTCCGTTACTAGAATCCCAAATTAAGTATCTTCTATCAACCAAATTGATGAAATAATCTCTTAATTTTTTCTCCCAATTTAAAATTTTATTGTCCTAAAATCCACTCTTCACACAACAATAAGAATGACATTTCTGATTGTACCATTCCATTACCTTAAACTCTCTGGTGCTTCCTTTTACACCTGGAATAAAATGTAAATTGGTCTCAAAACTACATGCTAAGCCCTGCCTACCTCTGTGACAGCATCTTAAAAAGTGCCAATGTGGGGCGCCTGGGTGGCTCAGTGGTTTAAGCCGCTGCCTTCGGCTCAGGTCATGATCTCAGGGTCCTGGGATCGAGTCCCGCATCAGGCTCTCTGCTCTGCAGTGAGCCTGCTTCCCTCTCACTCTCTCTGCCTGCCTTTCTGCCTACTTGTGATCTCTCTCTGTCAAATAAATAAATAAAATCTTAAAAAAAAAAAGTGCCAATGTAGTGTCTGCTTTGGTGTCTTAGTTCTGGTTATATATCCCTGGAAGGCATAGCCCTATGACCTAACATTTTCTTTTTGTCCTTAAGATGACTATGAGTTATTGTTTAATACTAAATTATTTACCATATATCTACCACTTCTCCCTATTTTAATTCTCTATATGATGTATTCCTTTGCTTAGTATTTTCCTCAACCCATTAGAATGTATGTCTAAAAGACTTTGTTTTATTACTTTGTCTCATTTACTGTTATAAGCAAGATATCAAAAAAAGATACACGAGACATAATAGGTGTTCAAAATAAGGAAATGACTAAAAAGAGGTTGTACATATGCTACTATTTAATTAATGTTTATTTAATATTTACTTTTATTATTTGACACCCACATATATATTACACATATTAAATTTAATTCTACTTCAATATGAATATTTTCTTTTCATATAAACATTAAAAATGTTTATAAATCATGATAATATTTTTCTCTACAGTTTTTATTAGCTCCTAAAATATGGAGCAAAGTCATCACTTTTGAAGATGAGACTTTTCTAATTACAAAATTAAGAAGAAAAAAGTAACATTAAAAATTAAAAAATGTGTCACTTTGATCTTTATTATAGCATCTAGTATTGTCAACTTGATTAAAGGATAATTACCAGCTTAGAGAGTTTAAAAAAAGAGTAAGGATGATTTTGATGAGATTTCTTCTAATTAGTTTTCAGATAAAAATCAACCTTCACAACTGCGTGTTTAGCCTTGGCTGGGAGGTGGGAAAATCATCCATTTTATCCTTATCTATAACTGCATTATAGTAAAAATTATATTAAAAAAAAAACCTTTTTCTACCAAAGTAGATTTTAAATTGTTTCTTAACTTTTGAAAGATATCAGAAATTACTAAATTGGAATTACTTACTGAAGCCATGTGTATTCTCTCAGACTGTCAATTAGATGAAAATCAATCAATAAATTTATATGAGTGACAGAATATTTTTTGTTTTACTAACCAGTATCTTTTGCATACATATGAGTACATGCCATGTACTTGTACTCTTAGGAAAACAACATGGGTAGACCTCGAAGGTATATGCTAAGTGATATAATTCAGACTGACAAAGACAAATACCATATTTCACTCATATGTGGAATCTAGAAAAATAAAAATAAAAATGAATGAATAAACAAACGGAAAGCAGAATCAGATTTCTAAATATAGAGAACAAATTGATGGTGCCAAAGGGGAAAGGCAAAATCGATGAAAGGGTATGGGAGATACAGGTTTCCAGTAATGGGATGAATAAGTCATGCGAATAAAAGGCACAGCATAGGGAATATAGTCAGTGCTACTGTAATAGTGTTGTTTGGTGACAATGGTAGCTACATCTGTGGTGAGAAAGCAAAAAGAACAGAGAAGCTGAATCACTATGTTTACACCTGAAACTAACGAAACACATTATATGTCAACTAGACTCAAATTTAAAACAATTTAAAACTCCGAAGAAATGAAAAAAGAAAAAATTCACAGAATCATTTACCTGGACTATACAATAAATATATACAAATATAATTTTCTTCTCTAATTTTTGATACCTAGAAATACCCTTACAACTATAAATTTATACATTTTATAGAGAGAGCTCTTAAAACATTCAAAAATGTGTATGAGGGGCGCCTGGGTGGCTCAGTGGGTTAAAGCCTCTGCCTTTGGCTCAAGTCATGATCCCAGGGTCCTGGGATGGAGCCCCACATAGGGCTCTCTGCTCCGCAGGGAGCCTGCTTCCTCCTCTCTCTCTCTGCCTGCCTCTCTGCCTAGTTGTGATCTCTGTCTGTCAAATAAATAAATAAAATCTTTTTTAAAAAAAGTATATGAATCCATGATATACCCAAAATAACTTCCAAACTAATAAGAAACAATAAAATTTCAATTATAAAAAACATATATGTTTGCTCTATGATTTTAATTATACTTAAAATACTAAATATCTTTACCATACGTAAGAAATATTCTTGAAGTACCTGGATGGCTCAGTCAGTTAAATGTCCAAGTCTTGATCTCAGCTCAGGTCTTGATCTCAGAGTTTTGAGTTCATGCCCCATGATGAGTTCCACACTACAAAAATAATTAAATAAGTAGGTAAGCAAACAAACAAATAAATAAATAAATAAATCATAAGTCATTTTAACCTTTTTTTTTACTTTTGATTTTGTAAGACTATTTCCTTATATATTAAATATCAGTTAATAATTGCTGTGCTAAACATATAACAGATTAGCATGAAAAGTTTCCATGTAATCAAGGGCCAATGATGTGAACTAGTATTATAATGTTCTGACATTACTCATTTTGATGTTGAATATTGTGAGGTTTTTCTAATCCTTTTCTATAAGATAAACTATTTCTTTATTTTTAGTAGAAACTTTTATATATTTTCATTAAAAAATAAACAAATATCACAATATTAACCATAGGTACAGCCACTTTATCACATATAATCTTATATTAAAATTGAGTAAATTATACCAGCCATACAGTTGTAGTTTTAAATTTCTTTTTTCAAGCCAAACTTACCCCAGTGTAACAAATCCGATTGATAATCAACCTCAAATTCCTTCATCCCACCCCTAAGTTGACCCATAGATGTGGTAGACATTTCCAAACACTCTGAAGCTTTGGAAAATCATAGGAAATTTTAAGATAACTGGTGTGGTTTTGATACTCAAAAGATTAACATTTCTTTTTTATAGGCTCTAGGGAATGGCAATTAAATTCTACTTTAGTAAAACAAAGCAATGAGCAGTTATTGTCCATCTGAGTTTTTGACTGATAGTCACAAGATTGATAGATAAACTTGCCACGGAGTACTAATATAGATAATGACTTGTAACAATTATCCATGCTCTACAGAGACTACACATCTCAAAATGATTCTGATATGTGTCAAGGTTCTCCACTTACTGAATTTAAAATTATCCTTAAAACTTAAATGATTTACAAATCATAGTAAATGACAGGCACATTCTTCAGAATTAAACCATGAAGGGGACTAGACTTGACTCCTTTTTTCTGAGTCTTAATTCACATTCTCAATTTTACCCCTAATGGAATGAATTTTGGTGTAGGGAAAAGCACCTTGTGGATCTTTAGGGACTTTGCTTATTGCTGTATATTTCCTAAAGTTTGTCCCAGTGCCTGGTTCAGAGTGAGCATCTATCAAACAAAGAAATGAATGAATTAATGAATGAATGATTGATTCAATGAATACTGATACAAGAAAGTATTATTCTATCATTGTTCTGAAATGAGTGATCAGGCACGGTTGTCTGAGCATCAGCCTGCTAATTTAGTGAGCAGATGTAAAGATCTTACAATAGGTATGTACAAGGAAAAGTGTTTCCAAAATGGCACAAGTTAGAAAGAACTGGGTACCCTTCTAGGTAATCTCATTCAGTGGATCCTTCAATTTGCAATATTTTCAGACATTCTTGCAAATACAAGACTCCCAGGTATCCTCAAACATTTAATAATTTAATTTAATACAATTAAGCTCATCACCTACTGAGTCCTCATGTGGTATAATGACAAATACTATTGTATTTCATTTTGACATTTACAGAACACTGTTTCACTAAATATTTTATCCTCATTGAAAACCCTTATTTGGTTAAAATGGATAAAGGTGGTTAAAAGATACAAACTTCTAGTTATAAAATAAGTTCTGGGGAATGTAAAGTTCAGCATGAAAAAAAAAAACATTTTTAAAAGTTTATAGCTGAATGATGGCAGTACCGTTTAAAGGGCAAAAACAGACAAAATGAAACCCAAACATAAATCTTCTCCTTCAACCCATTATATTTCACCCATACCACATTTATATACAATTATAATTCGTCTTCCACTTTTAAATATTTTTTGAAAAATTTTTGTTTATTTATTTTTTTTTAATTTTTTTCCCTTTTTATTTATTTTTTCAGCGTAACAGTATTCATTCTTTTTGCACAACACCCAGTGCTCCATGCAAAACGTGCCCTCCCCATCACCCACCACCTGTTCCCCCAACCTCCCACCCCTGACCCTTCAAAACCCTCAGGTTGTTTTTCAGAGTCCATAGTCTCTTATGGTTCGCCTCCCCTCCCCAATGTCCATAGCCCGCTCCCCCTCCCCCAATCCCACCTCCCCCCAGCAACCCCCAGTTTGTTTTGTGAGATTAAGAGTCATTTATGGTTTGTCTCCCTCCCAATCCCATCTTGTTTCATTTATTCTTCTCCTATCCCCCTACCCCCCCATGTTGCTTCTCCATGTCCTCATATCAGGGAGATCATATGATAGTTGTCTTTCTCCGATTGACTTATTTCACTAAGCATGATACGCTCTAGTTCCATCCACGTCGTCGCAAATGGCAAGATTTCATTTCTTTTGATGGCTGCATAGTATTCCATTGTGTATATATACCACCTCTTCTTTATCCATTCATCTGTTGATGGACATCTAGGTTCTTTCCATAGTCTGGCTATTGTAGACATTGCTGCTATAAACATTCGGGTACACGTGCCTCTTCGGATCACTATGTTTGTATCTTTAGGGTAAATACCCAGTAGTGCAATTGCTGGGTCATAGGGTAGTTCTATTTTCAACATTTTGAGGAACCTCCATGCTGTTTTCCAGAGTGGTTGCACCAGCTTGCATTCCCACCAACAGTGGAGGAGGGTTCCCCTTTCTCCACATCCTCTCCAGCATCTGTCATTTCCTGACTTGTTAATTTTAGCCATTCTGACTGGTGTGAGGTGATATCTCATTGTGGTTTTGATTTGTATTTCCCTGATGCCGAGTGACGTGGAGCACTTTTTCATGTGTCTGTTGGCCATCTGGATGTCTTCTTTGTAGAAATGTCTGTTCATGTCCTCTGCCCATTTCTTATTTATTTGAGAGAGAGTAAACGAGAGAGAGAGAGATTGAATGACAGAACACAAGCAGGGGAGGCTCAGAGGAAGAAGCAGAATCCCCATTGAGCAGGGAGCCCTGTCATGCCAATGCCAGGCTTGATCCCAGGACCCCAGGATCATGACTTGAGCAGAAGGCAGATGCTTAACTGACCGAGCCACCCAGGTACCCTCATATTCCACTTTCTAATGTAACCTCAATATATATGAGGTATACATTTAATTCCTGCTTTTGATTTATTAATTGTATATTAGGTTAGTTTTCAACTTGGCCAGAAAACTAAATGGAAGATGTCAAATGTTTACTTACCATATAGGTTGGTCCAGAAAATTTCACACCTTAATGTTAGTATTTAAAGAAGAATGCTGCCAAACTTAAGATATGAACATTGCTAATAAAGTAACCTGATAGGAAAAAAAAAATGGTAAAGTATGAATTTGAAGTTACATAGAACTCTCAAGGGGATAATAGAAACCTCCAGTAATCAAAATTTAGCTCTCCCATATAAAGCATGGCACACACTTCCACATATTTTAGACTCCTTAGGACAAAGAATCTAAGATGATTATAGAATGTAATTTATCTCACAGATGTTCTTTTCTTTTATCGTGCTTTCTGTGGAGACAAGTCAGTGTTAAAAAAGAAGATACATAGAAAACATTGAAAATACTGTCACAAGTACATAAAATTAGTTGTATCTTTTATTCAAATATAATGAAAAAGTATAACACACTCCTAACCTTGAGTATCTGAGTTTTTAAAATTTTTATTTAAATTCAGTTAACATATAATGTACTATTAGTTTCAGAGGTAGAGGTCAGGAATTCATCAGTCTTATTTAATACCCAGTGCTCATTACATCTTGTGCCATCGCCCAGTTACCCCATCCTCCCAGCCCTCTCCAGTCCAGCAACACTCAGTGTCTTTCCTGTGCTTCAGAGTCTCTTATGGTTTGTCTCCGTCTATGATTTCATCTTGTTTTATTCTTTTCCTCTCTTCCCCTATGATCTTCTGATTTGTTTCTTAAATTCCACATATCAGCAACATTATATGAAAATTGTCTTTTTCTGATTAGCTTAATTCACTTAACTTAACAGCCTCTAGTTCAATCCATTTGGTTGCAAATGGCAAAATTTCTTTTTCACTTTTTTCCTTTTTTGGAAGGCTAACCTTGAATATTTAAAAATCTTTACAACATTTTCCAAACCGGAAAAAAAAATTATGTGTGTTTTATACTTTTTGGCTTTAAAAAAATTATGGATATTGTTGTCTGGTTTTCCCAACACCATTTGTTGATGAGACATTCCTTTTCCCATTGGATATTCTTTACCACTTTGTTGAAGATTAATTGACCATATAGTTGCGGGTTCATATATGGGTTTTCTATTCTGTTCTATTGATCTGTGTGTCTATTTTTGTGCCAGTATCACACTATTTTGATCATTATGGCTTTGTAATATAGCTTGAAGTCCAGAACTGTGAAGCCTCCAGCTTTGCTCTTCTTTTTCAAGGTTGCTTTGGGTATTCAGGGTCTTTTGTGGTTCCATACAAATTTTACGATTGTTTGTTATAGCTCTGTGAACAATGCTATCGGCACTTTGATAGGGATTACATTAAAAGTGTAGATTGCTGGGGTGCCTCGGTGGCTCAGTGGGTTAAGCCTCTGCCTTTAGCTCAGGTCATGATCTCGGGCTCCTGGGATCAAGCCCCACATTGGACTCTCTTTTCAGTGGGGAGGCTGCCTCCCCCTCTCTCTCTGCTTGCCTCTCTGCCTACTTGTTTTCTCTCTGTGTGTCAAGTAAATAAATAAAATCTTGACCAAAAAAAAAGGTGTAGTGAGCACCTGGGTGGCTCAGTCATTAAGCATCTTCCTTTGGCTCAGGACATGATCCTGGGGTCTTGGGATCAATCCCTGTGTCCAGCTCCCTGCTCAGTGAGAAGGCTTCTTCTCCCTCTCCCACTCCCTCTACTTGTGTTCCCCTCTCTCGCTGTGTCTCTCTCTCTCTCTGTCAAATAAATGAAATCTAATTTTAAAAAAAAGTCTAGAATGCTTTGTGTAGTATAGACATTTGAACAATATTTTTTCTTCCAACCCATGAATGTAGAATGTTTTTCCATTTCTTTGTGTCATCTTCAATTTCTTTCATTACTGTTTCATAATTTTCAGCATATAGTTCTTTGACCTTTTCTGTTCTCTTACGTATCTTATAGTTTTTGGTGCAATTTTAATTGGGATTGATTCCTTAATTTCTCTCTGCTGCCTCAATAGTTGGGCATAGAATTGTAACAGATTTCTGTACGTTGATTTTGTATCCTGCAACTTTACTAAATTCATCTATCAGTTCTAGCATTTTTTGGTGCAGTCTTTTGGGTTTTCTTTTTTTGGGTGGGGGTTTTATAGAGTATCATATTATCTGCAAACAGTGATAGTTTTACTTTCAACAGACACATGAAAAGATATTAAAATCACTCATCACCAGGGAAATAGAAATCAAAACTACAATGAGGTATCACCTCATACTTGTCAAAATGACTTTCAACCAGACAAGTAACAACAAATGCTGGTGAGGATGTGGAGAAAGGGGAACCCTTGTGCACTGTTGGTAGAAATGCAAACTGGGCAGTCAGTCTTTTAAGGTTCCTTAAAAAGTTTAAAATAGAACTACCTAATGACCCATAAATTTCACTACTAAATATTTACCCAAATAATACAAAAATATGAATTCAGAGGGATACATAAACCTAATGTTTATAGCAGCATTATCAACAATAGTCAAATCAGGAAACAACCTAAGTGTTGTTTTTCTACACTTGAAAATAGTATTACACAGTTTGTTGGGGTGCCCGATGGGTTCAGTTGGTTAAGCATCTGCGTTCCACTCAGATTATGATCCCAGGGTCCTGGGATTGAGGTCCACCTTGGGCTCCCTGCTAAGTGGGAAGTCTGCTTTTCCCTCTCCCTCTGCCCCTTCTCCTGCCAGTGTGCTCTTGTTCTCTTTCTCTCAAATGAATAAATAAAATATTTAAAAAAAAATTACACTGTTGGAGCCTGCGTGACTCAGTGGGTTAAGCCTCTGCCTTTGGCTCAGGTCATGATCTCAAGGTCCTGGGATCATGTCTAGCATCAGCTCTCTGCTCAGCGGGGTACCTGCTTCCCCCTCCCTCTCTGCCTACCTCTCTGCTTACGTGTAATTTCTCTCTTTCTGTCAAATAAATAAATAAAATCTTTTAAAAAATTATACTCTTAACTGAAATTTAAAAAAAACTAAAAAATGCAAAAGATGGTGGAAATTTTTAAGAATTCTTTTTTTAAGAATCATTAAAAAATATTTAAAGGGGGGAGGTGCAGAGGAAGAGAGAGAAAGAGAATTTTTTTTCAAAGATTTTATTTATTTATTTGACAGACAGAGTTCACAAGTAGGCAGAGAGGCAAGCAGAGAGAGAGGCGAAAGCAGGCTCCCCGCTGAGCAGAGAGCCCAATGAGGAGTTTGATCCCAGGACCCTGAGATCATGACTTGAGCCGAAGGCAGGGGCTTAATCTGCTGAGCCACCCAGGTGCCTTGAGAGAGGGAATCCTAGGCAGGCTCCACACCCAGTGCAGAGCTACATGGGGCTCACTCTCACAACCTTGAAACCATGACCAGAGTCAAAATCAAAAGTTGGTCATTTAACCAACTGAACTAACTAGGGGCCCCAAAAGCATGTGAAATTTTTAAAAACTCACATTCTGATATGTTCCTCTTGATTCTTACAAAAACAGACATGAAAGTATAATTATATGTTTAGTTTTAGTAGGTTTGTAAAATACTTTTTCTCCTGGCCTCATGTGCTTATTTAAAAATGCCATTGGAATTATGTGAAATATAGATTGTTCATTAAAAATCTGTTGCATGGGGCGCCTGAGTGGCTCAGTGGGTTAAAGCCTCTGCCTTCGGCTCAGGTCAGGATCCCAGGGTCCTGGGATCGAGCCCCGCATCGGGCTCTCTGCTCCGCAGGGAGCCTGCTTCCTCCTCTCTCTCTGCCTGCCTCTCTGCCTAGTTGTGATTTCTCTCTGTCAAATAAATAAAATATAAAAATAAATAAATAAATAAATAAATAAATAAAAATCTGTTGCATGATCATTAGCTTTCAGATTATAATTTTTTTTCATGTAAAATGGCAATGTTTTTTAATCTAAAAAATGGCGATGAAGTTAATAAAATAAAATTTCCATAATTTCCATTCATAAACTATTTTCATGGATTTACTTAAATATTCCTTAAACATAAGATAATCTAACTGGAATAGGTTTATGGAAAGCATGTACTCATCTCAAAATTATATTGATAAATTAAGCTTTGGCTATTTTAGATTGAATATTGGCTACCTAAACTGAAAGCTTTTGAGAAACCATTAAAAAGCTGCTAAGAGCCTTTAAACAAATTCGATTTCAACAGTTAGAGAGAGACACTGGAAGCCACAGATATTTTTCTCTCATGTTCAATACATTTATGAAGAAGTCAGATGAGTAAATAGAATGACATATTTACAGAGACAGAAAACAAATGAGGGGGCAATGAATATTAGTGCAATTAGTGAAGAATATTGAGTCACATAATGGTAATTCAGAAAGTATTTATTGAGGAGTCAGAAATGACCAAGATACTTTATTGCTCAGGTGTTGAGCCACATGGGAGAGGATAGAGGTGGAAGAGGAACAGATTGAGTTACAGATCACTAAACTTGAAGGTTTAAAATGATAATTATAAATGAAAAATGGTGTGTATATTCAAATGAAATTTTATATCTGGTTAGGAAATCAATAAAGCATCAGAAAAAGAGAGTTGTCTGAGATAGTTCTTTGAAGATTATTGTTTTGTTTAATGTGTGGAGTTGGATATGAAGAGGCTTCTGGATGGTGTGGGTGACAGGAGCAAACATATGCCATTATGGAGTATATTAGCTGACCTCACATTATTTAAGCTGATTTGGGTTTAGGGCATCTGGAAGGGCATAATGTGAACCAAAAGAGGCCAGGTGTATTAAGATAAACTGTGAACTGCCTTAAAGACCAGTACTGAGTCACACATTTTTCAATCCTTAGGAGATATGGAACAAAAGCTTTCTTTGACATCGGGAACTATCCTTGCATTAAGTTCTCCATGGAGGGTTGCCTATCTGAACCTGAACCATCCTGAATATGCTCTTTCACTCCACATTCTTATAGAGTTAAATTTCAACAGTTTATAATGAAATCAAGAGAAATTTTAGAATTACTTTTTGGAGGAACTTGACAAGTTCATATATCAAGTAGCTTGTTAAACTGCTTAGTGATGCTTTTCTCACCTTGAACTGAGACACTCCTGACTGCTTCTTTATATAACTCCTTCAGGCCTTCTCTAGTCTACTCAAAATACATGTTCACCTCCTCCTCCTTTCATTTTATTGATGACTATGCTGTCTGTCACAAAGACTGATTTCATCTGACAGATATTTTTTTCTAATTTTCTTCCTTTTAAAACGTTCTGAATTCTTACCAATTATTTTTAATTAACATTTTTATTATGTTCAATTATTTTCTATTTCCTTCCACATTTATACTGGAGATGGTTCATCCCTACTCTTCAAGTATCTCTTCTACTTGCAGACTATTCCTATGTCTTCCTTAATCCTGTTTAATCTTTCATGTATCTTGTGTCCCTCAATTTTCAATTCATCTTTTTTTGACTCAGCAAAATTATTAATTCAAAGATATAATTGTTGTAAATACTTTCATGTAAATTATATTACATTCTCTTTCTGGTCTTTCTCTCCAATTATTTCATAAAATTTTATAGATTCCTATCTCAACTATCATTTTCTCAAAAACCTATGTTGCAAATGATCCATAATCTTTTTTTAATTTAAATTGAATTAGCCAGTTTATAATACATCACTAGCTTCAGATGTAGAGTTCAGTTATTCATCTGTTGCATGTAACACCCAGTGCTCCTCACATCATGTGCCCTCCTTAATACTCATCACCCAGTTACCCCATCCATCTACCCACATCCCCTCCAGCAACGTGTAGTTTGTTTCTTATACTTAAGAGTCTCCCATGGTTTATCTCCCTTTCTGATTTCTTCCCATTTTTCTTCCCCTTTCCCTATGATTCTCTGCAGTGTTTCTTATATTCCACATATTAGTGGAACCATATAAGAATTGTCTTTCTCTAACTGACTTATTTTGGTCAGCATAATATCCTCCAGTTCCATTCATGTCAATGTAAATGGTAAGTGTTCATCTTTTCGATTGTTCAGTAATATTCATATATATATATATATATATAGAGAGAGAGAGAGAGAGAGATACACACACACACACACACACACACACACACACGCCACACTTCCTTATCCATTCATCTGTCAAAAGACATCTCAACTCTTTCTATGATTTGGCTATTGTGGACATTGCTGCAATAAACATTGGGGTGCAGGTGCCCCTTTGGATCACTACATTTGTATCTTTGGGGTAAATACTGAGTAGTGCAATTGCTGGGCAGCTCTATTTTTAACTTCTTGAGGAACCTGCATACTTTCTTATCACTCAACTAATAGTTTATTTTTCAGTGAGCACTCTCTCCAATCTTAATGGTCTAAAGTCTGAATGACATTTTTGTAAATCCACTCTTTGACTGACTTTTAGGACTCTACATTTCACCTGTTCTGCAGTCTCAGGGAATGACTTCCAATCTTTATTTCTCCAAAATAGTCTTGATAATGATTATTTTCCTAATAGCCATAATAGTTTAATATTAGGTGATGACATGGAAGTTAAAGAGATTTGACAATAATGAACTACACCAATATATTAGAATAGCCTTCCTGTTTCCAGGAAGGTCAGCTCCATTGACTTCTCAGTAGTACCTCACAATAGTTTATTGGACCAATTACTAGTTGCTGAAACATTAGAATCAGATAGAGCGAGGTGCAAATTTCTGTTTCATCATGTATTAACTGGAAAAACATTTTTATTCCTTTGAGAGATATTAACTCTTAAAGCTATTGTGAGGTGTAACCCAAGTAATGCTGACAATGTGAATGGATTAGTGAAATCCATCTCTCAACTCATCCATTTTTCATTGAGTCTCTAATTGCATTTGCATAATCTGCTTGCATAAAAACTCTCTACCTTTAACAACGACAAATATCCTGAAAGCCTCCTTGAAAACTCTACTGTATCACCTTCTCTTTATGCCCAAGATAGTTGGTTGCTTAATTACCTGATGCTTTTTCTTGTTATATTTTCAATTTCCTTCTCTAGCTGATTAGAAATCTGTGGAAGTATGGTTACTTTGTTTTTGTGCATTTTAACTTAACTAATCAAAACATCGATGGTAATTATATTGATTGAAAATTGAACCACACAGTACATCTAACCACAGCTTCAAAGAGTTTTTATCTCAAAACAAAACAAAGCAAAAATGATTAAATTTGGAAAGTACCAAAATAATCTAAAGTACACTACTTAATATCTACTTATATCCTAACCCAAGGGTTATGGAACATAGTTAAAAATATTTGACATTATTTTATAAATCCAAAGAGGGATAAACTTCAGTTTTTAATTTCAAGGATCAGTATCAAGACTTCAAATCAGAAATAAGGCAGAGTCAGAGAATGATTTCTATTTGAATGATCAGAGAAAGCTTCCTGAGAGTCAATTAATTGAGCTGTATCTTTATAAATAAGCAATATGTTTTTCTGCTGATTCATTTTCTAAGACCGTAAAAACAATTTATGGTGAAGAGTAAAGAAAAGCAACATATTTTGCTTTCAAGAATTAAAAAAAAAACAAAAACAAACAAAAAAACTTTTCTCTAATTGTAGCACTAAGCAGTTTTTATATTTCCTAATTTACAAACAGTGATTTGCAATACCTGTATGTTCACAAAGTAATTTCTCTTTTATCCCTGTATAGAGTTTCTTTATCTACAAAAAGAGTGAGTTGAAAGAAGTCACCATATAATTTATGGCTCTGAACGATTACAAGAATTTTAACATTTTAATTTAATTTAATGTTGGGAGCTAAGGGGAAAGAGTAAGAATGTGAATAGAGAAGTCATAAATGGACTTTGTAGTTCAGTACAAAGATTGAGCTCTAGACTTAGAAAATGTTTATCTGAAAGGATACATACAATATTGCTAATGCCATCTTGGTCCCTTAGTGCCATTTTCCAAATCAGAAAACTGCCCACCAAAGGATTCATTAACTCATCAAATGCTACACATTTAGTAAAAGAAAAAAAGGGAGAACCTGAAATTTTATTTTATCCGTGGTGTTTAAACATCATGCAACACAGAGCAATGCTCTCGACCTAGTAAGCTGAGAGGTATAATTTATTTTGATTTTTATAGAAAGCAGTTGAAAGGGGCTGAGTTTTGCAATCTATACAGAGAAACCCTTCCAAAAAGTTTTTTTGTCTCTTTACATTCTTCCTTAAGCCTAATGAATAACTTTAAAGCACCATCAATGTTTGATTATTGTAAGTCAATCAAACCATACGATTTCTCACAAAGTAACTATTTTAAAATAATCTGTTATCTATCCAACACTAACCAGTGAAATGTGAGGAAGGTCTGTCACTATGAAATTTGGGGGGAAATTTCTTGTTCTTAAAAAGATCTGGTCCTTTTTTTTGTTTTGAAATATTGTGTATGAAGATATACAGATATTCCTTAAGCAGTATGGGTCTACAGGTTTGGTCATTTATAGATAACCCATAAGCAACATGGGTCTAGACGCTGGTCTACTTTTATGCAGTTTGTTATTGCTGTTTTGTTTCTTTTTTTATATATATTTTTTATTTATTTGACAGAGAGAAATCACAACTAGGCAGAGAGGCAGGCAGAGAGAGAGGAGGAAGCAGGCTCCCTGCGGAGCAGAGAGCCAAATGCGGGGCTCGATCCCAGGACCCTGGTATCATGACCTGTGTGGAAGGGAGAGGCTTTAGCCAACTGAGCCACCCAGGAGCCCCTTGTTTCTTTTGTTTTTAAGAGTTGACAGCAAAAGTATTTATTTACAACCCCCCTTCCCCCCCAAGTCTCCACAGGACCAAATGGAATGTGACTGGAACAAAGGTCACATCTGTTGCAGAGTACCCAGGAAGGCCCACAGAAGTTATCAGCAGCCCCTGGACTGAGCAGGGCTGCCAACCATCTCTCATGCAGACAAAAGGAAGCCAAAAGCTTTTTTCTTACCTGTGTTTCACAGTAT
Organism: Meles meles; assembly: GCF_922984935.1. Classification (NCBI taxonomy): domain Eukaryota; kingdom Metazoa; phylum Chordata; class Mammalia; order Carnivora; family Mustelidae; genus Meles; species Meles meles. The sequence goes on along the minus strand of NC_060069.1, from coordinate 142,634,798 downwards.
GACAAAAACCATGAATCAGGATAAGGGAGGAAAATTGAACCAGATGCCAGGAAGAAGAGATTCTACTACGTCTTCTGTACATTACTATTCTCACTTTGCTTTCCTTTATATCATCCTTTTTGATTTTCCTCTGAACTCTTCGCAGATGCCACTCTCATGTTGATGCTTCCTTTCATATGTTACATCTGAGTGTTGGAAATTCTCCTGTGCCTTCTACACTTTTCCTCTCTCTCCTTAGTGATTAATATATTCCCATGCCATTAAATGCTGTATAAATACTGAATATTCACATAATTATATATGGACAATTTACAGCTACCTCAAATTTGGCACTCTCAAACTACACTCTTAATCCAACACCCAGACTGATCCTAAACAGAGACTGGGTGGGGATCCTTTCTGGAGGCAGCTCTATGGTCAACTAATCTTCGACAAAGCAGGAAAGAATGTCCAATGGAAAAAAGACAGCCTCTTCGATAAATTCTGCTGGGAAAATTGGACAGCCACATGCAGAAAGATGAAATTGGACCACTTCCTTACACCACACACGAAAATAGACTCAAAATGGATGAAGGACCTCCATGTGAGAAAGGAATCCATCAAAATCCTTGAGGAGAGCACAGGCAGCAACCTCTTCGACCTCAGCCGCAGCAACATCTTCCTAGGAACATTGGCAAAGGAAATGGAAGCAAGGGCAAAAACGAACTACTGGGATTTCATCAAGATCAAAAGCTTTTGCACAGCAAAGGAAACAGTTAACAAAACCAAAAGACAACTGACAGAATGGGAGAAGATATTTGCAAACGACATATCAGATAAAGGGCTAGTGTCCAAAATCCATAAGGAACTTAGCAAACTCAACACCCAAAGAACAAACAATCCAATCAAGAAATGGGCAGAGGACATGAACAGACATTTCTGCAAAGAAGACATCCAGATGGCCAACAGACACATGAAAAAGTGTTCCACGTCACTCGGCATCAGGGAAATACAAATCAAAACCACAATGAGATATCACCTCACACCAGTCAGAATGGCTAAAATTAACAAGTCAGGAAATGACAGATGCTGGTGAGGATGCGGAGAAAGGGGAAGCCTCTTACACTGTTGGTGGGAATGCAAGCTGATGCAACCACTCTGGAATACAGCATGGAGGTTCCTCAAAATGTTGAAAATAGAACTACCCTATGACCCAGCAATTGCACTACTGGGTATTTACCCTAAAGATACAAACATAGTGATCCGAAGGGGCATGTGTACCCGAATGTTTATAGCAGCAATGTCTACAATAGCCAGACTATGGAAAGAACCTAGATGTCCATCAACAGATGAATGGATAAAGAAGAAGTGGTATGTATACACAATGGAATACTATGCAGCCATCAAAAGAAATGAAATCATGCCATTTGCGACGACGTGGATGGAACTAGAGGGTATCATGCTTAGTGAAATAAGTCAATCGGAGAAAGACAACTATCATATGATCTCCCTGATATGAGGACGTGGAGATGCAACATGGAGGTTTAGGAGGATAGGAGAAGAATAGATGAAACAAGATGGGATTGGGAGGGAGACAAACCATAAGTGACTCTTGATCTCACAAAACAAACTGGGGGTTGCTGGAGGGAGGTCGGGTTGGGAGAGGAAGAGGGGGTTATGGACATTGGGAAGGGTGTGTGCTATGGTGAGTGCTGTGATGTGTGTGGACCTGGTGATTCACAGATCTGTACCCCTGGGGATAAAAATACATTATATGTTTATAAAAAAAAAAGAAAGAAAGAAAGAAAAGAAAGGATGAATACCCAACTTTTGTTGCAACATGGACGGGACTGGAAGTGATTATGCTGAGTGAAATAAGTCAAGCAGAGAGAGTCAAGTATCATATGGCTTCACTTATTTGTGGAGCATAACAAATGACATGGAGGACATTGGCAGATGGATAGGAGAAAGAAGTTGAAGGAAATTGGAAGGGGCGGCGAACCATAAGAGACTATGGACTCTGAAAAACAATCTGAGGGTTTTGAAGGGGTGGGGGTGGGAGGTTGGGGGGAACCAGATGGTGGGTAATAGGGGGGGCATGTATTGCATGGAGCACTAGGTGTTGTGCAAAAACAATGAATATTGTTATGCTGAAAAAAAAATAAATTTAAGAATGTTAAAAAAAATAATGATGGCTCTTGAATGGTCACAATTTAAAAGAGTTTCTTGGGGTATCTGGGTGGCTCAGTCTGTTAAACATCCAACTCTTGATCTCAGCTCAGTTCTTGAACTCAATGTCATGGGTTCAAGCTCTATATTGGGCTCCGTGCTGGACATGGAGTCTATTAAAAAAAGAAGAAAAAAGATCAAATTAAATTTTAAAAAAGGTGTTGGGGAGGGGATATTTCTATGACAGGCAGTATTTAACTGTGAAGGGTAACCACAGCAGCCTTGTAAAGGCATGTGGTAAGTGTTTGAGATAGAGGAAAGGGCACAGATAAAAAGCCTGGGCCAGGAAAAAGCTCAGCATGTTTTGAAAAATGAAAGGAAGAAAACCTGCTTAAGTGCAGAGGAACTAGGGAGGAGAGGAACAACATGTGTTTGGAAAGGTTTGAAGGGCCATGTTTAAACACAACTTCTAAATGACTTTTATTTGAAGTCAACAGAAAGCTTTCACAGGATTAATTCAGCAGGATGATATAGTCCAATTTGTCAGTTTTTCATAATATCTGTGGACAGCACATGGAAAACAACTATGAGGGGGCAAGGAGTGAAATCAGGAAGATATGTAAAGATGCTATTTGATGCTCTAACTGGAGGAGTGTGATGCCAATTTCAGAGTTTGAGGCAGGATCAGTTTGGAGGCTGGATTAAGAGTGTAGTTTGAGAGTGCCAAATTTGAAATAGCTGTAAATTGTCCATATATAATTATGTGAATATTCAGTATTTATACAGCATTTAAAGGCATGGGAATATATTAATCACTAAGGAGAGAAAGGAAAAGTGTAGAAGGCACAGGAAATTTTCCAACACTCAGATGTGACATATGAAAGGAAGCATCAACATGAGAGTGGTATCTGCCAAAGAGTTCAGAGGAAAATAAAAAAGGATGATATAAATGAAAGCAAAGTGAGAATAGTAGTACACAAAAGACATAGTAGAATCTCTTCTTCCTGGCACCTGGTTCAATTTTCCTCCCTTATCCTGATTCATAGCTTTTGTCATGCTGTGGAAGATGGGTAAAGAAGAGAAAATTTTGGCTCCTTTTTTTTGTCATCTAAATGGCATGAAAATTTATAATGTGTACTATGGTTGTAGGACTTGACTTTGCTATTCTCTTTTAGAAAACAATGGTGTTGTTTGGTAAATTTCTGTGCTTTAGTAATCTAGTCCAAAAGGCTGGACTGTCTTTCACCACAATATTCAGTAACTACAAACTGAAATTAAATATCAGGCATTTATTAAGTACTGAACTAAGCTGTGTGTAATTATACTGATAGAACAGAGGGGCAGAAGATAAACTTCAAGTTCAACTAAGCTGATATCAGAGATACCAGCCAGGTAGGGAGGGGCAGAGGGAGAGAGAGAGAATCTCCCCATGCTGTCCAAGGAAAATATGTTTGTTTTATTTAAAAACAGTAACTTCCTTCAATGGGAACAGTGGCCAAAATTCAATATTGTTACAAATATAAAGCACTTAGAAGGTCAAAATATGTAATTCTGTCAAATTTTCTGAATTTCTTTTAAAGGTATACTTTTTAAGTCATATGAAACATTTAGGAAAAAAATATAAATCAACAACATGGGTCAAATAAGGCACAGTTCAAATTTAAGCTAAATAATGCTTGCCAATATGACTCAAAAGTAAATGTCTACTCTTCCTATCTCCACTTCTTTTTACTAGATTTAAATAAATCCAAATATTTACTCATGGTAGGAGATTCCAGATTTAACTATAGCTGAGTTTAACAGAAATACAGAAAATCAGAAAGATTTATAAGCACTCACAAGTGACACGGCAATTCCTCGGAAGACATCAATTAGAAAGGCTCTTCTCCACTTTTTTTTTTTTTTTAAAGATTTAACTTATTTGACAGAGAGAGAGATCACAGTAGGCAGAGAGGCAAGAAGAGAGAGAAAGAGGGGGAAGCAGGCTCCCTGCTGAGCAGAGAGCCCGATGCGAGGCTCGATCCCAGGACCCTGAGATCGATCCCAGGACCCTGAGATCATGACCTGAGCTGAAGGCAGAGGCTTAACCTCTGAGCCACTCAGGCACCCCTCTTCTCCACTTTCTAAGAGCACCTAAGGTTTGCTGCATAATGTAATTCAACAGAACAGCACTCTAATGATAAACAACTTACAGGAAATTCTTTCATCTATTCAATGTTTCATTATAAAACTTCAATATTTGACCAATATTAAAAATTTTAAACTCCATTATGTTATCATTTTCATTAAGTATTAGCTTAGCAAAAAGTGATCTTTGTGATTCTGTTTATTAACTTGGAAAAAAAAAGGTAGTACATTCTGGCTTTCACTTATTATAGATTTAATTCAATAATGTGATTTCTCACTATTTGAAAACCACATTTTTCTTTTCAGCAGTGGATAGCACTGAATGAAAAGCAGCTTTCATGGTATTTGACTTCCCTTTAAATAAAAGCATTTGGAATTTTCAGCAGTGATAACCTGGTTCTTACTCAAACTCCTACTGCAAGTAAATGTGAGAGAGAATCTAAAGTAAGGGTCCTATTCAAGGCAAAAAGTTTCCAATCCTAATTATTTCATTCCAAAGACCTGTGTTATACCTTCGGTTCCATCACTGAGGTGTAAATGATCACTGACAACTAGTGATGGTAACAGAACCCTCGCTGACATCATTATTAAATTTTACATACTATTTTATACCCAAATATATGCATATAAAACATTCACACAGATAAATTAGTGTTAAGAATTAAAAACTTACATCCACAAATGTCCTTTCTTCTGAAATCTGTGTAATTGTTTTCAAGGCTAGAAAGTTAAACATCCTGGCTATACATTCTGTCCCGCCGCCTGAGTGGCTCAGTGGGTTAGGCCTCTGCCTTCGGCTCCGGTCTTGATCTCGGGGTCCTGGGATCAAGCCCTGCATTGAGCTCTCTGCTTAGCAGGGAGCCTGCTTCCCCCTCTCTCTCTCTGCCTACTTGCGATCTCTCTCTGTCAAATAAATAAATAAAATCTAAAAAAAAAAAAAAAAGAACACATTATGTCTCAATACAGGGGTTGTGGACAACTTCAGAACTAACCTTCCAAAAAAAAAAAAAAAAATCTCACAAACTTAGAGTGCTTTGTTATTGCTGAATCTAATTAGATTTAAAGGAGACCACTGAATACTAAATTCAGGTATTTACTAAATAGTGCTGATTTCTGTTACCCAAGTAGCCCTCAGAAACTGACAACTGGAATAGGGATAGTTTTCTCAGTTCACTGTTTTTTTTAGGAAGCTGAAACATTTTCAGTTAAAGCATTCATTTGTCCTGTGGACTCCAACATATGAGGTCCAAACAACACTGTTTCTGAAGTGGTCTCGATGCAGACTTTGGAACTCCTTTTTCAATTTCACCTTGATTATCCCCCTTTTTTTTAAAATTAATTTATTTATTTTTTCAGCGTAACAGTATTCATTGTTTTTGCACAACACCCAGTGCTCCATGCAATACGTGCCCTCCCCATTACCCACCACCTGGTTCCCCCAACCTCCCACCCCCGCCCCTTCAAAATCCCCAGGTTGTTTCTCAGAGTCCATAGTCTCTCATGATTCGCCTCCCTTTCCAATTTCCCCCAACTTCCTTCTCCTCTCCATCTCGCAATGTCCTCCATGTCATTCGTTATGCTCCACAAATAAGTGAAACCACATGATACTTGACTCTCTCTGCTTGACTTATTTCACTCAGCACAATCACCTCCAGTCCCGTCCATGTTGCTACAAAAGTTGGGTATTCATCCTTTTTTTTTTTTTTAGTTTAACATATATATTAACATATATTTTTAATTTATTTATTTTTTTCAGCGTAACAGTATTCATTGTTTTTGCACAACACCCAGTGCTCCATGCAATACGTGCCCTCCCTATTACCCACCACCTGTTCCCCCAACCTCCCACCCCCGACCCTTCAAAACCCTCAGGTTGTTTTTCAGAGTCCATAGTCTCTTATGGTTTGCCTCCCCTTCCAATTTTTTTTTTATAAACATATAATGTATTTTTATCCCTTTTGATATAGATAAGAAAATGTCTTTTTCAGAGCCTCTGCTAGGAGGACAGCCAGGTCAGTAGCTTCCGCCGGTTTGGGCTTTATATCCTGTTCTGAACTTTCAACTGACCTAAGTTCTACAAAGTTCCTATCTTTAAGGGTCTCTAGCATATTCAGGTTTCTGCTCTTAACCAGAGTCTTTCTAGCACAGATTCTTTCCACACATCTTCCCTCTTTCATCGGGTCAATAGCAGATACGTTTTGGTGGAGCCTTGATGCAGGGAGGGGAAGGGACGGTGGGGACGGGGAAAGTGGTGGGACTGAGGGGGGTGCTGCAGTTAACAGATGTGACAGAATCTATAAATCAATTGCGATGAGATTTTGCTGTTCCTGCAGGGTCACAGTTTTGGCAATTTGAGTTCTGAGAGCAACAAGTTCATTCTCAAGGGCCCAGATCTTCTGCAGTGCTTCCTACTTGCTAGGGCTATCTTCAGATGAGGCTCTTCTAGAGACTGGTTTGATAAGGAAAATCACCTGCTTGGCGGCTTCTCAAAGAAAGGAAGGTCATCCTGAAGGGGTTGCCTTGATCTGACCCTGTCTGCCGTCTTGTTAAACACTTTCCTTCTTCTTTGGCTACCTGTCCAACATCAGCAAAAGATACCACTACATCCTTTCCTGGATGATTGGGGCTCCGTTCTGTTGTCGGGCTCGTAAGCAGAAACTGAACTCTTGGACACTGGATCCAGATAAATTAGTACCAGTTTTACTTAGGATACATCGAGATGAACCATATGGCCTCCCAAATCAAAGCACCGGTACCGATTGCATGCTTACTCTAACCTATTGAAAAACCATCCTAATTAGGTGCTTAATTCAGCCAAGCATTTAGATGAAAAGTCTCTCCAAATTTGCATTTCAAGTACTTCAGGCATACATAGCAACAATGGTCCAATAGGCACACTCACCCCATGGCAGCTGGGCACCTTCTTCCAGGAAAAGAGCGAACCTCTCTCTGGGCCCAGCACCACCCGAACCTGGGACTTGATCTCAGGGCCCTGAGATTGTGACCTGAGTCAAAATCAAGAGTCAGGTGCTTAACTGACTGAACCAACCTCAGGTACCCCAGGAATAGTGTAATTTAAATGAGAACATTAACACAGTTCAACATTCAATTAAGCACTATTTGCTTCATCATGCAAGCATATTTCTCCTTCCAGTCTGAATTAATAATCGTCTTGATTAATTTCCAAAGACAACTTTCCCTTCTTTCCTCCTTTATCTCTATAAAGGTGTTAAAATTCTGTCAGTTTAATATGAAACTGTATAAAAGGTGCCAAAGGTAGATTGGGTTGTAATTTTTTTCTGTTGTTCCTATTTAAATTATTATATTTAGATAAATATGCCCCATTCATAATATGATTTGTGACAATGTAGCCACTCTACATTAATAATCAAATAAGCTTTAAAACCATGTAATAATGACAAGATACTTAAGTTTAAAATCAACCAGAATGGGGCATCTGGGTGCGTCTGCCTGCAGCTCAGTTCATAATCTCAGGGTCCCAGTATCAATGCCCACCTGCTCAGCAGGGAGTCTGCTTCTTCCTCTCCCTCTGTCCCTCCCCCACCATGCTCTCTCTCTTTCAGTAAATAAATAAAATCTTTAAAAAAATCAATCAAAATAATCACATCAAATGGATATTATTTTAGAAATGAGAGCAAAAGTAAGTTTCTATAGTTTCTGCAGCTAAGAAATACAGCATACACAATAAAATGTGCCCTGAAAAACTTCCAACATTTTGTATTTAACTCCCATGTTCCTCTGTTTCAAAGGCACTGCACAATCATTCTGGCTTTTGTCATTTAGTTTTAAATGAGTGGAATCTCACAGCTTAGTTCATCACAATGTCCAATTAACAAGCCTGAAGAAATGTAAGTCCATGAAAACATGAAGGCATTCTTAAAAGAGAATAATGTGGCTTGCTTTCCAAAGCTTCTCATCAAAATACTTGTTTCAAACCAGTATGTTTTGGGTAGTAAAGCAAAATTTCTCTTCGATCCTCAATTCTTTCTTTTTCTTAGGAATAACTCTCACTGTGTTGTCTTAGAGAGGGAGCATTCTATCCCTATATTTTAAAATGAAAGAAACGTCAATCCATATGAGTAGAACAAAATTTATTAACAATTATAAAACACCATGGCCCCAGAGAGGATTAACGGCATAATTAAGTTCTGAAAATAAAATTTTGGGATTTTTCTTTTCCTTAAGATTGAAAATCCCTCATATCTTTTCAGTTTAATTTTGACTCATCACCATGAAGTAGGCAAAGAGATTGTAAAACATGAAATGAGACCTCAGCTCAGTCACTAACTAGCTATGTGAATGGAATCCAGTCACTTAGGATCCCAAGGTCTTCATTTATATTGGAAAAGTAAAAGGGTTTGGACTTAATAGTTATCAAGCATACTTAATCTCTTTATTTTTTTACATTTCTTTCTATATTTCTACAGAATATATTTCAATATATGTATTGATTGTTTTTTTAAAAGATTTTATTTATTTATTTTGCACACAGAGAGAGAAATCACAAGTAGGCAGAGAGGCAGGCAGAGAGAGAGGGGGAAGCAGGCTCTCCGCTGAGCAGAGAGCCCGATGAGGGACTTGATCCCAGGACCCTGAGATCATGACCTGAGCGGAAGGCAGAGACTTAACCCACTGAGCCACCCAGGCACCCTCAAAATATATGTATTTTTATGTTTCTCTTTAATTTTCCTATATTGTTTTTCTCAGCATAAACAATTTCCAATAACATATTCTTATTAGCTCTTTTTGCCTCATTACAACCTACTGACACAAAATTACTTGACTCTGTAATTGTTCTGTGTAGGCTCTATTATCGGTTTGGAAGCTATGTATAGTGCTATCAGTTTTGTATTTAATTATGCTCCTTGCTTCTTAATTTTTAAATCATTTTTTATTTAAATTTTGATTATATAAAATATTTACCTTTGTCTTTTACTAGGTTGAAATAAAGTGTCATTAACTGATAGAGTTTGGGTGGTGGGTTACTTCCATTTTTTTATCCTGCATGAGATTCCTTAATTTTTCTCACACACTTCCTTCTTTCCTTTAGTACAGTATCTACAAAAAACCCTTCTACTTCCAGCTAAATTTCTTTTTGCTGAGAGACTGCACCCTCCCATTACAGCTATGTCTTGTCCCTCACATGTTCAAGTCCATTTCTTTAAAAACATGAAGTGCACCAATTTATTGTATTACAACGTTGTTCTCAACATTTCGTACTCTTGGTCACGTGCTCTATACCTGGGGAGATTTCTGCGTCAAATCACCTGTTGCTCCTCTCTGCACTTGTTTCTTTATTTCTGTACGTCCATTTATTCATTGAATGTATTTGCTGCCAAACGTGCTTCTAGGAATTAGGAATACAGCAGTGAATAAAATAGATGGAATTGTCTTTCTTTAAGTAGGTTACCTACAGTTCGTATATATTCAGGTATAAATGCATAGAAACCAAAAGTGTAACTAATAGACCTGATAATAACATTTCTCCCATAAAAAAATAGTGATCAAGTGGTTTTTTATTTGTTTACTTTACTTGAATTCTTCTATAAGCATTATATTTTCTGTCCCATGTCCCTCATGGGGCTCCGGGCTCAGCGGGAATCCTGCTTCTCCCACTCCCTCTATTGTTTCCCATGCCTGTGCTCTCTGGTTCACTCTCTCTGTCAAATAAATAAATAAATAAAATCTTAAAAGTATATATATATATATATATATACACACACACACACACATATATATATATATATTCTGTCCTATGTAATTGAAAAGAACAGAAAACAGATTAAATAAAGTTTAGCAGAAACATGTTTTAGGATAATAAAAGTAACACTTTTATTATAACACACTATTACTCTAATGCATCGCTCTCATTCAGACATAGATACAATAAAAATTTTAATTTCACACATCGTGTTCTTATAAAATAAATCACTGTATTCTTTATATTTCCATTCTAGCTATTGTAATGCTAAATTTGTAATAGTGATCTTTCATTTTGGTAATCTCAAATACTTCTTAGAAGTAAAATTTTATTTTCCTCTTAAAGAAATATTAATTACCTTTCAAGATTCTTCTAGTAGTGCTGTTAAAATCACTTCACAGTTAAGAGACATAAAAAACAGATATTTAAGAAATTTACCCAGACATTCATAGGAAAGAATATGATACATATAACTGGGGAAATACAAATAGAACAGCTATAACTGTATTATGGAGTCTGAGTAAATATCAGAATTTATTCAGAATCACTAAGTCGTAAAAGTACCTGTGTTAAGTGACTTTGCTCTGCTCCACTCTTGGAGACAATGCTGTCTAAAAATAGTACTCTGGTCTATGCTCATTCATCTTTCCATAGAGACAAAAGACTGCCTCTATCTTTACTGTATATACCTCACAAAGATGCTAGAATAATTTCCCCAAATACTCTTTGCTTATATCACCCTCATGTTGACAAACATTTTTTTTCCATGATCTTCACAGCCCCCTCTCGTTCTAACTCCCATTCTTACTTCTTATCCACTCCTATGAAAACTGTCCCTTTAATCAGATGCTGATGTTTATTCACACTCCCTTGGACCTGACTTTAGTGCTTCAATACTCCGGCTAATCACCAGGAGAATCCCACCATTTCCTTCTTACTTCCTACACATTCTTCAAATTCTTGCTCAAGTCCTGCTTCTCTAGTGACATGTTCTTCCTGCTGAGCAAGGAGCCTGATATGGGCCTCGATTCTAGGACCCTAGGATCATGACCTGAGCAGAAGGCAGATGCTTAATGATTGAGCCACCCAGGACCCCTAAAATGGGAAAATATGTTAAAAAATATTTATTTTTTTTCCCCCTGTTGATTGGCACTTCATGAATTCACATTAGTAGTAGATAAATAACGTGTATTTGAACTAAGCTATAAATTTTGCAATTCTAACCATCAGGTTAAATCTGAGCTTGAGTGAAGTCCTAGAGACAGCAAAAAAAGAGCAGATATCCCATCTTTCAGGATATATGTTGTCAGACAGCTGCCTTTTTTTGACCTACAGTAAATGGATTTTAGCAAAGTCATTGGTTAATAAGAAGGATCAGTCTGACCCTACATTTAGTTTCCATTAAGGACATTGTGCTCATCATTTCCTAAGAGTTATGTTGATCATTCCACAAAAGAAAATCAATAAAAGTCAGTGGATAAAATAATCTTTATTATAATAAGTAAAACTACAAACCAAATGGTTTCATGCTTCGGCATTTGCTATTCTGATGCTCACTTGTACTGTCCTTGGAAATATTTTTTTGATGACATCAAAATGGTACTTATTTTTAATCTATCACAAAGAAAACATAAATTATAAACTGCGATAATCTATTAAGAATTAGCTATTTAGGTAATGAAACTGTTTCTCAACTTTGGGTCTGACCCTCTCTGTCATAAAGATTCATCATGGAATTTATCCTTTTTATTTTCCTTGGATAAATATCAGATAATTATAAAATATATTTTCTGTCATCACAAAAGCCAGGAATTTTTTTTGTTGCTTTGAATTGTTATTTGAGATGTCATTTTAGGACATCATCTCATCACATTGCCTGATGTTACTGAATAAGTTAACAGTGTGATATCTGTTTCTAACGAAACTCTGGCTCCCTGCTGAATGATGTATTTCTGTGTTTATTTTAGAAAGCTTACATGAGGTCTTTTGCTTTATCTGGGAACTGTTTACTTCATATTTATGTAATTTATTCTAAAACTGTTCTTTCTTTTCTTGTCATTTGCTAGTTTTAAATTCTTTTTTTTTTTTTTAAGATTTATTTATTTATTTGAGAGAGAGTGTACAAGTGCCTGAACAAGCTGGGGGGAAGTGCAGAGGGAGAGAGAGAATCCCAAGTAGACTCCCCACTGTGCACAGAGCCAGACATGGTGCTCATTTGCACAATCCCAACATCACAACCTGACCCAAAGCCAAGAGTCAGTCACCCAAGGGACTAAACCACTCAGGTGCTCCTTGCATTGTTTTAAATTCTTGATAAGTGGATTAAATCTTTTTCTTTCTTTCTTTCTTTCTTTCTTTCTTTCTTTCTTTCTTTCTTTTCTGCTCAAAATTTAAAAATAGAGGAAGTATTAAATTTCCAAAGGTAATTAAAATAAGTCATTAAATAAATGAATGGAGATACATATTTCACATATGATATCATAAACTGACTTTATCATTCAATTTTCTTTAAGGAAATCACTATTAACTCATGATGTCTAGATTCAGAAGACTCTCTTTTCAAGACTCAGTTTATACTTTAATAATTAGATGATTATTCAGTTTTTCCTTATATTGATAATGAGTAGGGTTAATTTTTAAGAATTTTAACTTATTTATTTGACAGAGAGAGAGAATATAAGCAGGAGGAGAAGAAGAGTGAAAGGGAGAAACAGGCTCTCCACTGAGCAAGGAACCTGATGTGGTCTAAATCTCAGTACCCAGGGATCATGACCTGAGCCAAAGACAGACGCTTAACTTACTGAATCACCCAGGTGCTCCATTTTCTAAAATTTTAAAAACAGAAGGATAGACATGTTTCTAATACATTCCCCTATATCAGAAACAAAGTAAGCAACCAATGGCTCAAAGTACTTCTCAATGGCTGATGCAGGAAGAAGTGGAGGCAGCTTTGACCTATAAATGTTTTATTCCAAAGCCAGTACTCCTTCACCGACACCAGGTCCAGAGCCAGTATCATTTCCAATTTCAATGCTTCAGAGCAGTTCATTCTTTGTCTTTTCTGAGCTATGCTTCTGCCTAACATAATTATAGAAAATATCTGGAATGAGTTTTATTTCATGTTAATGATGGTTTGGACCTATCAAATATCAAAATTCAACAGAGTAGATTTTAAATATCTTATTGGCTTAATTCAATAACTCATGATACAGGGAGTATCCAAGCTAACAGATAAAAAGGAACTCTAGAGAGCTGTATATGATAGACTTTATAGACCAAAGTGAGCAGAGACAAGGAAGTTATGCTGGGCATTTAATAATTGGTTAAAACATAGTTATTTTCCTTATATGGAGCCAAAATGATGTCTTGGGTTTGGGTCAGGTAGCTTGTGCTGAGCAGATAGGTGCTGATGGGTGGAACTAGGCCTTTTTTTTCTGGGAAAGCCAAGAACAGAAATTCAGTTAAGTTTCAGTTTGCTGATGTGGGGCCTAGCATGAACAACTCCATGTGGGGCCACAACTAGATTCTTTAACAGAACTGAAGCTTGGACTTGTAGCGACTTTAACATTTTTTTCCTCTTAACTCAAATTCTTGGTAATGACCATGTCAAAGTGTAAAAAAAAAATAATAAAATAAAATAAATAAAAATAATATATTAATAATAAAGTTTATTTTGTATTTAGTTTTTAAATGTTTAGTTTTTAAATGTTCAATTTAGGGGTGCCTAGTTGGCTCAGTCAGTTAAATGTCTCTTGATTTTGGCTCAGGTCATGATCTCAGGGTTGTGAGACGGAGCCCTGGGCTCCGTCTTAAGCATGGAGCCTGCTTAAGATTCTCTTCCTCTCCCTCTGTCCCTCTCCCTGTTTCTCTCTCTCTTTCCCCCTTTTTAAAAAATAATTTAATTTAAATATTTAAATAGCCTCTTTTAAAGAGATTTAATTTACATGACTTGACTAGTATCATTATCTTAAATTGAGTAGATTAGTTTATATTCAGATAAAGATATCTAAACACATTTTTTTGCATTTTCTTGAAGAAATTAATTCTCATATATCATTTATTTTTTTACATTTTAAAGATGGTGCCACTTATACAATAATTATATTGAACATATTAATCTAAATCCATGTAAAATAATTTTTATATCTGGATAATAACATTCAATACTTGGTGGTCTGGTGAGTAATCATGATTATAATATTTTAAGTGCATGGATAAATTAACATATCTGACCAAGTTGAATAGGCATTATCAAAATACAGCTGTTTAGGCTTTCAACCCAAATCTATTGAATTCTTTGTCACTGGCATTGACTAAGCTCTACTTTCTAGGATGTGAGAGTCTAAAAAAAGTAAAGATGAGCATAACAATAAATAAATGAAAAGCAATATCTTTATCAAAAACAGTAGTATAATTTTGGAAGTTCCTTACATGTTACACGATCTTATTTGAGGTATTGAAAATAATAGATGTAAACCATTACATTAATGTAACTAAATAATAAGACATTGGAAATTTTGTTAATCTTGAGTGGTTATAGCCTTGGTTCCCAACCTTCTTGACTGAGGTAATGGTGTAGCAGGCCCACAGTCATTCAGGCCTCAGGAGTACACGCCCATCATTCGCCATGCCATGAGTTCACACATGTTTTATCTGTTGAATAGAGGTGATCTCCTATATCTATAAGAACATGTTACTGAAAGTCCTGTATCAAACATATTATATGTATTATGACAGTTGGATAAAGCATTTATTGTTCTCAATATTTATAAATTTCTACATCATTAAAATGGTTGCATCTTCATTAGTTTGCAATGTCTATGATAGAATAGAAAAAAAATTGTATATCTCTTTAGACTAAATGAGAATGTAAATATGGTTTATGTATCAACACCACCAACCCTCTTTGTGTATAAGAAAGAGAGGCTGAAAGTCTTCTTGAGGTAGAGAAGAAAGAGACAAATATATTTTCTTAGTTCTTGATCTCTAGGGACCTGGCTGCCATTTATAAGACTCTTAGAAATAGGGAGATAGCAGTTCTCCTGATTCCTTTGTATTAATTAAGTTCCCCTACCTGTAGAACTCTCAGTATATAATAATATCTTATTCTTAATTGTTATATTAATACATGGATAGAGAAAACAGAAAGGTTCTATTTACTTCTTTTCCTCACAATTCTGAAACTTTTAACAAATTTTTCTATCAAAAATTTATTTTAAAACTCTTTTAACTAATTTGTAATCCAGCAAGAGAACAGAGTTATTTTGATTTTTGCTCAAAATCCTCAGATAACAAAGTGATTTTAGCAAACTCTAAATTTCTTTATTTGTTTGTCATTTTTTAATACCTTCTAATATTAGTTTACAGGAGGGACACTAAATCAAAAATTATGTTGTTAAACATAAATCCAACAGTCACCTGGAACTTATATAGAATTTCAGGATACTCCCTGACAATTTTTAAGAGCTTTGGAATTGCTCACCATTAGTAGTGATATATTTCATTGGCCAGTCTTTGACTTCTTGATAGTCAATCATAGAATTTGAATCTATTGAAAAAAATGAATCTTTGTCTGAAATATGTGCCTCTACATCATATTGGTACATCATCAACACAAAGAGAAACTTATTGTGGTTCGTTGTCACAACAACTGAACTTAAAAGTCAATTTGCGTATGGTAAAATATATTTTTTGTCTTGTTTCACAAATTTATTTATGTTAGTTAGTGTTACTTATTAGTTTTAGCTAGTTTCCTTTCTAAGCAAGAAAAAGGAGAAAAAATTCTCATATATTTATATTTGGGGATGGGAGAGAGAGAGAGAGAAAGAAAGAGGGAGACAGAGAATGAATATGGGAGAATATGTCCTAAAAAGGTCAATCTTCAAAAGTAAGGACAAAAAAGAGAAATCTCTATTCTTTAATTACTTCAAAAGCATGCTATTTTAGAAACAACAAAAACAAGTTTTCACCTTTGTAAATCTCTAATTTCTAAGATAGGCTTACTGGGGTTAGGGCCAATTATTTGGCAAATAAAAATAAGTTAGAGGATGAGCTGATTCATGAATTATTCCACTGATTTGACATTATGACCCACTGAGTTTGTTTGGACCTCTTGATAAAAGCACTCTGAAATGTCTGCCACTAAACACTAATGCATTTTGCATTAGATCTAATCAGCTGGAGATCCAGAATCTTACTTTTTAAGTGCCAAGGGGAGAATTTTCAGTATTGTCTTTAATGACTGCATTTCATTTTGTTATATTAAGATGTTTCTATGTCAAATATCTCAAGTATCTTATGTTTTTATTAATAACAACCTAAAATATATATTAAATTTGTTCAAATTTTATATTTAATCATATTTAAATCCCATTGATTACCTCATTATTAAAGACATTTGTTCCTATTCTCTTGTCTAAATGTAGAAGTAATTTCTTTAAATGGTCAGTAAGCATGTGAGTTTCCAGAATCTACATGCGTTCCTCTCTTAACTTACAGCCCTAAATAAATTTTTAAGTAAATTGCACTTTAGTATCAGTGAAAATTAAATCAATGAAAGTTAAGGCTTATTAAGAATTTTACTGAATTTTTTCTATCATTTATAGAATTATTATTCTTAAACTTACTATTCCATAATGTTTGTAAGATTCAATTAACTTCTCATTATGTAATGGTATTTTTTTTGTTTTCCTTTCTATATTATCTACTTTGATAGTGATGTCCATAACCAATAGAGCTAAAGAAGATATTCTTACTTGAACAAGGTGAGTATGTTGTTATATCCTGTTATCAAAAAAAAAAAAAAATTACAAACAGAAACAGAAGCATGGAACAAGTAAGAACGAAAGTGTACTAATGCAGCCAGGCAGTGTGGTTTGTGCATGGCTCTCTCCTCTCCTATTTGTTGACTGAAGAAGAAGACGAAGAAGGAGAAGAAGGAAGAGGAGGTGGAGGAGGAGGTGGCAGGGGAGTAAGGAGAGGAAGGGGAAGAAGAAGAAAGATATTGAGTGTATATCACTGGCCTTTATTCAGCTTGGGAAACAACTGTAGTGATCCTCTAACTAAGACTATATTCACCACAAAATTAATGGGTAAGGAAGCGGAGTCTTTCTTCACCATGTCTAGTAATCTGAATAGTGAAAATTATTGTTTATTAACTCCATTTTCTATTTGTTATCTTTACTACTTACCACAAGTTTCAAATTTGGCATTATCTATGTTTAAAAGGTCAAAAAAAAATAAGAGATGAAAGAAATTAGGTTATTTGCCTATATCCCCTGAGTAGTAATTTCCAGGGTTGAATTTGCATGTTTGGCCCACTCCGCTCCCTGCCACTTCACCACCACCATGTCCCAAAGGTTCCCCTCCAGGTCAGAGGCCCTTTTCCTAACATGGATTTCTACTTGACATACTTCATTCCTGTTCAGAAATGAAGTTTGTTTGTTTGTTTATTTGTTTGTTTTTTAATGTTTTATTTATTTATTTGACAGAGAGAGAGAGAGAGATCACAAGTAGAGAGGCAGGCAGAGAGAGAGGGGAATGCAGGCTCCCTACTGAGTAGAGAACCCAATGTGGGGCTCGATCCCAGGACCCTGAGATCATGACCTGAGCCGAAGGCAGTGGCTTAACCCACTGAGCCACCCAGGTGCCCCCAGAAATGAAGTTTTTATTTGGAGACATATAGTCAATGATTTTTATATATGTATACACATACATATACACATACCTGAGTATGGACATAACATATTATATACTATATATACAATAGGTTTTACAAAATGTATAAAGAATAGTCAAAACATAAAGGAAAAATCATGAAAAAAGACTGGAATTTTTTTTTCCCCTTTTTATTTATTTTTTCAGCATAACAGTATTCATTCTTTTTGCACAACACCCAGTGCTCCATGCAAAACGTGCCCTCCCCATCACCCACCACCTGTTCCCCCAACCTCCCACCCCTGACCCTTCAAAACCCTCAGGTTGTTTTTCAGAGTCCATAGTCTCTTATGGTTCGCCTCCCCTCCCCAATGTCCATAGCCCGCTCCCCCTCTCCCAATCCCACCTCCCCCCAGCAACCCCCAGTTTGTTTTGTGAGATTAAACAAGATGGGATTGGGAGGGAGACAAACCATAAATGACTCTTAATCTCACAAAAGACTGGAATTTTGATGACCCTTGAAAATCGTATAAAAAATTCATTACAATATTTGATTAAGTAGCACTCATCAGATAAAGCAATCATATCTATCATATGTATTAGAGAGACTTGTTATGAGATATTTTCTTCTACAGCATATGGGAACAAAATAAACCAAGAGTCAGTAGTCCCTCTATAAAAACTGACCCCATGTAAATTAGAGGAGAGAAATGAATACAGACAACTGAAATAAAAAAGTTAATATGTTTAAATCCCTAAGGAAATTTCATGAAAACTTACCTACTTAAAGAGAATATTTCATCTTTTATAAATCACATCTTTAGAATACAATCAAGGGGCACCTGGGTGGCACAGTCAGTTGGTTATCTGGCTCTTTGTTTTGGCTCAGGTCATGATCTCCAGGTGGTGAGATCAAGCCCAGTGTTGGGCTCTGTGCTCAGCAGAGTCTGCTCAAGATTTCCTCTTTCCCTCTGCCTTTCCCCACCAAACACACCCATGTTCTCTCTCAAATAAGTAAATAAATCTTTAACAAGTTAGTTGATTAATTAATTAAAATACAATCTAGGGGTGCCTGGGTGGCTCAGTGAAATTAAGGATCTGGCTTTTGGTTTTGGCTCAGGTCGTGATCTCAGGGTCCTGGGATGGAGCCTCAAGGTAGGTTTCCCCCTCAGAAGAGAGTCTGCTTGAGGATTTTTTTCTTTCTTCTTGCCCTTCCCCTCCACTTTTTCTCTCTCAAATAAATAAATAAATCTTCAAAATATAATTAAAAATAAATAAAATGAAATACAACTGATAGTTAAAATGGAAGTTTTAATATAACTTGTTTAAGTTGATGTTGCACAAAATTGATTCCCCCCAAAATTTAACTAATTATTCTAGTTTCATATTCAGTGTCTATTCTTGTCCTGCCAAATGCGATGTTCATATGTAACTTTATTCAGTTAAAAGATAAAAATCTCAAACTGTAATGGCATCATATTCTGAAAATGTACATGATTCTTATTCCTAATATGACTGATTTTTTATTTTATTTACATTTCTTTTCCTAATATTGAAAAAATTTCACATGTACTATATATATATTTGTGTATAAATATATATTCTTATATGTATGAAAAACACAAATAACATTTGCCCATGTAGAATTTAAGTTAAATTGCTAATATATCTCAATTTTACTTTGCCTGATGTTTATTCATAATTAGATTAAAGTTATGTGATTAATTTTTATTCTTAGTATTATAATGTGACCTTGAAGAAACTTTTGAAGTAACATATACACAATTTCCTTTCTCTTAAGAAAAGACTGTATGAGGTTCAGGAAAGATAAAATAACTTAAAGTTATTGTGAGATCAGCAGTCCCTTTACAAAGGATCTGAACATCCTATTACTCTAAAGAATTTCTAGGTTGAAACAATGAAATAACTAACAGTTCAATCTAACATGAATGTTTTATTCTTCACACTTTGTTTTATTAAATCAAATAGAATAAATCATATCCATTTGAAGGAACCACTTTGATTAATTTTGACATATTTATATATCCATAATGTCACTGTCATAATTGAGATCCAGAACATTTTTACAATTCCCAAAAGATTTTTGTGCCCCTTTGTAAGCTGATTTCTACCTCTGACTTTAGACTCAGAAAAAAGGTTGAGAGTTTGTCAGGTAGACGCAAGTGATTTGTTTTCATTTTTAAGCCCTACACTGTGTATTGTTTTGTGTTTGATGATGTTTACTTAGCTAAATAACTTTGAGATTCATCTATGTTGTGTATTTTAATCCTTTTATTGCTGAATACTATTAAATTATATGAAGATGACAAATTGGATCTATTTCATACATGTTTATGGACTTATGGATAGGCTCCAGTTTGGGGTTAATTTTAAATAAAAGTTCCATGAATGTATATACACAAATTTTTGTGTGCAGATACACACTTTTACTTCTCTTGATTATATATGTTTTAGCATGGAAAGACAACATTGTATAGAGAGGAACTTTAAGAAGTAAATAATTTCCCAAATAGTTTTCCAAAGTGGAATATTTTTTATACTAACCAGGAGAATTTTAGTTTACAAATCTTTATCAACACATAATTAGTCATATGAATTTCAGCCATTTTGATGTATGCATACTGACACCTTATTGTAATTTCAATTTGAATTTCCTTGATGCCTCATGATTTGATCCTCTTGATGTTTGAATGTTTTTTGTTTTTATTTATTTATTTATCCTTTGTCATTTCAAATTCTGTTTTTGCTTTTGTTTTAATTCCACTTAGGTAACATAGAGTAATATTAGTTCCAGGTGTATAATTTAGTGATCATCACTTAAATTCAACACTTAGTTCTTTTTTAGCCGTATGTTCATTTGTTTTGTTTCTTAAATTCCACATATGAGTGAAATCATATGGTATTTGTCTTTCTCTGACTTACTTCACTTAATGTAATATGTTCTAGCTCTATCCATGTCATTGAAAATGGAAGACTTCATCCTTCCATTAATATCCCATTGTATATATACACTATACTTCTTTATAGTATAAAGAATATGGATATTTGGGCTCTTTCCATAATTTGGCTGCCCATAATTTGTCCATAAACATCAGGGTACATGCATTCCTTGGAATCAGTATTTTTGTATCCTTTGGGTAAATATCCAGTAGTGCAATCGCTGGGTCATAGGGTAGTTCTATTTTTTAACTTTTTGAGCAACCTCTATATCATTTTCCAGAGTGGCTGCACCAGTTTGCATTCTCAAAAAAAGGTTGAGAGTTTGCACTTTTCTCCACATCCTCAACAACATCTGTTATTTCTTGTGTTAATTTTAAACATTCTGACAGGTTTGCAGTGATATCTTATTGTAGTTTGATTTGTATTTCCCAGATGAGGAGTGATATGAACATCTTTTCATGGTCTTTTGGCCATTTGGAGGTCTTCTTTGGAAAAATGTCAAATCATGTCTTCTGCCCATTTCTTTTTTTAATTTTTAAATTTTTTATTAACATATAATGTATTATTAGCCCCAGGGATACAGGTCTGTGAATTGACAGGTGTACACACTTCATAGCACATACCTTTCCCAATGTCTTCTGCCCGTTTCTTAACTAGACTATTGGTTTTTTGGATGTTGAGTTTGATAAATTCTCTATCGGTTTTGAATTCTAACCCTTTATCAGGTATGTCATTTGCAAATATCTTCTCCCATTCTGTAGCTTTTAATAACTTAGTTTTGTTGATTGTTTCCTTCCTGTGTGGAATCTTTTTATCTTGATGAAATCTCAGTTTATTTTTGTTTTTGTTTTCCTTGCCTCAGGAGACATATCTAGTAAGAAGTTATTATGGCTGATCTCAAAAGAGGATACTGCCTATAATTTCTTTTAGGATTTTGATGGTCTCTAGTCTTACATTTAGTTCTTTCATCCATTTTGAATTTATTTTTGTGTGCGATGTGAGAAAGTGGTCCAGTTTCATTTTTCTGCATGTTGCTCTCCAGTTTTTCTAACACCACTTGTTGAAGAGACTGTCTTTTTCAATTGGATATTCTTCTCTGTTTTGTCAAAGATCAGTTGACCATAGAGTTGAGGGCCCATTTTTGAGTTTTCTATTCTGTTCCTCTGATCTGTGTGCCTGTTTTTGTGCCAGCATCATATTGTCTTGATCATTAGAACTTTGTAATAGAACTTGAATTCCAGAGCTGTAATGCCTCCAGTTTCCTTTCTTTCTTTTTCTTTTCTTTTCTTTTTCTTTTTTTTTTTTTTTTTTTAAGATTGGTTTGGGTTTTTGGAGTGGTTTGTGGTTCCATATAAGTTTTCGGATTGTTTGTCCTAGCTCTGTGAAAAATGCTGATGGTATTTTGATGGAGATTGCATTAAATGTGTAGATTGCTTTGGGTAGTATACAAATTTAACAATATTGTTTTCTTCCAACCCATCAGCATGGTAAGTTTCTCCATTCTTTGAGCTATCTTCAATTTCTTTCATAAGTGTTCTGTAGTTTTCAGAATACAGATCTTTTACCTCTTGTTAGGTTTATTCCTAGATATATAATTGTTTTTGTTGCAACTGTACATGGAATCAATTCCTTGATTTCACTTTCTGCTGCTTCATTATTTATGTGCAGAAATGCAACAGATTTTAGTACATTGATTTTGTATCCTGTGACTTTACTGAATTCATGTATCAGTTCTATCACTTTTTGGTGGAATCTTTTGGGTTTTCTCCATAAGAGTATTATGATGTCTAAGAATAGTGGAAGTTTGATTTGGTCCTTGCTGATTTGGATACCTTTCTTTCTTTTGTAGTCGGATTGCTGAAGCTAGGATTGTATTCTGGACACTGTGAATATTATGTTGTGGAAACTGGGTTATTTTATAGTCTTCTGAAAAAGCTGATATATTTGTTTTAGTGGGCAATGAATTTACTTAGATGGAATATATACTTTGTCTTGCCTATGGTGAGTGACAACTCAGATCTCAGTGTAGATTGCTTTTCTGCTTATCATGCCTTTATGTGGTTCAGGGATCATCCAGAAACTCAGATATTTCTAATATACAGAAATTGAGATCTTTTTTTTATTACTATCTCCTTTCTAGGATAGTTCCCCTCACATTCCAGCATCACTTGTTACTGCAGTTTCTTTCTGCCACTTCCTGTAACCAAAAGGCAGTGGAGTTTCTTTAGTTGTTTTAGCTGAACTGCCCCATACCAAGATATTCAGACATGAAGGCAAAGCTACAAAAATGTGAAATTCTCTCTAAGCCAGTCTGTTCTGCAAAGTTCTAACAATCCTTCAAATTCTCCCTACTCGGGTAATTTTCCTTCCTTCTTTCCTTCCTTCCTTCCTTCTTCTTTTCTTCCTTTTTTTTTTTTTCTCTCTTTCTTTTTGTATTTTATTCCAAAATGTATAGTAGTTATCCATGAGTAAGTGAATTTGTTTGGAGTTTTTCCTCAAAGGGAATTGGAACCTGCTATAACTATTCTTGTAAGGCAGTTAGGATATTTTAAAAATACATAAAATTACATTGATTGCCTTTAGACTAACTTGTCTCCCAGGTCTACTAAAAAATAGGTAGAAATAAGGGATTGGCTTCAGCAGCCAAGGAATGCTTAAGGAAGTCAGAACTTCACATACAAAAGGTCAATACAGGGGCATCTGAGTGGCTCAGTCAGTTAAGCTTCTGCCTTCAGCTCAGATCATGTTTTCTGGGTCCTGGGATATAGCTCAGTTTCTGTCTCTCCACTCAGCAGGGAACCTGCTTCTCTCTCTCTCTCTCTCTTTCTCTCTCTCTCTCTCAACTAAGTAAAATCTTAGAAAAGAAAAACTCAATATATTGACAAAATTCAAGATTTCCAAAGAAAACCGGAATCAGGATTCTTTCCCTCTTCTGTCATCTAACAGCGATGATGTCAATTATCTCCTTAACCACCAACATAATCATGGCTATTTTTTTGCGATTTATTTAGCTTTTACATTACTTCCTTGATTTTAGATATGTGTTTTCATATGTCAGTTGGGTTGGGGAGAATAAATTCTACCATATTTAATTTGTTTATGATATGGGTTTCTAATTTCTCATTTTCCTCATGTTCTGAAGTTTTAGAGCATCAACTGATATTGAAATAGAAAGGTTTAAGGACTTACACTTGGAGTCACACACTTCTCCCATTAAAAATGAAGACAGAAAAAAGAAAACTAGAAAATTGGAAAACATATGTAAAATAACTATTTTAGACATTGAACAACAGGCTTCACAGAACTGCAGGTCCTGATAAATGTGAAATGTATGATATGTACAATATGACAATCTACAATGGCTATATATTTCTACTTGGAGGCATTTTTCCAGAAAACTGGCTCAGGAAGGAGACCCAAATTGAGCCCAACAGCTTTGTTATATATAGAATAAAATATGTCAGTTCAGGGAGACTGAGACTACAGAAAATAGCAAGGCAGAATTCCGGAAATAAGCAGCCAGGCATAAAAAAGAGCTATGGGAAGTCCACACAGGGTTCTTCCTGGGTCTTCACTGCAAACAAGTAGCAAGATGGTAAACTTAAACTCAACAGTATTTTAATTGTATTAAACATTCATGTTATAAGCATTACAGTTAAGAGAAAAGTTGAACAACTGAAAAACAAAAACAAAACATGCTCAGCTGTATGTTATTTACAAAATACAATGGCTTGTGCCCTCATCTTTTATACTGAAAGTCATATTCAAATATCACTTCAAATCTTTGGAAAATGGTAACTAAAATTTTTTCCTCATAATTATGCTACATTTCTCTGACTCTACCATTCAGCTTTGATAGCCAACTGTTTGTTAAGGTGAATTCATTATTATTCTTTATTTAAATCTGTTATTTCATCATAATGGGTACAGATATGGGCATAATTTTTCCCCAAAAATGAATTCTTAGTACATAAATCCTTCAGAGATAATTAATGTTGTGTTTTTATAAGGATTAAAAGAAACAATGCAGGGGCGCCTGGGTGGCTCAGTGGGTTAAGGCCTCTGCCTTCAGCTCAGGTCATGATCCCAGGGTCCTGGGATCGGGCCCCACATCGGGCTCTCTGCTCGGTGAGGAGCCTGCTTTCTCCTCTATCTCTCTCTGTCTGCCTCTCTGCCTGCTTGTGATCTCTGCCTGTCAGGTAAATACATAAAATCTTAAAAAAAAAAAAGAAAAGAAACAGTGCAGATACAAAAAATATATATTTAAAAGGAAAAGACCCTCTTTACCAAAGTGAGGGATTTTTCTTTTTTTCCTATCACCCTGCTCTACTCCTGTGTTTTAAGAACATAGACTAGTTGAATTAAATGATTAGTAAGATGATGGCAAGTCTGTGTTCAGACTTCATCAGTATTTGAAGTACTCTCTGATTCTGATATATCATGCACTTTGGACTTCATGAATTCAAAATGTCTACATGTGAGATTACTTGTTCTAGGTCAAACAGATATAACTACACCTAGGGACAGGAGGAAAATCAGATATAATGAAAAAATATGGCATCATCTTTGTATCAAGGCATTGTAGATTATATAGGAACATATAAACTGATAAATTTTCAAAACAGACCTTACATAATAAACCTACATTAATATTATTATATCATTTAGGTAACACAAAATGTTCCCCTCTTAATTTCAATGATTATTTTTTTTAAGAATCCTGTGCTTGAACATAATTAGAAATGAGTGATTTTGTAGTTCATTGTTTTCTGTCTGTACTTCATGTTTTTATGTTTTAGCATATTATTTATTCATTTATTTATTTATATTTAAAATAACCTCCAATTCCAGCCAGAGATTCAAGGTTTCAGAAAACTGAATATTTGTATTACTGGCTATGCATGGGCTACGGTGCTGAGGTAGTTAGATTTAGAGGTTTGGTAAATTAATAGGAAAATAAAATTCCAAACCAGAGAGCAAAACTGTAGATTCTAACATGTTCAGTAATTTCTTTTGCTTGGTTGCCTGCTGGAAGAGGTTAGCCCTGCCAGTCTTTACAGACAAAAACTAGGGTAAAAGAACTCCTTTTTATCTGATTATTTTAAGAAATTACATGTAAGGTACTCCTTAGGAGAATGTCCTGTTACTTTTGTTAGCATTCTCTCTTTCATGACCTTTGAAAACACTTTGCTTTTCAGACATATCTTTCCTCCAACGGTTCTCTAAAAAGTAAATTGAAAGTTCACCTGATGGTGATCATCTAATAAGGAATGGTTTTTAATGTCAAATTGAAACTGAAGAAGCACATTAAACTGTGTTTTGATTTTAGATATATTTTTTGCTTGGAAGCTAAAACATTTTTCTCAAGGCTTCTTTTTCTTCTCAAAAATTAAATGAAAATTACTTCCTTCACAGTGTTTTTGAATGGACTAAATAAGGTTCTGTGTATATTGCCTCCTAACACAGGACCTGATTTATGGTCTCAGAAAGAAATAAAAGAAAAGAAAAAAAAGGATTGTTTCTTCTTCCTTTCCTTAAACTGTAGTTATTTATGTGTATGCTTTGTCTTCCTTATAAACATAATCATGAAGTTATGCAACATGTCTATTTTATTTGTACAATTTCTCAAGACTAATGAAATGATACACTTCATCCATAAAGTACTCAATAAATGTTTATTGATGAATATAACATATTATATTCGTTATAAGCTTTATTGGTAGCCAAATGGTCATAAATTTATTATTTATGTTGATTATTTGATGAAACCTTGTGAGGAGGGCATCTCTATTCTCATTTCACTAATGAATAACAAAGGCTTTAAAAGGTTAAGTGATGTGTTTAACTAAGTCATACATTTAGTACATAAGTAATTTTTCAAAGTACAGAAAACAGTTTCACATCCTATCATTTTACATTACATGACTTATAAGAAATTAATGTAGAAACAAGTGTGTCATATACTATTTAAAAATACTACATGGATAATTATTAATGATTAATAATTAATTATTATTATAAATAATACATAAATATATTTATATATAATAACTATAACTAAATAATTAATTAATAATAATTAATAATTAATTATTATTATAAATAATATATAAATATATTTATATATAATAACTATAACTAAATAATTAATTAATAATAATTAATGATTAGATAATTATTAATAACTGATGTCTGTACGTTATTTCACAATGAATCATGGGGCAGGAAAAGCCAATGGATAACTTATCCTGTGATGTCACAATGTGGTCAGCTTGATAGGTTTTTACTAAAACCACTTTATATGAAGTGCTAATAAAGGGGCTGCTATAGAACTGACACTCAGTACCCAGTTGTAGAATGAATGAGCAAAATTGAAATCTCCCCAAATTTCATAACCTGAGGTAAAACTACTAATATCTGCATCATTTTGGTAGTCAAATTCTCAAAGACTTTCCTTACCATCCTGCCCACAAAATACACTTTTCTTCTGCTTTAAACTTTCATTCACTTTTGACTTGTTGTTTATATCATGCTGCTATGATTGCAATACTTTGCTCCAGATAATATCTATAAAATAATAGCATTCAAGAATTTTAGAGGACAGAGAAAACACACATTGAATAAAAAGTTATTACCATTAAAGTGTTATTAAATATATTGTATTATAATGGCAACATATGCTGTTATTTGGAAATCCAAAAATAAATGTCAGAGGATACCCACACACATAAAGGAAAACCTAGGCAAGTTTACTTTACAAGAATAATTGAGTTAGGCATGTTACAAATATATGCCAATTCACTTTATTGATTGACACAAAATAGAATGTTTTGTCTTGTTTCAGTTTGTTATTTTTTGTAGGTGTTTTAAAACTAGATAACATGTGAAAATGTCTGTAGCATAGTTTACCTTTGCATACCTGAAGGTTAGTGATTGTTTTCTATTTTGTTCATTTGTGCTCTATACCTAAGACTTCTGGATTCAGCTCTAATATATAAATAACTTGAAAGTCATCACATTTTTATGAACCTCTGTACCTGGTACCTGATACAGCATGCTTGGCTTTCAACCAAAACTTACAAGACATATTAAAAGGCAATAAAAACACAGTCTAAAGAAACAAAACAAGAAAGAAAGAAAGGAAGAAAGAAAGAATACAATAGAACCAGACTCAGATATGAGACTAATGTTGGGGTTATCAGACAGGAAATTTTAAATATATTTAATATGTTAAGGCTATTGAAAAATGTAAACAAGATGAAATTATTGATAGGTAATATGAAAAGAGAGATAGAAATTCTAGCAGTGAATAAAAAGTAAATACTGAAAATAAAAAACATACTAACAGACATAAAGATTTTTTTCAAATTTCAAGGAAAGAATCAGTGACTTTGAATACAGGTCAGTAGAAACTTTGAAATAAAAATTCAGGGAGAAAAAGAATAAAAAGTGAAACAAAGCATTCAATAACAGTGGGGCAATTTTAAAAGATGTAATAAATGAATAATTGGAATACTAGAAAAATAAAGAATGAATAAGAAATATACTTAAATTTATAATATTTAAGAAATTTCCAAAATAAATCACAAATACTAAATCAGAAATCCAGAAAAATCAGAGAACTCCAAACAGGATAAACACCAAAACAAAGCAAAAGAAAACAAAATCCTAGGCTAGACATAAGCACATCATATTAAAATATTCAAACTGATGTGAATCAACTACAAAAAAAAAATCTTGAAAGAAGACAGGAAGAAACACCTTACCTAAGGGAGAAAAGAAGATTAAGAATTAATACAGACTTTTCATCTGAAACCATACAAGCAAAAAAACAGTGAAGTGAAATACTTTAATGTTGACAGAAAAAGACAAAAACACTATTCTAGATTTATAACCAGTAATGTGCCTTCAAAGTGAAAGAGAAAAACAAGACTTTGTCAGAGAAAGAAAACCTTAGAAATTCATTCCCAGCAGTCCTGCCTTGATAGAAATGTTAAAAGAAGTTTTCTGTGGAGAAGGAAGAGGATATAGGTAATTACCTCAGATCTACATAAAGGAAGGACTGCTTGAGAAAGAACAAGTGAAGGCAAGGTAAAATAGTTTATTTTTCCTCTTATTTGTTACCTAAGAGATGACTTTTTAAAGAAATAGCAAACAATATATTGGATCATGGTAACATATGGAAAAGTGAGATGAGTGATAACAGCAATGCCCCAAGGGACAAGATGGAGGATTTTTTTTAAATATTTATTTATTTATTTGAGAAAGAGAGAGCATGTGCATGAGCAGAGGGAGAGGCAAAAGGAGTAGGAGAGAGAGAATCTCAAGCTCCCCACTAAGTGGAAAGCCCAACTCAGGGCTCAATCCCATAACCCTGAGTTGGATGTTTAACCAACTGAATCATACAGTAACCAAGATGGAGGATTTTAATAATTGATAGATATTGACTCAATTCCATCAATAATCTATTTAAATATAAATGGTTTAGAAAGTAACTTTATTTGGAAGGTAGGTGGGTCCTAATCCAATTTGAATGGCTATCTAATGAGAAGCAGAAAATACCATGTGACAACAGAAGCAGAGATGGGAGTCATGAAGTTTTAAGCCAAGGAGCATCAAGGGTTGAAAGCCATCACAGAAAGGAAAGGGTAAGGGAAGATTCCTTCCAGAGTCTCAGAAGGATCACATCCCTGATAAAATCTTGATTGTATTCCTCTAGGGCCCAGAACTATGACAGAATAAATTTCTGTCATCTTAAGAGAAAACAAACAAATAAAAGAATGATTTAAATCAATTTAAAATGATTTAAAATTTAAATCAATTTAAAATAATTTGTCTGAGTGGATTAAAAAACAGAAGACTCATCCCTGTGTTGTCTACCAGAAGCCCACATTTAATAAAAAGCTCAGGTACATTTAAAGTTAAGAATTTGAGGGGCGCCTGCGTGGCTCAGTGGGTTAAAGCCTCTGTCTTCGGCTCAGGTCATGATCCCAGGGTCCTGGGATGGAGCCCCGCATCGGGCTCTCTGCTCAGCAGGGAGCTTGCTTCCTCCTCTCTCTGTTCCTGCTTCTCTGTGATCTCCCTCTGTCAAATAAATAAATAAAATCTTTAAAAAAAATAAAGTTAAGAATTTGAGAAAGATGTGTGACATTAATCAAAAGAAATCTGGAGTAGTTTTATTAATTACAGATAAATTAGACTTTAGAAAAAGATGTGTTCCAAATTATTTGAGAAAAAACTGATAGAAGTGAAGGACTAATAGAGAAATCCATAATTGTAATTGAAGACTTCAGTACTTTTCTTTCAGTAATTGATAGGCCAATCAGACAGTTAATCAATAAGGTATGGTTGATATGAACAGTACTATCAATCAACTTGATTTACTTGATATTTGCAAACCATTCCATCTAATAGTACCAGAATACACATTCTTCTCAAACTCCAATGGTTCAGTCATAATGATAGACCAAATTCTGCATCATAAAACATCTTAACAAATTTAGATAAAGTGAAATCATACAAAGTATTTCTCAGTATACAATGGAGTGAAGCTAGAGTTTAATAATAGATGAAATATCCCCAAATATTTGGAAAGCAAACAATACTTTTCTAAATAATAAATTGTTGAACAAGGAAATCTCTATAACTTACATAGAGGTACTAGGGTGGCTCCTTTAAACATCCTACTTTTCATTTTGGCTCAGGTTTTGATCCCAGGGTCATGAGTTCAAGTCCCAAATTATCCACTCCCAGAATGGAGCCCAATTTAAGAAAAATTAAATTTACTTAGAATTAAAATTAAAGAAATCAAATTGTGTGAAATGCAGCAAAAGCAATTTTGAGATGGAACTTTATTGCATTAAATTTATATATTGGAAAAAAATGAAAATCAATAAATTAATCTCCCATGTTAGAAAGTTACAAAAAGATGGGATGCCTGGATTGCTCAGTTGGTTAAGCACTGGCTCTTGATTTCAACCCAGGTCATGATCTCAGGGTCTTGGGATTGAACTCCACATGGGACTCTGCACTCAGCAGGGAGTCTGGTTAAGGATTCTTTTACTCTCTCCCTCTGGCCTTTCCCCCATTCTCTCTCTCTTTTGCTCTAAAGTAAAATAAATAAATAAATAAATAAGTCTCTAAAAGGTTGCCAAAAAAAAAAAAAAAAAAAGAAAATTAGAAGAACAATTTAAGCTCAGAGGAAGGAGAAGAAATGATAAAAATTATGGCAGAAATGAATTAAATCTAATACTGGAAATCAGTAGAGAAAATAAATGAAATCAAAAGCTAGTTTCATAAAAAGGTCATAAAAAATGATAAAATACTAGGGCAGCTAACCAAAACAAGTGAGAGTTATGAGAAAGAGAAAGAAAGGAAAGGAATAGGGAGTGGGAGGAAGGGTAAAGGAAGAGAAAGAAGGAAGGGGGGAGAAAGAAGATACAAATTATCCATATTAGAAATAGTCATGAGTACTGATCCCGAAGACATTGAAAAGACAATAAAGGCATACTATAAACAACTCTATGCCCATAAATTTAATAATTTAGATGAAATGGACCAATTACATAAAAAAATAAAATAAAACTACAAAATCTCACATGGAAGAAATATATAATCTACACAGGACTCCCCCAAACGTCATATATTAAAATCCTAATTCCCAGTACCTCAAATTGTGACTGTATCTGGAAGTAGGTTCTTTAAAGAAGTAATTAAGTTAAAATTAAGTCACTTAAGTGATCCAATCTAATATGACAGATGTTGTTATAAGAAGAGGAAATTAGGACAAAGGCACATATAGGGAAGACTATGTCAAGACACACAGAATCGATGTCCACCTACACGTCAAGGAGCAAAGCCTCAGAATGACACCAGCACCTTGATATTGGACTTCTAGCTTCCAGAACTATGAGGAAATAAATTTCTATTGTTTAAGCTACTTAGTCTGTGGTACCTTGTTGTCATCACCCTGGCAAACTAATACACAATCCAATTAAAATATAGGTAAAAATCTGAATATACCTCTCATCAATGAACATATACAGATGACAAATATGCATATGAAAAAGTGGCCAATGTCAATTATCATTAGGGTATTGCTAATTAAAACAACAATGGAGTATGACTATGCAAGTAGTAGAATGACCAACATCCAAATGCCTGATGATGGCAACAACAGCAATTGCTGCCAAGGATGCAGAACAACAGGAACTCTCATTCAGTGTTTGTGGGAATGCAAAATGCCAGGCCACCCTGTGAGCCGTTTTGGCATTTTCTTGAAAATAGTCTTACCTTACAACACATCAGTTGTGCTTCTAAGTATCTACCTAACTGATCTGAAAACTAATCTCCACACAAAAACCAGCAGTTTTATTATTCATAATAGCCTTAAACTGGAAGCAACTAAGACTTTCTTCAATTGGTGAAAAGATAAAGAAATTGTGGTACATCCACACAATGGGCTATTATTCAGCAGTTAAATGAAGTATCAAGCCACAGAAAGATATGAATAAAACTTTAATGCATATTGCTAAGTGAAAGAAACCAGTCTGAATAAGCTACATAACGTATGACTCCAATTATATAAAATTCGGGAAAAGACAAAGCTATAGAGATTGTATAAAAATCAGCAGTTGCCATGGTTTCAGGTGAGGAGGGAGGATTTAGGTGAAGCATGGAGGAATTTTCAGGTTAATAAAACTATTCTGCATGATACTGTAATCGTGGATACATGGTGCTTGCAACTACAAACCTCAGAGAATTTTATAGCACAAAAAGTTTATCTTATATATTCAAATTGTAAAAAAATAATACTAATGATTTAGGATACAAAGGGGCCTGGGGATGGAATGGAGAATGTCATCAAACTGTGTTATGAATGGGTATAGCATCTGATTGAATGTGGGGAGGAAGGAAGCCAACCCAAGTAACTGGAAATGAGTAGAGTCTGTTAAACTAAAACTTAAAGGAACTGTACATAATCTTATATTCTAGTTGTTAAAGCTGTGTCCGTGAGGATTTAGGTTAACAATTCTGATACCAATATATGTGGAAAATGGAAATTAAGAATTCAGCAAATGAATGACAGATGGTGCTATTTAGGTTTCTCATAGTTGGAGTGGAAGTTTACAAGCCCACAGGAGAGGAGGCAAAAATAATCCATGTAGTAATGACCTGTAGTTAGATACACTCATATTAACTCACATAGAAGTAGATATACTTACTTATGTAAATATCTACAGATGTATATGCACAGTTTAGTAGTCACACAGAGTTCCTTCTTATTTCAGTTGAGAAGGTGTAGAAGCAACAGCTCTCCAAAAGCAATGAGTACACTTAGAAATGAGACTTTGATTTCTTTTTTTCTTTAAATTTATTTATTTTTTTCAGCGCAACAGTATTCATTGTGTTTTTTTACGAATTCTTTTTTTTAATCGTGTTATGTTAGTCATCATACAGTACATCATTAGGTTTTTTTATTTATTTATTTTTTCAGCGTAACAGTATTCATTGTTTTTGCATCACACCCAGTGCTCCATGCAATACGTGCCCTCCCTTTTACCCACCACCTGTTCCCCCAACCTCCCACCCCCGACCCTTCAAAACCTTGATTTCTAATACCATTCTCTAGAAAAAGAAGCCAGGTTCCTTGGAAAAAATGCTTGATTCTAAGAGTGAGGCAGGAGATATACAAAATAAGCCTGGAGTGTCTTGTAGTGCCAGAAACTAACAAAATGTTAAAAAACAAATACACACTTAATGATAGATGTATGCCAAAGAGACACAGGAGCCAGTAGAAAGACTTCTATGGTGAAATCTGTAACAATTGAAGCAGAAGTAAACAATGTAGTATTGGATTATAGCCCAAGTTAAAAAAAAATGGATGTTTCTATACAGAAATAAATAAATGTCTGAATAAGGAAAGAAAGAAGGAAGGGAGGATGGGAGGGAGGAAGGAAAGAGAGAGACAGACAGAAAGAAAGGAAGGAAAGAAAGAAAGAGAGAGAGAGGAAGGAAGAAAGAGAAAGGGAAGAAAGGGAGGGAGGGAGGGAGGGAGGAAGTAAAAGGGCAAATGTCTGGTGCGTAAGAATGTCAAATAATTAAAATAGATACTCTGCCCTTGAGAAGAGGGAGCATAACTTTTATCCTGTACATGTGGGCTGCACAAGGTGAGTTTCTTTTGATGAGTGCACCACAGAAAGCAATGGAAGAAAGTGTACCTTTCTAGCAGAGGAACAAAAACCAGTCCTTCAGCCAAGTGATCAAGGATCATATCAGTAATAACAATTAAGGTTGATGATATGTACCCCTGATATGATATCATGGAAATCATTTTCCTACTGAAAACACATAACCCCGGACTACCCCTGAGAAAAACATCAGAAAATTCTCAACTGAGGGGCATTCTACAAAGTAAACAAACAGTACACTTCAAGACCGTTAACGTATCAAAAACAAGTCTGAGAAATTGTCACAGTCAACAGGAGCTTAAAGAACATGGTGATTCAGTGTAATGAGGCATCCTGAATGGGATTCTAGAACAGCAAAATGGAATTAGGTAAAAACAAAGGAAATCTGAATAAAGTAGGGACTTTAGTTAACAATACACTTGTATCAGTTCACTAATTGTAATAAAGTATCCTACTGATATAAGATGTCCTAAAAATTTGAGAAGTCATTCTGAGTCATTGGTAGATTTTGTGGTGAACGTGAAAAGTTTGCTTATAAGCTAGATATAAGCAAACTTTTCACGTTCACCACAAAATCTACCAATGACTCAGAATGACTTCTCAAATTTTTAGGACATATACACAATGTAATACTATGCAGCCATCAAAAGAAAAGAAATCTTGCCATTTGCGATGATGTGGATGGAACTAGAGGATATCATGCTTTAGTGAAATAAGTCAATCAGAGAAAGACAACAATCATATGATCTCCCTGATATGAGGATGTAGAGATGCAACATGGGGGGTTGGGGGATAGGAGAAGAATAAATGAAACAAGATGGGATTGGGAGGGAGACAAACAAGAAGTGACTCTTAATCTCACAAAACAAACTGAGGGTTGCTGGGGGGAGGGGGCTTGGGAGAGGGGGAGTGGGGTTATGGACATTGGGGAGGGTATGTGCTATGGTGAGTGCTGTGAAGTGTGTAAACCTGGCGATTCACAGACCTGTACCCCTGGGGATAAAAATACATTATATGTTTATAAAAAAATAAGAAATAAATAAAAAATTTAAAAAAATCTTAACAGAGAATTGACACATTTCAAGAAAGCAAAGAAGGTACTTCCTCTTTCTCACATTTTTATAAGTCACTATCACAAAGCTTTAAATTAACTGACTCACATGTGCTGACAGGGCTTCTTTTTAATAGTACATCAGTTAAATAAAGACAGATGTTGCCCTGAAGGCATTATTTTCATAATAATATTATGTTATATTGGTGTGATGCTTGTAATATCCAAAGTGCCTTTGCATTCATTCCTTCATTTAATTACAGAAAGAATATTTCAAAAAGTCAGCAGTCTTCAGACCTATTCCCATTTACATGGTGGCCTTTTGCATTATTCCTATTTACAGAAATGTTCTGGTAATGTGGATGCTGTGCTGTGATTCTCATATCCTTCCTCCTTGGATAGACCCTTTATTCCCAGGACCTGGGGGTGTTTAGTGCTAACAGCTCACAGGGAAATGCAATCTGCACAATGGAGCTGCCACGGTCACACTGTGCTCCCTCATGGGGAATGTCTACAGATGTTCAGAAATCCATTTATAATTAAAAATTCCAAGTCCATTTTCCCAATAGGGAACATTCTGAAGTCACACGACAATTTCAATTCTTTCTGTAGGATTATCTGGATCCTCTTTGTCACTGCACCTTAGTTCAACATTCTGTTCTTCCAATTCTACTTCCCAAGTCTACCCCTGACAGTAGTTACTTTTTTTCTCTCCTGACAGTAGTTATTAAGAGAACTCTGCAGTAAACCTACCACCCTGCACCCTTGAATCATAGTCTGATATCTGGGAACATCCTCCCAAAGACCAGAGATTCAGGCAGGAGACCTGATTATTGAATTTGTGTAGAAATACAAGTGGCCCAAGGAAGAATAAATAAATTTATGTAGATAGTGAGAAATACTTACATGATTGGTTAAAAACTTGAATGGAGCTTCTGGAAGTTAGGTGTTTAGATTTGTGGAAATAACATGTGAGAGCATCTGTGTGAGTCAGAACAACTTATGAAGATCTTTGTATTTTATTTTAACTCAATGAGTGAACACCTACCATAGAAAGATTAGTCATTAAACAACCACATAGAAACAATGACTTGGCAAGTTATACTTAGCCATGCTGCCATTGGCTATTCCATAGCCCTAGGTATATACGCGGAGTAGATGAAGTATCAAGATAGGGTCTAGCCATAGTTCAAAAAGCATAACCTATTATTCATGCAAGTTAATTTGGCTTTTGCTGCTACTGGAATAACAAATCTCCAAGAAACACAGATGAATGGAACCTTTGCTATGGCACCATTTTTCAAGGAGAACTTCTAGCTATACTCAGAGAAAATTTGATTACATTGGATACTCCCAATCTTGAAGCAGTGTTGATTTTTCATTATTATAATATAGTTTTGGCCTTTCCTCTGTGTGAGGACTTGGCCCCAACTACTAAAAAGTAATTTACTGAAAATCTGGTGATCATGCAAAACCATTCTTTCAGCACTTCCATTCTCACAGCAAAGGAAATGTAACAGTAGGGATATGACCATGGGATCCATAAATCCTATTATATACTGCATTGGCAGAGATCAACAGGTAAGGGAAGGAGCCAACATATTATCAGGAGTAATTGACCCTGAGCATAAGGGGGAAGCAGGGCTACCATTATTTTACTGATCCAATTTAAGAAATCATCCTGTACCTACATGTCTACTTTACTATAAATTAGTGCCATTTATACCTATGTCATTTCCTAGAGATTCTGTTCTATTCCATTATTTTATTTGTCTTGCCTTTGTGTCAATACCAAATTTCTTTATTTACTATAGATTATGATGAACTTTTTTAGCTAGTAGAATACATCCTCCACTTTGTTCTTCTTAAAAGGGGTATAGATTTTTCTTCATTCTTTTAATTTCTTAGAAATTTTATAATTTATTTACAATTAATTCTAGTGGAATTTTGGCATGATTGCATTGAGTCTATGACTGTGTTCAAAATAATAGATATTTTTATACTGCTTCATTTATTTATATATTGACTTTACTCATTTACATTTTTCTAAATAGACATCTTATCCATTTTTTAGATCCATTTCTAAACCTTTCATATGTTTGAGAATGGTATCTCTCTTCTAAAATTCTATTGTCCAAATATTGCTTGTGTATGGAAATAAACTTGATTTGTATATCAAACTAAATGAGGTAATATTCAAATTGTAAATTCACTTTTTAATTCTAAAAATTCTATAAATTATAGATGTCTTTGGATTTTTTATACAATCAGTTTGTTCCTTTTTCAAGAGAAAATACATTCCATGGTTCTGGAGAGCCCAGTGAGTAGAAACCTCCAACACACCATCAGTCATCCAAGATCTTCCTAAGCTTCAGAGACACATTTTGCCCAAAGTCATATCCTTCCCAGGGTATGACTTATCTGGGAATATAAGGGGGTTTGGCCTCATGGAGGATAATTATCATATGCATATATCAATCCATGCTCTGTGTTGGTGGCTTGTGAATTTTTCACACTCTGATTCCCCCTTCACCAGTCCTGCTTTTTCATAGCTATTGATCCTAATAAATGTCTTGAGGCCCAAATTCTGGTGTGTCTCCTTCTAGAGTACCACCATTAGTCATTCACTAAAAGAATGAAAGAAATCAGACTTTTCTAAGAGCAACTGTTATTGCAACAAAGCAATATGGGTTACTAATTTTTTTTTGGAGTATTCCAGGCAGAGGAGATTCCAAGCAAGCATCAGATATACTGACTTTCTAAAGGTAAACCCACGACTTACACATTTTAGAAATAGACTAAAATGCAAATTTGCTTGTTAACAAAACATAGCATTCACTTCTAACATAGCTCAGAAAAATAAAGTGCTTGGGAAGAAAATTTGAACCTATTTGATGCATTCAACACCTTAAATCTATATGTGATACATTTAGCACCAAATACCAACACTAACACTTATCTGTACAAGCATAAATCCATTTCTTAAAAATCCTCGCTCTTCTTTCTGATTCATTTACAGAGGAACATAAAAGTCTTGGGTTATAGAAGTAAAATTCAAATGTTAAATTTAACAAATTTAAATTCTTGGGTGATTTCAGTACAATTCATTATATTTTTGTGTAGATATGTAAGAAAACATGTTACTTCATGAAAGTGATTTTGTAGTTATTAACTGTTCCTTCATCCTTTTTCACACCAATGTTGCTTACTTGGGAAGCAAAAATGTGATCTTTGACTCTATTACACTTCCTTCTAAATCTATATGTCCACTATGTGTATTTATGCTCCTTTAATTGAGCAAACAGTAAAGGTGGCACCAAAGTGTCACATCTGGTACAAATGGTACAGTGAAGATGTGAAAGATTAGAACATAACATTTTAAAACATTGCAGGTTTCTTTTTATATTTAGTTATGCATTTGTTAGAGTTTCTTTTCATATATTCTGATGTATCTTTCATGAACGCATTCCAAGTTTTAAATATATAGTAAAAATAGTATTTTCATTTATTTTGCATCAGGGAATGATGTTATTTGAATTACATTTTACCCTGGTTTCCTTGTCATTTTTCTATATTTAAATATATATTTAGTATCAAAGTAAAGTATTATTTTCATTTTGTACAGCCCACATACACAGTGAACATACACATACACAAAACATTTACAGAACTTCAGCTTCTAAGTATAGACCCCAGATTGATTTGTTCACATATATATAAGGCAACAAGATGTTCAAAATGACAGGTTTTATAACTTCAAAAAAAATAACAAAACTTCAATATTTATCAATGGTAGAATGTAATTAGATTAAAATATATTTATGGAATGGATTCTATGCAATGATTAAAAAGAACAGAATACAGACACATATGTTGGGAGGGATATATTATATTGTTGGGGAAGAAGCCAAGTTGTAAGCAAATCTATAAAATGTGTTCCATTCATAGGGAGTTTACAAGAAGGGAAAAATTAAGCAAACAAGCAAGCAAAAACTACAAAGAGAAGTGAGAGAGTAATTAACAACCTAGAGTAGAAAGTTGATCCCATCCGAGAGAAAAGGAAGGTGATGTGGTTTGAAAGGATCATGCAAGAGACTTCAAAGGTCGTGATGCTATTTTCTCAAGTGTGGTCATGTTTACTCAGGTATTTATCACTTTCAATTGTACATATATGGTTTTAATATATAATATCAACAATAAAAATAAAAGAAATGGAATCGTATTGGAAAAATTCTGAAAGCTTATAATTTATTAAATAACTATTTATTGACTATTTCTAGGCAGCAGGCACTGTGCTGGGTGTTGGGGACAATAGTGAGTAAGGGAAGCAGGAATTTGTTTAAAAAAAAACTTCATTTTAATTGAAGCTTGAGTCATTTAACAAGTTAATGAAATCACGCTTAAGATGTCTGTGCTGGGCGCTAAGTAGACAGTGAAAAGACAAAAAGAGACAGGCAAGTGAAACAGTGTAAATGGGAAAATTGCTTTAACTAAGGTAGCAGAGGTAGCAGAAGCAGCTTCTCTTACCAGAAATCTTAAGGATGATAGTGAGCCAGCGCTGTGAGAAGATACAGCAAAATTTCCAGGCAAATGGAAAACTACTCTCCTTGACCTTTAAAGTAGAGTATCAATAGATATTGTGCAATATTGATGTGAGAAAATATCACTGCATATTAAGAATGATGCTGTTACTTAACCAGAAAAATAAATGGTGAAAAGGAATTTTAGGGTATGAGACTTACAGGTTCATTTTGGGCACAGGAGATAGGTTCAGGCAGTGAGGATGGACTTTAATTTATTTGAAATATCTATAAATGGGTAAATTTTTGTTTTGGTATGACTCATTAAAAATAATAAACAAAAAGATGAAAAATATCTCACTGTATTTAGGTGAAAGTGTGGTGAGCCCATTGACATACTTCATGTTATATTTTCACAATTTGAATTGCTTGACAACAGGAGACTCATCCAAAAAGTTCTCATTTAAAACGGAGAAATGCTTTTGCCTAAAGCATATTTAATTTCCTACACTGGTTTCAGCTGGGATTTGTCAAGCTTTTTCACTGACTCCGATATCTCTGATGTTCAATTATGGCCAATGTTTTGATGTTCTTTTAATGTCTGAAAACTATAAATCACAATCAAGCAAATAAATTAAGCAGACTTGAATGAGCCCTAAATTTTGAAAGAATATATTTGTATAAAACATCTGTGAATAGATAACAGGTTGTCCATCAAGTGTAATACATGGTTAGACAAATAATTGTTTTAAAGATCCAAGTAACCCAAATGGATTTAGTAATTTTACTGAAATTTGAAATATTATGATTAATTTTGGGTTTATCAAGTTTAGAATATAAGAAATCAGATTTTTTTCTTTTATAACGAGATTTGACAATCAAAGCTTGATTCTAAAAATCACATATTTCCATCTTTATCTCTTTGTGTGTCATACAAAGAGTTAGATCGATACTCAATGCCTTAAACTAGTTTAGAGAGAATAGTTATAACTAAGACTCTGTCAGCTGTTAACTCTGTAGTATAAGTGATCTCTTGTACTTGGGAATCTGACCTATGAAGTCAAAATTTCTGACTTATAAAGTCATAATTGTCCAGAAAAAAGTTACTGAACCTTCCATAGATATGACCACCTTAGTTAAAGAAACAATTGACTTCTACATTTTGTAACAATCTTTGATCCTATTTAGTCATGTGCCTTGAAACTTGCTGATACATATTTTTTTAAACAGAATTTCCAGAAATTCACATCCTGTCTTCTAATTAATCATTAAAAAGGAAAAAAAAAAGTAACCTAAAAAATTTATTGTGACTACTGAAAAGGTTAATTCAACTAGCTATTTAGAAACAATTACTCAAAAACGTCAAGTTGAGGAGCTATGAACTGATGTTTGTATTGCAGTGATTATAAATCTATTCTGATAATAGAAAGGCTGTATATCACCTCAGGAGCAAATCACTTTTTATTTTTCTTTCTTCTTACCATCCATCTTTTTCTCCTTCTTCCTATAATCCTCCTCCTTTGTTTCCCCTCCCTCCTCCTTTATCTTCTGTTATATTTTGATTAAGAGAAATAATATACTGTGCTAATTCCCCATTTAGGAATTTCTCCTCCCCATTTGGCAGTAGTGGAGTATCTGACTTATGAATGTGAAAACAATAATATGTAAGAAGATTACAAAAAGTTTTTTTTTTAACTTATGTTGAAGTATGAAAAGATCATCTTCCAAGAAAACTGCACTTAGATATAAAAACTCAAATCCATGTCTATATCTGGTTTATTCTCTTCAGTACGGAGACCTTTGATTTTTCTTCTGAATTTTCTAGAATTTATGCATGGTTCTTTTGTAGGATATCTGATATCTCGATGAGCCACACTGCTACTAGCTTTTTTTTTTTTTAAACAGGAAGAATAAAGTATATCATCTTTGAGTGTAACACAGGATTAGAGAGCATGTTCAAATCACTTAATATTTGCCCATTCCCCCAGCCATGCCTGCTCCAAAGATTACTTTTCTTCTTCCCTCTCCTGAGGTTTTTGAAGAAACATCTGAGCCAAAAGAGTTGACCATTTTAACTTGGATATTAGCATAGAATATTACTTCTCTGAATCAAAGTATAAATTTTTTCTACATTCCAATTCCTTGGAACCCCAAGTGTGACTTTCAGACTAAGTTATTGGGATAATTATTACAATCCTTCATTTCTCCTGGTTATGAAAATTCAGCCTGGGTGTTTTATATGAACGAGAATATGTAATTGAGCTGTTAAATGAATATAAACTCAGGCCATTTTAAAAACTTAATAGAATTATTTGGTGTGTGCACTTAATACTCCCAGATCCTTCTATCCATTTATATAAATGCAACTACTTATATTAGAAATAACTTATATGTCAATATCATCATCTTTAAACTCTTGGGGCCTCCAACTCGTATATGAGGTACTTAATTTCATGGTCTAATAATAAAATTGCTGATTTATATTTTCTACTAACTAATCCTTCCAATTTTGT
Organism: Meles meles; assembly: GCF_922984935.1. Taxonomy (NCBI): domain Eukaryota; kingdom Metazoa; phylum Chordata; class Mammalia; order Carnivora; family Mustelidae; genus Meles; species Meles meles. The sequence goes on along the minus strand of NC_060069.1, from coordinate 142,592,910 downwards.
TTAATAATAATTAAATTGATGGTGTTTTCCAAAAAGACAATTTTAAGCTATTATTGAAAAGAGAAAAGATTTGCTTGTGTAAATGTAAATTGGCTTTGTTGTTTATTAATATAGCTCGCATTTCTCACTAAATTGAAATATACCAACATATAACATAAAAGTATAAGAGCTTAGGAACTTTTCAGAGTTAGTTTATACTCTATTTCTATTATGATTCAAGTGAAAAATTTAAATAAATCAACTTAGAACTTCCATTATTTTCTTTGGCAAAGCAAACTAGACTATTTGCAGCTGATGATGCATTAATGTAATTTTTTGCATAACTCCAACCAAACAAAACTGCTTAATGTATAATTCATGCCCTAAATTTGATCTTTTTTGAATTTTAATCCCATAGTAATATTGTGATTGTTATTTAATTCCTTGATTTTTTTCATTTTTGAGTTTATAGATCCTAGCTCCCGATTAATCTCTTAATATGACCAAAATATATGATTTTAAAAACATAATTTCAAATATATGTTGGGTGATATAACAAAGAATAGTGAGTTAATTACTTTTCTAGAATGTAATTCATTAGAAAGTTTTAGATACATTGTGCATTTGTTTCTACTTATAACTATAAAATGTTATATTGAGTTGTGGGGGATGTAGTAATATCTATATTTTGGGGAAAATACCATTTTAAATACCTGTTTTGAAATAATTCAAACATCATATCTACCATTTTCACTTAAATCAATTCTGTGTGTGAGTGTGTGTGTGTGTTTTCTTATGTCATATGATTCCAGATGCATGGGTCTAAAGATAATTTTTATTTTATTTTATTTCTTTTTTTTGTACTATCTGATACAATTCACTTGTGATTTAGGTTAATTTTATTTTCTTTTATAAGCTATATTTTTCTTTAATTTCTGGTGATCTGGACTACCAACTAGCTCATGATAAAGAGTGAGAAACCAAACAGGACTACTGCATACTTCTACTTGCATAATAAGACTTACTGCAGTGTCTTTAATCTAAGGGTGATATTACTGGGTTTTCCTTTGGGGAACAATCAAATGTCATTATTTAGATGTCTTTTCTTAGTTCTGTAGTTTTTCTTTATAGAGAAATCTATCGTTTTTTTTAAATTTTTTATTTAGTTCTTATTTTTTATAAACATATAATGCATTTTTATCCCCAGGGGTACAGGTCTGTGAATCGCCAGGTTTACACATTTCACAGCACTCACCATAGTACATACCCTCCCCAATGTCCATAACCCCACTCCCCCCTCCCAACCGCCCTCCCCCCAGCAACCCTCAGTTTGTTTTGTGAGATTAAGAGTCACTTATGGTTTGTATCCCTCCCAATCCCATCTTGTTTCATTTATTCTTCTCCTACCCCCCCCAACCCCCCATGTTGCATCTCCACGTCCTTATATCAGGGAGATCATATGATAATTGTCTTTCTCCGATTGACTTATTTCACAAAGCGTGATACCCTCTAGTTCCATCCACGTCGTCGCAAATGGCGAGATTTCATTTCTTTTGATGGCTGCATAATATTCCATTGTGTATATATACCACATCTTCTTTATCCATTCATCTGTTGATGGACATCTAGGTTCTTTTCATAGTTTGCTGCTATAAACATTCGGGTGCACGTGCTCCTTCAGATCACTATGTTTTTATCTTTAGGGTAAATACCCAGTAGTGCAATTGCTGGGCCATAGGGTAGTTCTATTTTCAACATTTTGAGGAAGCTCCATGCTGATTTCCAGAATGGTTGCACCAGCTTGCATTCCCACCAAGAGTGTAGGAAGTTTCCCCTTTCTCTGCCTCCTCACCAGCATCTGTCATTTCCTGACTTGTTAATTTTAGTCATTCTGACCAGTGAGGTGATATCTCATTGTGGTTTTGATTTGTATTTCCCTGATGCCAAGTGATGTGGAGCACTTTTTCATTTGCCTGTTGGCCATCTGGATGTCTTCTTTGCAGAAATGTCTGTTCATGTCCTCTGCCCATTTCTTGATTGGATTGTTTGTTCTTTAGGTATTGAGTTTGCTAAGTTCCTTACAGATTTTGGACACTAGCCCTTTATCTGATATGTCGTTTGCAAATATCTTCTCCCATTCTGTCAGTTGTCTTTTGGTTTTGTTAACTGTTTCCTTTGCTGTGCAAAAGCTTTTGATCTTGATGAAATCCCCATAGTTCATTTTTGCCCTTGCTTCCCTTGCCTTTGGCAATATTCCTAGGAAGATGTTGCTGTTGCTGAGGTCGAAGAGGTTGCTGCCTGTGTTCCCCTCAAGGATTTTGATGGATTCCTTTCTCACATTGAGGTCCTTCATCCATTTTGAGTCTATTTTCGTGTGTGGTGTAAGGAAGTCGTCCAATTTCATTTTTCTGCATGTAACTGTCCAATTTTCCCAGCACCATTTATTGAAGAGGCTGTCTTTTTCCATTGGACATTCTTTCCTGCTTTGTCAAAGATTAGTTGACCATAGAGTTGAGGGTCTATTTCTGGACCCTCTATTCTGTTCCATTGATCTATGTGTCTGTTTTTGTGCCAGTACCATGCTGTCTTGATGATGACAGCTTTGTAATAGAGCTTGAAGTCCGGAATTGTGATGCCACCAACTTTGGCTTTCTTTTCAATATTCCTTTGGCTATTCGAGGTCTTTTCTGCTTCCATATAAATTTTAGGATTATTTGTTCCATTTCTTTGAAAAAAATGGATGGTATTTTGATAGGGATTGCATTAAATGTGTAGATAGCTTTAGGTAGCATAGACATTTTCACAATATTTATTCTTCCAATTCAGTAGCATGGAACATTTTTCCATTTCTTTGTGTCTTCCTCAATTTCTTTTATGAGTACTTTATAGTTTTCTGCGTATAGATTCAGAAATATATCATTCTTAATAAGGGGTGATGGCTTGAATTTAACAGTGCTAGGGGCATGGGAAGGGGAATGGGAGAACTGCCACAACATCCAATTAATACGTTTCTTCTAGTCCTTCTGTTTTCCATATGGGTGCTCCCCTCTCAACTGTGCCTGACTTCCTTAAGACTGTATTTCCTTTGGTAGAGAATTCTCTAGAAGCCTATCTGGATCTTTCAAACCTTCCTCCTCTTTTAAATCCTGGAGCCATGTGGAGAGATGCCTAGTATCATCAAGATCTGGCCTATCCTAAGTTCTGCAGGATGCCCAGAAGACAGCTAAGCTTCCTGTTGTTATTCTTGTTGTTGTTGTTTATGTGTTCATTCTATTCCAAGTCAGTAATCACTGATAACTTTCCTTGTCCACTTTGAAGAAAAAAAGCCAGCCTGCCATTTTTCCCGCCTTTTTTTTTTTGTCCTTGTGACATACATGCTTCCCCTCTTTTCAGATATTTTTACTGTCTTTTTATTGGGAATTGAGAAGGCATTAAAAAAAAATACCTGTGATAAATCTGCCATCTTTAACTGAAAGGCTTTATTTTAAACTACTCAAGGAAAAAATATTTAAGCAAAATAGTTTTAGAAAATAAAATATGGTAAATATATATCTTCAGTTGGAAGGCATTAATGCATTATATCTGAAAAATTAAAAAAATAATAATTATATACACTAATTTGACGAAGTTGTGCCTTTTTGGAAAGAAACTATCTTCTTGCTTGTCCTTTTCAAGACACTTTCATTGTTAATTACTAATATGATCCTCAAACCTTGAAGTTCTAAGAACAAAAAAGTAATGTTATTTTTCTCTCTTAATAAGGTATACAGTAAGAAACTATATTTAAAAACTTCTTTTGATCTTAATTTGGGAAAATGTTAAAAATCACCTGATGTTTGTTATAAATTATCTGTTTAGTGCTGAAATTTGATTGAAAATTCAACTACTTTTCAAAGTTGTAAGTAAATTTTTAACATTGATTTTCTCATGAAATGTAAAAATATGTATATAGTTTGATGAAAGTTTTCCTGCCCTTTGAAGTTTTTTAAGCTCTTTAAGAAAGGAAGGAAGCTTATAGACAATTATATCTACTAGATAAAATGGAATTGAACAAAATGGCAGATATTGTAGTTATTGGTCCTTTCAAGGTTCATATCTAATTCTCCATTATCTCAACACCCTCAAGAATAGATTTTGAAATTGTGTATGTTGGCTGATTATTAAATGGTTTCCTAAATTTACAGAAAATATTACTTGATATCATTTGGTCATTTAAAAAACTTCAATAATATCCTTTTAAAAAAGGTTTTATTTATTTATTTGACAGAGAGCGAGAGAGCACAAGTAAGCAGAGTGGTAGACAGAGGAAGAAGCGGGCTTGCTGCTGAGCAGACAGCCTGATGCAATGCTCAATCCCAGGACCCCAGGATCAAGACCTGAGGTAGACACTTAACCGACTGAGCCACCCAAGCACCCCTTATATAATATTCTGTCAGATTTGTTGTATCTCACATGGTATTTTAAAAATTGTATTTGGTTGATGTCTATTTTTTACATTTTAGTAAGAAGTGTATTTTTTTAAATGTAGGAGAAAAAATGAGATAAATTAGATCTGCAGAAGAAATATTAAAGTTCTCAAGAAGCCAAGCATAATTGTATATGTAGTAACCTCTCCTTTAGTATCTCTTTTTATAGTGATTTCATTGTTAAATCACTTTTGTAAAATCACCCTATTCTTGGGCTGCCTAGTCGGCTCAGTCATTAAGCTTTTGCCTTTGGCTCAGGTCATGATCCCAGGGTCCTGTGTTGGAGCCCCACATGGGTCTCCCTGCTCAGCAGGAAACCTGCTTCTCCCTCTCCCACTCCTCCTGCTTGTGTTTTCTCTCTCACTGTATCTTGCTCTGTCAAATAAATAAAATCTTTAAAAAAATTATTCTTTGTCCTTTCTTTGCTTAAATTTTCCTTTCAAAAGGTTATCAAAATAAACCATTGCCTGTAATCATAGTGTGCTCAGGTGGCTTTAATGTACAATATTGCAACCTTGTCTCCTGTGGTTTTATTGGTCAAATGTGACCCATCCATTAAATCAAGAGTGGTAGGCTTCCTTTCAGTGATATGGAGGAGGTCGATTCACATGAAAATGAGACTGGAATGGTTTGCTTTAGAGAGTAGGTGGTTTTGCTTTCTGTTATTGACATGGAATTTTAAAACCCAAATATTACTTTGATATATGTTCACTACTGTGCTTACTGTGGAAAAGTTGGGGGGGGGAGAAGAAAATTCTAGTCCAAGATCACAGAGCTTGTCATAAACATGGTCGGATCATGAATCCAGAAATTCTGATGTATAAGTCCGTTGTTCTTAAGGTTTTTCGTGACTTACAGATAATATTTAAGCTAAACAAAAATAAATGTCATACAGACACTTCAGGATATAGTTGTTATGCAAATGACAAGTAATATGCCTTGTTTAAAAAGGGCTTTAAGTAGATATACTTATAAAACCATTAAATAGATAGAAGAAACACTTAGAGGTGATACACACCTTTCTTATATTACTAGCCCTTAAGTTATATGTATATCCTTAAAACATGTTTTAAACGTATGGTGTATAGGACTGTGTCAAAGGACAACCAAATGTTTATGTTATTATAAAAATCAATATTTTTGTTGATTCTCTCAAAAATTACTAAGGATTTAGAATTTTAAAAAGATTTTATTTATTTATTTGACAGACAGAGAGAGAATCACAAGTAGACAGAGAGACAGGCAGAGAGAGAGGGGACAGGCTCCCTGCTGAGCAGAAAGCCCGATGCGGGACTCAATCCCAGAACCCTGAGATCATGATCCCAAGCCGAAGGCAAAGGTGTAACCCACTGAGCCACCCAGGCGTCCCTATTTGTTGATATTTTTTCATGTTTTCTCTCCATACATATAAGTATTTTTCCTAGGATGCACTACCCATTAGTACTCAGAAACTGGGGTCTGAGATCTTGAGTCACTGAGTGCAATATTAGTTAATTTTCTTAGTATTATATATGAAAAGGATTGAAGAGATAGCCAAAAAGTAGACTAAGAAAGAAAAAGAAAGGGTAAAGAACAAATCCTTCCCCGATCATTTTATATAGCACTATTAAAACGTGAGACAATCAGGAGACAATGATCCATGGTTCTCTCTTATTTCTCTATAACTTTTCAGTGGAGTCACTGACAATTTTTGTTCTGGACTTTGATTTAAAGGATGACTGTATAGCACATGCTTTGGAAAATAGAGATACTCTCTATTTCCTGAGCAAAGGACTGATTTGTTTACTGTTCAGGATAAGAAAGTTAAGGTTTGGGGCATCTGGGTGGCTCAGTAGGTTAAGCCTCTGCTTTCGGCTCAGGTTATCATCTCAGGGTCCTGGGATTGAGCCCTGCATCAGGCTCTCTGCTCAGCGGGGACCTGCTCTCTGCCTACTTGTGATCTCTCTGTCAAATAAATAAATAAAATCTTTAAAAAAAAAAAAAAGGAAAAAAAAATGAAGTTAAGGTTTCCTTGTGTTGCAAAGTTTGGACAGGTTTTCTTGCATCCCCTTTTGGTACAGGGCATTTTCTAGGTTTGGGCTTCCTTGGTTGAGGCCCAGAGCTACTGGACATACAGCATACAACTGATCCAAGCACTGCATGACCCCGCTGGAACATGTGAGGCAAGCTGAGTTAATGCAAACACGAAGCTTATATTTCCTGCTCTGTCCTAAGCAAGAAATTTCTTTTCTCTGAACCAGGAAGCTCTTTTGTTCTCCTGGCATCCATGAAAGTGTGGTAGGCTAAATTGTTCAGTTGAAAGTAGAGCAAAATCACAGTCTCATCGCAGTTCTTTAGGTAATATTCTCTTTGAAGATCTTTTCATTTCTATGATGAATTATAAAGTCCAAAATTATTTATTGGATTTGTTTACTTGCATTTTTTTTTCTTTTTCTCTTTTCTTTTCTTTTTTTGAGTTGTTTGTGTTCTTGTTTTTAGTGGAAATCACAGAAATCATCTCAGTTATTCTTCTGGATTCAGATGACCCAGGAAGACAATGTCTGGATCTGAGTGATATGATAAAATACACAACTACCAAAGATTCTGCAACGGAATATTGTAAGGTATAAAATGAATATGAAAACATAAGCTTCACAGGATTCATAGAAATATTGAGAGGATGTGGAATTTTCTCCCAAATGAATAAAGAGTCCAAATATATCTGATACAGATGTTAACTGGTAAATTCATACAGCTGACATCTGTTTCAATATTTTAGCACAAATAATGAGAGAGTATGTGAACATGTATTCTTTAACAATAAATGTGAATTCAATTCACGGCAGATTTATAACATGCCACATAGTCATATATATGGCTACTAACACAAATTTTCACATTTTCTGTGGCTTTCACTATAATCTACCTTTGGTTCAACAAGGAAATCAGTAGACACTGCCGATTTAGCCTATTTTCCTTTTAATAATTTTCCTCCCCCAAAATATATCTTTAACCTATGAAACGACCTGAATTAGATGACAGAGAGAGAATTGCCCTTTCCTTTGCAACAACTCCCAGGAGAAACTACAACACCAAGTAAAATCAGATTAATTACTCTATAGGGCCAATATTGGTCCTCCAGATCATTCCAGTCTACTCATAATTGTTGCCAGAAAAAGTTATACAAGCAGCTACAGGCATAATTATCAAAACACATATTTTAGAACTGCTCAAATTCACTGATATATTTGCTATAATTTTTGCAAGATTTTGTATTAAAGCAATACAAACATACAAAAAAGAGACATTTATAATGAACTACAAGAAGTCAGATCAAATGGGAAATAGTAACTGAAAAATAGTAATGCAAAAATTGTTTTATATTTTCACCATGATATTTTCCCCTTCTCTTTTTGTCATTAATGTCTTCTGGGATCTCTTTAATATAATATTATTCATTTAAACTATTCAATTTCACTTGAAATAATATTCCTTAGAACAAGCTTTGACTTATTTTTAAATTGTTTTCCATTAATATTACAAAGTTTGTAACTAGAGTAGACCCAAGAGAAGATCTTGTCCAAATTTCTTATTGTATAGATAATGAGATAAAGGAATTGAAAGATGAAGGAATATTCCCTAAACCTTTTCTCCACTACTGAGAATACTACAAGTTGTCATTAGCATTCAGTACAATGCTCTTTCTACCATATCATCCTACATTGGAGATACCAACATTGTGAATTCAGGAAAACAATGCCTATTGTGTTCCCTGAAGTATTGCTTTCTCTCAGGAATTTTCATGTATGGTTTACTCTATTTTTTCTCTGACATTTTATAATCCAACCAGAAACATATTACAAAAATATATCAATTTTCAAGATTATATTCACTATATTGCATAAAAATTGTGATGATTATTATTTTACACTAAAAGTATGCCACAATGTAACAGAATTAACAAAGTTATACACAGAGACACTCAGAGGCTAGATCACAAAACCATTAAATAGATTACAAGCCTTTATTAGAATAAATGAAGCATCAGAAGAAATACAAGGAATTTAAAGATATATATTCACAGAGTAGTTATAAAAACTCAAATTAAATGAAAATTATCCTGGAACCTAATTAGCTCTTAATAGTATTATAGCATTACGGGGCCCCTGGGTGGCTCAGTGGGTTAAAGCCTCTGCCTTCAGCTCAGGTCATGATCCCAGCGTCCTGGGATCGAGCCCCGCGTCGGGCTCTCTGCTTGGCTGGGAGCCTGCTTCCTCCTCTCTCTCTCTCTCTGCCTGCCTCTCTGCCTACTTGTAATCTCTATCTGTCAAATAAATAAATCAAAAAAAAATAGTATTATAGCATTACTGTAATTGTCCCTGTTATTCTCGGGGTAGAAAAATAGAAATTAAAATGAATTCTTACCTTTGGGAAATTGTTAACTTCTGTAAACAAAATAAATATTTTATTAGGATGAATTCATATAAATCTTGTGCTATATCTATATACCAACGTTACACCTGGTGAGTTTTTATTTAAAAAATGATGAAATCTGGAAAGAGATATTTTATAATCTGAATAACTGGGAAAATAGAGCCTGAAGTGAAGGTTAAATACTGATATTTAATTGTGGTCTGCGATCTCACAGCACTGATTTTCGAAATCCAGGTCTTGATTGATAAAATATGTCCTATCTTCTGGCAAACAGGGGAATTGCCTGAACTGACTTTTTTTCTTTTTTCTTTTCTTTTCTTTTCCTTTTTAAAAATTCAATTAGCCAACATATAATACATGATTAGTTTCAGATGTAGTGTTCAATCGTTCATCAGTTGCATATAGCACCCATTGCTCATCACATCATGAGTCCTCCTTAATGCCTATAGTTCCATTACCCCATTTCCCTCATCTCCCCTTGAGCAACCTTCAGTTTGTGGACTTTCTTTGGAGAGGTAAAGAAGGTCTGTAGTGCAATCAGAACTCTCTACTGAGCAAGTTGCTAAAGCCCAGGGGCCAAGTAAGACCTTGCCAATTTGGACCAAATGGAAAGCAGTTGCCAGAGGCACTAAATTGGATCTGATACAACATTCTTAATTTGGTATTTTGTTTTGTTTTTACATTCATTGTAGTAGTATTCATGTATACTCCAAATTTACCAGGAAATTTCTAATCAATTTACATTGTTTCTTATGTATAAGGATACTATTTGAATCAATGCATTTTTGTAAAGTAATTTTCTATGTGTAAATGCCATATGTATACCTCTGCCATTCAAGGTGGATGTCTTTATAGGGATCCCCCTTTTGTGTACCAGAACCCAGAGTAAAATATGTATCACTTAGTGTGAAACAAAGATAAGCAGAAATTACTCCATTCTCTCATCACACCCTGGAGAGCAACACCAGTGTTTGAATGATCTGTGGCATACACAGTCGGTTTGTATCCCAATATAGAACTCTAATCCTGTAGCTATCTAAGAAAGTTAAGGCTTTTAAAACTTTGCACAGCTTTGTATATAATTTAGAGACTGAAAAAAAAAATAATAAACTAAATACCACTGAAATAATTATGCTAAAAATATGGACCCTAGAATTTAAAACTCAAGTATATAAAAGTTATTTTATACTGTATTGTTACAAAAATATATATGTAAAAAAAGCACAGTTTCTTAGAAAATGTCTATCAATTTCTTGTTACATTTAGGCTATATAAATAAAATACAATGAAGAGACTATATTATGTGTGAAATAAATAATATTACCCTTTATCCTCAATTATTTGAAGTTTTAAAACCAAAAATTCTGTTTTAATCTAAATTAATCTATTTAGATTATTTATATCAAAACATAAAATACTTTATTATGACATAAATAATCTAAGCAGATCAATGTTTTACTTTATATTACCTAAGTAAGTTTGACATTGATCTGCTAATAAGAAAGAATTCTAACTTTGTTAATTAATATTATAGTCAAGTACATAATAGCTCTTTATTAAAATAACTTTGATTTATTTTAAGATAATTGTGTTATAAGAAATCTGCAGACATGTTTCCAAAATATAATGAATATATTGGAAGAATATGCATCCACAGATTTAATGTGTTTATATAAGGTTATGGAGGCCACAAAACTTCAGTTTTTAAATAAGTGAATGACAGAGGAATTATCTCTTTCTGGGATTGGAAATAATATAAATGTAAATGTATAGATACATATATATGTATGTACATATTCCCTTATTAAAGCCAAAATTTTCAAAGTAAGAATATGTGAGAATATATTAGTGATTGGATGCCTGGTTAGTTCAGTTGGTTGGGTGACTGCCTTTGACTCAGATCATGATCCTGGAGTCCCAGGATTGAGTCTTGAGTTGGGAATCCCTGCTCAGCAGGGAGTCTGCGTCTCTTTCGGACCCTCCCCCCTCTTGTGCTCTCTCTCTCTCTCTCTCATTCTATTTCTCTCTCTCAGGTGAATAAGTAAAAACTTAAAAAACAGAATGAATATATTAGTGATTGATGCTAGCTGACAGAGAAATATGTAGGAGATATATATATTTAAACTTTTTTCTCTTGTAATTGCTTTTTTCACATTGTTCATTAATCAGTATTTTACAAAATTGATTGTATGTGTTATGCATTTATCTACATTTCAGATAAGTCTTATACTTACCTGAATGTTGTTACAAAAAGGAAAATACATTCTTTCTGATAATATCTGAGCTGTATTTTTGAGAAAACATACATGATCTACAGAGATCTTACAATTTTTTTTTCAATAAGAACCTGAGGGGCCATTCACACAATAGTCAAATTTTTTTCAATGATTTCAGTAGGAACCATTTCATTATTATAAAAAAAATTCCAAATTACAAAGGTCAAAACTGGGAAAATAAACACTGATCACTTCTTCTTTCCCCTTCAATTTGTAAACACATCTCTGTCACCTTTGGACCTGACCTTACTCTATTTTTGTTGCAACCCTGTGTATAACTTCTTAAAAAACAAGAAGAGCTACAAGGTCAGTGATGGAGCTGGGAACTCCTTTGGCTTTTTTGACTCACAAGGTACAGTTTCCTTTTGTTAGGAATTAAAACCAACAGCAGTTTGAAATGTATAATTTGTGATAACTAATTAGTCAATCATTCACATTCAATTTTCTAAAAATTTGTGCTGTGGAATAAATGGCTGTATCATGAATAAAAGTGTAGTGGAATAAGTTGCTTTCAATATCAGCCCAACTTGTGGGCTAGGAAATCATGACTTACCTGAAATATCCAAAATAACCTGTAACAAAGGTTAAAACTTCTCTTAAGGAGGCCAGGCAATGGGGAACAAGCAGTCTCTTCCACACCTGGACTTTAACAATCACAAGTGTCCCTGGGATTTCATAAACCAGAAGCAGTCAATGGTTTCTCATTTCTTATTCTTAGACTGCTCATCTTTCATCTTCCTCTTAGCTACTACAATACTATATAGGTATAACTGCATTTATCATGATCTAATATAAATTATTTGCTTCTCTGATTATCTTCTCAAGTAGATGATGGATTATTGAAGGGAAGACAATCAGTCCTATACTGGTTTATTCATAGGATCTTGCATTTGGGCCATTTCTGGAAAAGTGAGGTGCCATGGGGCAACGCAACCCATTTGAGTTTGCCCAGGATAATTGCATTTGGAAACAAAACAAAACAAAAATAGGCATTTCTTGCATTTTCAATGGGCCCCTTGGATAAAATTTAAAAAAAAAATATTTGAATTCAGAATCAAAACCATGTAGCTCACTCTCCCAAGGTTTAGGCCCAAAACATTCCCGCTGAAGTATGCAAAAACCCTAGCAGGGTCTTTAAACCAGATCCACAATTCCTGACCAGTTGTAATATAAAAACTGGTAATTGTTATTCAAATAGCTGCTCCTACTCTATCCTTCTTATGAAAATAATTATCAATATTAATTTTAATTTTTCTATATGACTGGCGAGTCTCCTCTTCTGAAACTCAAAAGACAATAGTTGATACATTGAAATGTTGAACCTAAAATTATTTTCTTCTTATAACAGTGATATAAAAAACTCATATCTGATGGCAAAGTGGAAAATTGTCAAGTAAATATCAGTGGAATTTTAATATGGCTGTACGAGTTTGCTAGGTCTGCTGTAAGAAAAGTATCACATTCTGAGTGCCTTAAACAACAGAAATGGATTTTTTAAAGAGTTTTTTTTAACATTTAACTAATTTATTTATATGACAGTGAGAGACACAGTGAGAGAGGGAATAAAAGCAGGGGGAATGGGAGAGGGAGAAGCAGGCTTCCCACTGAGCATGGAGCCCAATGCAGAGCTCCATCCCAGGACCCTGGGATCATGACCTGAGCCAAAGGCAGAGGCTTAACACTTAACGACTGAGCCACCCAGGTGCCCCTGGATTTTTCTACAGTAGGAGTGGAAAGGCAGAAGTCCAGGGGCACCTGGGTTTCTCAGTCATTAAGAGTCTGCCTTTGGCTCACGCCATGATCCCAAGGTCCTGGGTTCAAGCCCTGCATTGGCTTCCCTGCTAGGTGGGAAGCCTCCTTCTCCTTTTCCCATTCCCTCTTCTTGTGTTCCCGCTCTTGCTGTGTTTCTCTCTGTCAAATAAATAAAATCTTAAAAAAAAAAAGGAAAGGCCAAAATCCAACATCAAGGTAACTACAGGGCTTTTTTTTTTTTTTTTTCCTTTTTTGGTTTGTTTGTTTGTTTGTTTTGTTGTTGCTGTCTGTTTGTTTGAGGACCCTGAAGGAAGGATTTATTCCAGGCCTCTGTCCTTAGTTTGTAGATGATCAAGTTCTGTCTTTACATCACCTATTTCGCATATCTGTGTCCAAACCTCCTCTTACAAGGCATCAGTCACATGTGATTAAGACCCAGGCCCAAAGACCTCATTTTGACTTAATTAGTTCCATGAGGACTCTAACGTGAAAAACAGTCAGAAATGGACATTAGGACTTCAGCATATGAATTTTGGGAGGAACAAAATCAGCTCGTAATAATGGCTAAATCAGTTCTGTAAATGTCTTAAATGTTAGATAGATTTTACTGAATTATTGAGATTTGCAGTGGATTTTCTCTTCTCTGACAGCAAAGCCTTTTGCTGGCTGAATGCTAAAGAAAATAATGTGATTTCTTTCCAGGAAGATCACACCTATACAAATATATTTCAAAATGTTTATTTTGGACAGATGTATTAGGAATGCAAAGCTGCTGTCACCTTGCAACATCACATTTTCACTTAACTCATGCTGAATGCCATATGCAACATTTTAAAAACACACTCACTTCAGGTGGTAAAAATTCACAGTAATATTGCCAGTTCTCTCGCCCTAAGAGACATCTATGCAGCTCATCTTCGTTCTTCTGGATATTTTATTTTTCACATTAACAACTGATAATTTGACAAGTACTGACAACTGCTTTTTGCAGAATCACCTATGCCAGGTAATATATAAGCTACTAAAATTTCACAATAACATCTGGCTTGAGGACTGTGACATAAATGTCTAGACACATCATTTTGTGATTTCACTTGTATTTCACCTTTATCTGCTAGTCGTATTAAAATGAAATGATTATACATTTGTTCCCTCCATCTGGGTAAAAAGTACTTAAATGTCTTAGAATATTAGTATTTATGTCTAAACAAATGCAATTATTTGACTAATAAACCAAACTGCTAAATAAACCAGGAAATCATGTAAATATAAACCTATGTGAAGCTTTCAGCCCTCACTATGACACATCTTGCCTTATAAAATGATTTTGAATGCTTGCTCTGTGTGAGACACAAGTTGAAACTTGAATTATATATTATCTACTAATGCATGTCATTTTTACAACTACCTTATCAATGAAGGCCTATTATTTTCTTGATTTTATATATGAGGAAACTGAGGCACAGAGAGATTAAGTAATTTATCCAATATTCTACTAGTGATTATAAAATACTGGGACCACAACTCAAACAAAAGCAATGTGATTCAGGAATTAAGACTATTAGCTACTGCACACATTCTTATCTGTGAGAACCGCTTGAAAATACACTGAAGATTTAAATACATTGACTTTGTTTATTTGCTTGTTTGTTTGCTTAAGTATGCTCCATGACCAGCCGTGGGACTTGAACTCAGGACCCTGAGATCAAAACCTGGGCTGAGAGCAAGATTCAGAAGCTTAACCAACTCAGTCACCCACGTACCCCAAACAAATTGACTTTTGATCATGTGACTTGAATTCTAATACTAGCTCTATTACTCATTATCTGCATATCCTCCCAGACTCTCAAAATATTACCACCCAGTCTTAACCAAGCCATCCATATCTAGCCAATATAGATCTTTTTCTATGGGGTTGCCAGTCTCCTTGAAGTTTATTCTAGATGCATCCTTTCAAATATATTATAGCTCCTCCTTCTACAATAAAGTGTTTTATATATTGTTCTTGGATTAAAAGTGATAATAAACTGTTGGGGCGCCTGGGTGGTCAGTGGTCAGTGGGTTAAAGGTCAAAGGTCTGCCTTTGGCTCAGGTCATGATCCCAGAGTCCTGGGATCGAGCCCCGCATCAGGCTCTCTGCTCGTTGGGGAGCCTGCTTCCCTTCCTCTCTCTCTCTACCTGCCTCTCTGCCTACTTGTGATCTTTGTCTGTCGAATAAATAGATAAAATCTTAAAAAAAAAAAGTGATAATAAACTGAAAAAGCTTATTAATGTTATAAATACTAATAATGAAATTTATTTTATAGTAGGACTACCTGGAAATTTTCATCCTATGTTCTAAACAGTGGTGATGATTGCAATGATAAAAAGTATTACTTAATATCTTTTTGGGCTCTCTGCTCAGCAGGGAGCCTGCTTCCCCTTCTCTCTTTCTTCCTGCCTCTCTGCCTACTTGTGATCTCTGTCTGTCAAATAAATAAATAAAATCTTTTAAAAATAAATAAATAAATAAATAAATAAAATTAATTAACTTATTAACTAACTACTTTTTTGAGAGAGACAGAAAGGAGCAGAAGGAGAGAGAGAAAGAGAATCTTAAACAGAATCCACACCCGGTGTGTGAGCTTGTCACGGGTTTCTGTCTCTCAACTGTGAGATCATGACCTTAGCCAAAATCAAGAGTTGGACACTTAACCATTTGAGTCACCTAGATTTCCTTGATAGCTACTAAATAAAATATGCTTTCCTTTGTTCTGAGTGTGTGTTCATGAGCAAACTAACTGCATTCTAAATGTGGAATTAAGAATGGGATCAATGTCATCAGCGTTAGTTCTGTAACATTAAAATGTATAGACCAAATAATTTCACTTGTGGATCAACTATCCTCATGAGGTAGAGGACTAATAAAGAGAAATATTTGAAACATATGCACGTAGGCTTCATTTAAAATGTATTATCATACAGGCCTACATCATAGGTAACGAGAGGCTCTCATTAAGCGTGAGACAAACATGAAATCCATCAGGGCACAAGGTGAAAAACTGAAGCTAAAGAATAAATCAATTGATTAAACCAGCATTCTTGACTTTTAAGCAACCTGTATCCTTTCCTAGATATACCATCTATCTGCTGACAGGTTGGTGTCATGATAAATTTGAGGTCTTGACCTAGTCTGTCAACAGTTTTTCAAGACAGTGGCTTAGACAAATGCTTCTCAAACCGTCTGGGGTTGCTGAAGAGCTATACCATTAATTTCTAATGCTATGTGTGTAACATAAAATAAAAGTAAGTAACTAGAAAAATTAAACTAAAAAACATAAATATACAACCCAGATCCATTTTAAAAAATATTGGCTCCAGTGGTCATAAATGATTCCATTATATTACTAGAAATGATCTAAATATTTATTCTTACTATTTGTACTTACATTATCACAGACAGATGACAGATTGAAAATTGACTCAGTCAACTGACCACACCATAAACAGCACAGGGCTAGAGATCAGGTAGCTGGAATTGCATAAGAACATTAGAGACTCTTATTAACAGAATATTGTGGTTCACAGAATAGGTGTTTTATTGTTGGTGACAAGTGGCGGTGGCTTATCTGTTTTGATGGTTGTCTAGTTTTGTATTGAGGTTTCTATAAACCTAAACTTTTGGGGAACTGTCTTTTTTTTTAATTTAATTTTATTTTTTCAGTGTTCCAAGAACTGTCTTAAAAACATGTCACACTTTTATTCTGCTTCCTTACCAATTCCCCTTCTCATTGTCAACTTAGTAACCAAAGACATGTATTTGTGCAATAGTCGATCGGAAACATGACATACAGTATGTAGACAGCATTTCCCTCTGATGCGATGACAGCAGTCTTGCATGGGATTGGAGGCACACCTGACCTCATTAACTCCAGCATTTATCCAGTCAGGTTGGAAAACATTTTTCAAAGTTGCACAGATTTTTTTTTCCACTTTAATTAATGTGACACATTCATTGAAAAGCAGTGGCAGCACTTTAGAACAAGAAGTTTATGCTTGGCAAATTATATTTCCAGGAAAATGGGAACTTCATCTCATTGTATCAGATGTAAGCTGTATCTGCATTTTAACTGCAGTCAGATGCAGACTGATTCCATTGCTTGCCAAATATTTGCCAAATTTGCAGCTTTGCAAATGCTTTAGAAAATTCATGGAAGGGCCCTGATGAAAAGTAATTTTAGTTTTGGCATACTTGTTTCTTCTGATGTAGCCCCTTTTTATTTCCTTCCTATACCTAAGCAATATCTACATGAGGATACAACACAGGAAAAACAAAACAAAACAAAACAAAAAACAAATAAAAAACAAACAAACAAACATAAAACCACGAAGTACTTCCCGTATAGCACCTTCATTCTCATAAAGTTAACTTCTATTAATTTTTGGAACAATAATCTAAGTGAGATACTATCTGGATAGGGACAGATTTGGGAAAGGTCAAGCATTTCAAGACACCAAGAGAAATATCCACTGCGAGGGGGTTTTACTGACAAGTTGTCCTGTACTGCTTTGATTTAAGCACTTGTTATTTCAATAGCATTTCTTTTCCTCATTAATGGGATGAGCAACAATTTATGAAATTAGTTAGATCACCTCATTCCACTAAATTACTGATGGCACTTATTTTAAATCATTAAGAATGCTCTCTGTTCCAGAAATTGTGTTTGGAAAAATGTGAAAAGATGTAAATATTCATAAATTCATGTATTTTACATATGAAATATTAAAAATTAAATACATGAATAGTTTATTTATATCCACATAGTGATGTCAGAAAGGATATCAACCAAAATATTAACAACACTTAACTGGTTCTCTTTGGTTTATAGATATTCACTTATTTTAACTTTGTCTTCATATTTTTGCATTGTTTTATTTTTTTCTATTGAAAAAAATACAAATTTTAAATCAAGAAAAATAATGCTTTTTTTGCTTTTATAAAACACAAACATGTTCTCAACATGTTGGGCAATTATGGCTGATTAACATCAACTGTAATTTTACTTGGGGAAGATAATAAAGAGAATACTTGTTAATCATACTCCTTTATATCTCTGGGCAATTACTCATGACCTCCATGGTAAATAACTATGCTGTCCAATACAGTGACTACTAGTCACAAGCAGTTAATGAGAGATTTAAACATTGTTAATCAGAATTGAAATATACTTTAAGTATAAAATATATAATTGACTTTAAAGACAATATGAAATAAATAATGTAAATTAACTTAATAATTTTATTTTTATTTCTCATTGAAATAATATTTTGTATATACTGGTTAAATAAAACAATTTTAAAACTCATTTTAGTTGCTTTTTTTTAATTTCTTGATTGATCATCTGGAACATTTAAAGTTGTATTGTTGTTTTCAGTGTATTTCTATTGGACAACATTGATTTAGGGTGTATACTGAGAGTTCTCTCATTCTGTGTTGTATGCCTACCATGGCTATGCTGTTGAATTTTGACATTGATTCAGGGCTGTTCACCATTCAATCTACCTTCCTTTCCACAAAGAAGATGGTTCTGAAGTACAAAATAACTAATATCAAAACAGATATCTAACAATATCTGTAGAAAATGTGCACACTGAAAATTGGAAACATTATTTTAAGAAGTTATATAAAACACAAATAAATGGCATCATTCATGGATTGGGATGTTGTATTTTAAAGATGTCATTTTTTTTAAACAGATCTCAAGATACAGAGTAATTCTAGCCAAAATCTCAATAAGCAGTAGTTCAATCTACTATGTGAATTTATTTGACTATATGTAGAAAATATGTTTTATCTTAAAGACCAAATTTATTTTAAAAGAATTGTATAACAATTTATGGAATCAGATTTTATGATTGGAAAATTAACTTTGCTTTTCTTTTGGCTCTATTTCATCTAAGCATTTTCATGACATTTGAATTTCTACAATTATTTCATTTCTTTAATTTAAAAGCTTTTGTTTTACCAATCATTTTTTATACCCATTCAAATCCAACAATCCAAGAGAACGAGAGCTATTTGAGCTATAATAATTTACAACTAATAAGGGAAATGACTTCAGAGAAGATTTTTTATGAGGAAATAGGAAATATGGAATATAAGAGAATAAGAAAGATTCTAAATTCAGCTGATCCTGAACTGAAAACTTTCCTTTATAGCAAAGAAATTAAAATTCCAGTGCACTGAAGATAAACTTTGACTTTTTAACAATTTTATTCAGTGACAATGTTTTTTGACACCCATTAATTATAGTTGTGGAGTGTGTTATTAATGTATGCTATTAAATATATTGTTCTTCTTTCTTCTGGAAGGTTCAAAGCATAAAAAGGAAATAATTGATCATTTTTGTGGTAAAAGTCATTATTTTCATTGTCACAAAACTGTAGAATAAAACTCATGTGTATCTCACTTATAAAGTAATAAATCATTACCATTCACATTTGATGTTTGACTTTTGTCTCTTATCATCTGCACACATTTTCACATTATCCTCCTTTGTAAATACTATTTATTATTCTACATTTTTTATACCATTGTTATATCCTTGCATTAATCCCTAAACCACTATTTGAAATGAATATATATCATTGTAACAATAAAAAATATATAATATAAACATATAAATAATTATAATTTATTCATTAATTTATGCAATATTTCTAGCATTAAGTAATTTTTTAAGATGTATTTATTTATTTTAAAGAGAGTGAGAGAGTGAGCATGCATAAGCAAGGGGAGGGACAGAGGAAGAGAGAAAGAATCCTCAAGTAGACTCCACATGAGCATGGAGCTAACTCTGGACTCTATCCCAGGACCCTGAGATCATTACCTGAAGTGAAATCAATAGCCTGCCATTTAACTGACTGAGCCTTCCAGGCCCCGTGACATTAAACTTTTTTAATTCCAGTGGAGGCATCACTCTATATACATAAGAATATATAAGGGAGTGCCAGATTTCCCTCTATGTGTGGAATGACACTAAAGAAATAGACTTCTATCTCTCCTGATCCAGAAAACTGAGGTTTGCTACATGACTTGAAGGTGGGGAGCAACTGGGAGAATAGCAGCCAGGACTCATGGAGGGATAGAGGACATTAAAGTGACAAAGATCCCACAACCCATGTCACAAACCCTATCAGGAAGCCTGCCCATGAGCTACTAGGATTTCCAAATTAACCCACAGGTATTGTCAATACTCTACGGGCCTCACCTGCACACACTCCACCCACAGGCCAGGGCCAACTAGTGGTGCCCACCCCCAATGACACTGAAACTGAGTTTTTGCAGACTACTAGGGACCGTTCCCAGAAAGCCAGCCCAACTACAGAATTAGAAGTACACAAACAGAGGAGTGTTTAGCACATCCCTCAGGAAAGCAAGCAAACAGGAGGCTGTCTGCATTTGACCTGGTTTTGATGGCTTGAGAGAAAGCATACAATCTTAAGAGTTCCCTCCATGAGGGAATAAGAAATGTGAAGTAGGCATATCCATATAAAAATGTTGAAAATGCTTCAAAATCTCTAACAAGACTGATGAAGTGTACTTCTTTCCCAAAATCTAGTCTGTAGAGACCAGAGAAATTTACTGCTTTTCCAAATGTGAAGGCAGCAATGCAGGATTTCAAGTAATATGAAAAATTAAAGAAACATGACAGGTGTCACCAAAGACACACAATAAATTCCAGTAACTGACCACAAAGAAATAAAAATTTGTGATTCAAAGTCATTGTTTTAAGGAAACTTAGTAAATTACAAAGGAAAAAAAAGGGAAAATTCAATAAAATCAGGAAAACAATACACAGAATGGGAAGTTTATTTTTTATTGTTTTAAATATTTTCTTGTTTATTTATTTATTTATTTTAGGAGTGGAGAGAGAGAGAGAGAGAATGCCTGGACCTGGAAAGGCAGAGGGAGAGAGGGAGAATCTCAAGTAGACTCGTCACTAAGTATGAGCCTGATGCAAATCTTAATCCCACCACCTTAAAATCCTGACCTGAGCCAAAACTAAGAGTTAAACATTTACCCAATGAACTATCCAGGTGTCACAAAGTGAGTTTAATGGTGACATAGAAATTATTTAAAAAAAAAATTAGAAGAACCAAGCACAAAGTTATTTGGAATTTAAATAAAAACAAAACAAACAAAGAAAAAAATTGAAATCCTGGATCAGAAAGCTTATATATAGAAATAATGACTGAGAACTTCCCAAATCTTGGGAGAGATCTGAACATCAAGTTTATAAAGTGTACAAGTCTCCCCAAAATTCAAATAAAAAAAAAATCCTTTCTAAGATATTATAGTAGAACTGTCTAAAATCAAAGGCAAGGGGATAATTTTTAAGCAGCAGGAGAGAAAAAAAAAAAAAACAAAAAAACCTCACACACAATGGAGCATCCACAAGATTATCAGATTTTTCAGCAATACCTTGTAGGTTGAAGACAGTGAGAGGATATATTTAAAATACTGAAAGAAAAGAAAATTGCCAAGCAATTCTACTTTACTTGGTAAAGTTATCTTTCAGAAATGAAAGAGAAATAAAGACTTTCCCAGAGAAACAAAAGCTAAGAAAGTTCATCATCACTAGACCTCCTTACAAGAAGTGATGGAAGTTTTTCTAGCTGAAATGAAAGTAAAAAGACAACATCAAAGTAAAAAACACACTGATAAAGATATGTAAATAGTCAAATTTAGAATACTCTAATACTTTAATATGGGTAAGATCATTTAACTCTACTATAAAAGTTAAAGGACAAAAATACTGAAATAAGATTGAGTTACCATAATTTATTAATGGATGCACAACACATAAAGGGCTAAACTGTGACATCAAAAACATAAAATATGGTGTAGTAGTAAAAGAGTAGAGTTTTTGTATGCAATCAAAGTTAAGTTATCAGCTCAAAATAGACTATTACTATCTATAATATGTTTTATGTAAGCCTCATAGTAGCCACAATGCAAAATGTACAGTAGACACAAAAAAGACAAAGGGAATCAAAGCTTACCACTAAAGAAAATCACCAATTCAGAAATAAGAGAGAAACAGAAGAAGAAGAGAACAAAGGAACCAGAAAAAAGCCAAAAATAAGTTGACATAGTAAGCCCTTATCTATCCACAATTACTTTAACTATAAATAGGTTAATTTTTCCAATCAAAAGACAGAGAGTGGTACATGGATAAAATAGCAAGATCCAACAATATGTTGCCTATAAGAGCCTCACCTCAGCGTTAAGGACACACATGAGCTCAACGTGAATGGATGGAAGAACTATCCCATGCTAATAGAAGCAAAGAGAGTAGGGCTAGCTATGCTTAGAGCAGACAAAATAGACATAAGTCAAAAAATATAGCAAGGAATAAAAAATTATAAATGGTTCAATTTTTATGAGGATAAAGCAATTGTAAAAATATTTATAAGCAACCACAGAGCATCTAAATATATTAAGCAAATAACATCAGATCTGAAGGGTGAAATAGATGATACAATAATAGGCAGGGACTTCAATACCTTACTCTTAATAATAACTAGTTCAGCCAGACAGAAAATCAATAGGGAAACATTAGGCTCAAACAATACTTTAGATCAAATGGATCTGTACAGAACATTACAGACATAGAGAATATTCCTTCCAATAGCAGCAGAATACACATTATTTACAAGTGCTCATGGAACATTATTTAGGTTGTTATTCTAGATAGTAGGTTTGATGAAATATATTGCATTATGTCTTTAGACTTCCAAATCAATTGTCTTAATGTGTGGAGATTATCTGTGTGGGCTTACTCTAATCAGTTATCAGTTGAGTCGGTAAAATTAAGAAGAAAATTTTCATTAGTGGATGTCAAAGTAACACTGAGATATTCAAAGAATGAAAGGAAATTGATATGAGACAGGTTTTCAATTGCTAAGATAGAGGGGTCACATCAACATGCGATGTTGAGATGAAGTATCTGAGGGTATCTTTTAGAACATGAAAGTGGTCCCTGACTCACAATCAACAAGAAAGTCAGGACCTCAGTCCTACAGTTAGAAAAAATTGGATTCTTCCCAAAACTGAGGAACTTATCAGTGGTTTTACCCCCAGAGTCTCTAGAAAGAACTTGGGTATCTCTATACCTTGATTGTAGCCTTGTGAGAACCCAAGCCGAGAACCCAGTAAATCCTAGCCTTCTGCACTGTGAATCTGTGAGCTAATAATTGTATTGTTTTAAGCTGTGAAGTCTTTGATCACTTGTTACACAGATATGGAAAACTAATGTAATTTGCTGCCCGAGAAGGGTTATTCCCTCCAAGTTGAATTTTGGTTTATTTACTCTCTCATTCCATGGCTTTCCAGTATAAAAAAAAAAAAAGTTTGTAATTATCCACTTTTTCATTTTATTGCAGCAACACTAGGGTCTACCACTACCAGCAACATTCCAACTGCTACCCGAATTTACACTCTTAAATATAAAAAGACAGCTAAGAGTAAAGAGAGATACAAATAAAATTGACAGGATGAAAGAGTGTTCTTATAAGAAACTAAGTATAAGGGCGCCTGAGTGGCTCAGTGGGTTAAGCTGCTGCCTTCGGCTCAGGTCATGATCTCGGGGTCCTGGGATCGAGTCCCGCATTGGGCTCTCTGCTCAGCAGGGAGCCTGCTTCCCTCTCTCTCTCTCTCTGCCTGCTTCTCTGCTACTTGTGATCTCTCTCTGTCAAATAAATAAATAAAATCTTAAAAAAAAAAAAAAAGAAACTAAGTATAAGAGTCCAAGGGGAAAAAATTTCAAAGAACTTAAAAAGAGTAACAACAACAACAACAATAGCAAAAGGACAAAACAAAACCAAAAACAAAAAACTCTTTATTAGTAACTTTGGAATTATAATTATAAGAATATGTTAATTTTATTCATAATACATTTTAAAAGTTTTATATGGGGCACCTGGGTGGCTCAGTGTGTTAAAACCTCTGCCTTTGGCTCAGGTTGTGATCCCAGGGTCCTGGGATGAGCCCCACATCAGGCTTTCTGCTCAGTGGAGAACCTGCTACCCCCTCTCTTTCCCTGCCTGCCACTCTGCCTACTTGTGATCTCTGTCTGTCAAATGAATGAATAAAATCTTTTAAAAAAATTTTTATATGTATGCATCCACTAATTTCTCATAAGAAACTTATCAGATAGGCAATGTTTTATCTGTTTTATTGATATAGAAATTAAAGGTACAAGCACAAGTAAATAATTTCTGCAAATACAATCATATGGGTAAAATCAGAAATAGAACTTGAGTTGAAAGTTTAAATCCAGAGCCATAAAGGACAATATACTCAAATAAGGAATATTTAGAAAAATACATGCAGGCATATGTATATGTGTGCATTCAGACAGAAATTTTAGAAGTTACAAAATATTGAAATGTCTAGAGTAGTATCTAGATATAACAACCATAAACAAATATAAGAGAAAAGATATGTAAACAAAAAGGGCACCTGGGTGGCTTAGTTGGTTGAGCATCTGACTCTTGATTTCAGCTCAGATCATGATCTCAAGGTCCTGGGTTTGAGCCCCTCCTCAGGCTCCACAGACTGAGTGTGGAGTTCACTTGAGATTTTCTCTTCTTCTGCTCCTCCCTCTACTCTCTAAATACATTAAAAAATAATAATAAACTCTTTTTAAAAAAAGATAGAAAACATTAGGATATAAAGTGATCTAGATAATGAGTTCTATGAGACTGAAAATACAGAAATCACCAAAGAGTAATTGAAGAAACCTTCCTAGATTTGAAGGTTATAATAGCAGTTGTCCAATAAACACTGAAATGGATAAATTCTAGTCCCATGCCTAGACATACTTCAGTAAAATTTTAGAACACTAAGTAAAAAAAAAAATCTTTGAAATACTGAAATCTGACTATCATTGTTTGTCATGCTAAGAACATTTTCTTTCGAATGGTTCATGCCTTGCTATAGTGGACTAATGTTCCTTTAGCTATGTAGTGAAATATATATACATATGTGTATATATATATATACATATATATAATATATACACACACACATATATCTCTATGTGTGTATATAAATATATACACACATATATGTATCTCTGTGTATAGATACATATATATGTATGTGTGTGTGTGTATACACACACACATACACACACACTATTATGGTAATGTAAGTGAATTTCAGTTTTTTTTTAATCTTTTAGAATCAATTTTAGCTAAGAACCAGAAAACTGTTAATAGGTATAGAACAGAATATAACTATTTGTGGATATGAAAACTTATACAAAAAGAGAAGAGAATGACAGCATGAGGGAATAGAGGATAGTATCTTTACTTTTCCTAAGACAAAACTTGTCTTAGTTACAAAACTTAGTTACAAAACTTGTAACTAAATACATTTTGCACAAAATTGT
Organism: Meles meles; assembly: GCF_922984935.1. Classification (NCBI taxonomy): domain Eukaryota; kingdom Metazoa; phylum Chordata; class Mammalia; order Carnivora; family Mustelidae; genus Meles; species Meles meles. The sequence goes on along the minus strand of NC_060069.1, from coordinate 142,567,584 downwards.
GATATAAATCATAAAGGCATGCAGCTGGAAACTACATATAATGATGTAAATATCAAAATATGGGAGAGGTATATGAGATAAACAATGGAGATTTAAGTTAGTTGCATCCTTATCTTTCATAGCAGAAAGTGAATAGGTACATGTTAATCTGAAATATTGAGAAATAGATATTCAGGTTTATTGTTAAAATTACTGATGTAACAATCCTGAGGGTGGGTGAAGGCTAGAAGGAGAAGCCAAGGGTTTCTGATAATAAGTACTTACGTATTCCTTTGGTACAATAAATGTTATTTCTTACAGAAAAGTTTTTGAACAGCTTTCATCAAATCACACATCTCAACTCTTTTCAGTATTCAAGTGCACAATTACAATCATAGGTCATGTCTTCTTGATTAAATGTATATTAAGAATGTTGAGTAATAAGCTACTTGTTTTTTACTGTGAAAAATTCACTGGTAGTGTTCCCATCCTATTTTAAATTCTGTTAGAGCTGATACATCTAAAAATTAATACTTATTTCACAAAAACATGCTTTTTAAGATCAGTAGAATGTAGTATGGCAAAATTACAGTATGATTTTATGTCATATCCTTATAAATTTATTTAATCAGAATTATATATCTTAAATCTTCCACTTATTATTTTGATATTGTTATATAAGTACTCCAACTATTTGGTGTCTCAAGACCCACCTATAACATAGAATAATAATGCCTTATCAACTTATCTAATAAAATTGATACTCAAACAAATTTATCATATCATTTGAAATATATATTTAAAAACTATTTTTGAGTATTTTACTCATCCATTTGAAAGTGTTATGTAAATGGCAAAACTCTGTATAATGTTAAGTAATTACTAATGCCATTTTCATCCAAATTTGAGGATATTAATTCAAGAATGGTTAACATGCAAAAAATAAGGTACAGAGAAATTTACTAGGTATGGATAGCATTTCATCTAAAGTCCAATTAAACAAAATAAAATTATTTTATTTATGTATTTATTTATTTAAATGTTTATTTATTTTAGAGAGAGAGAGAGTGAGCAGAGGGGAGGGGCAAAAGAAGAGGGGGAGAGAGTCCCAAGTAGACCTCAAGCTAAGCCTAGAGTTTGATGCAGGGCTTGAGCTCATGACCCTAAGATCAGGACTGAAGCCAAAACCAAGAGTTGGTCACTTAACTGACTAAGGAACCCAGACACCTCTAAAATAGTTATTTTAATTATGAAAATGTTGGGGATACAAACAATCCTCAATTCCGAAATCTGGAATACTGTTAGAAAATAATTTTCCGTGTAATTCAAATTGCATGACATAATAAAGGCCATATATATATATTTTTTTAAGATTTTTTATTTATTAGTTTGACATAGAGAGAGATCACAAGTAGGCAGAGAGGCAGGCAGAGAGAGAGGAGGAAGCAGGCTCCCTGCCGAGCAGAGAGCCTGATGTGGGACTCGATCCCAGGACCCTGAGATCATGACCTGAGCTGAAGGCAGTGGCTTAACCCACTGAGCCACCCAGGCGCCCCAGGCCATATTTTTTTAAAGTGTTGTAAATGTGGCCTAGAGAAAATGTTTTAAATGTATCTTAGAGACTTACATAGGCATGTCATACAAGGTATTTTATACCTCAGCAAAAGATGACCACTTTCTGTACAGTAAGGATACTATCAATGAGAAACAAACAACTAACAACTTAAGACTCATGATTAATGATGTTTGCCCTCAAAAACTGGAAAAACAAGATATTAACTCAACATCAACTTGCCCTTAATTATAATCATATTCTATGGCTAAATAACCATTCATGTTTAAAAGACTTTTTGAATTAGATTGCCATGAGTTTCAGAAATGCACGGTTTCATTGCCTCTAGCATCTTGGTACATACAAAGTAATCCAACTTCATGGTATTTGGAAGTGAAAAAAATATAGTATGTGACAAGTCCTGAATATATTCTAAGTATTTTCATATCTAAAACTGCAATTTATTATTACAAGAACATCTTGAAGTAAATAGGATTACAATTGAGCAGGTAGGAGATTGAATCAACTATCACTGTAATTGGTATTGACACCAACCAGGCTGACTGTTTTCCAAAATGTGGAAGCTGTGACAATAATAAAAAGAACATCTACACCTGAGTGTTTTACAGACATCATTTCATTTCATCCTAATTCAACAATCAGTTATGTTGTAGCTTGTCAGCCCATCGAATACTTAACACTCAGATCCACACTGTATAAAGGAGAAATAAGGTCAAAATAAACCCAGCGGTTACTCTAAATCCAAATAAGTCCCTTGTGAATTTCTGTTTCCTGAACTATCACATACTTACGAACAGATTATTTCTTTCAAAATATAAAGAGGCTAGTTAAAATTCCTTTTCCACTGCAGCGTCCTGTCAGATGTTCTCACTCTGACAAAGATAGCACCCTGCATTAGCTCAAGTAACGTACAGATTACTTAAGAATTTTGTATGAAAAAGTTACCATATTCTAGGAGAAAAGTAACATTTATGAAAAAAAAAGCAGTAGAAGTGAACCATCCCAAAACCAATTAGTGTTTTGTGACTTATGATATATCGGCTTCTTTTAGAACAGATTTCATCCATTTCAAGTCATTTGTTCAGCCTTGAAAATGTAAGCATTTTGTGCCATTGTTTTTTAAAGGGCAGATCATGCCTTTTCTATTTGGTATACTATTTTCAAAATGTCACAAAATGGCAAAGAGTAAAGAATACTAGAGACCCAGAGAAACAGGTTTTGCATATTTAATTGCAAAAGAATGAGCAGATAAATATTCTTAATTCTTTCAAGTAATTTTTACCTAAAATATGCATGAATATCTCATTTATGTATGTATCAAATAAAAAATAATCATCTCTTGCTGATATCATGCTTAAGTATATTTATGATTGAAAACATTTAGAAAAATTATTCTAAAGGAGCACATGGATAGGATTATCATTGTTTTCAAATCTTTGCTTCTATACCTTCCCATCCCACGTCTGTTAGAATAGATGATAATAACTGACAGAATTTGAGGAAAACATTTAGCAACTTTCTGTCCTCTTATCTAAAAATACAATTTCTTTCTTTGATTCCAATTATTTTCATTCTGTCCAATAGTTAAGTCATCCTCCTGATAATACCCAAATTTTAGGGCCCTCTACCAATTCAAACATATATATTAAAACACTGTATACATTGTTCAATTATCACCACTTGTGTAACACAAGTCAAAGTTGGCTTAAAATGAGCTCGTTGTCTATTCTGGCTGGATTCTGTTTTCTGCAATTCACTATACCACCTATAGCATAATCAATTAGTTACTTTCAAGCTGAAGCTTTTGGATATACCATTGATTCCTTTGTTTCCTTCACTTCCTTATACATCAATCTTTAAATTCTGCTGAGGTCATCTCAAATTGAACTTTTTTTTTTTTTTTGGTAACCCCTCTGTCACTGTCTAAATACACCTTTCATTGTCTCCTGAGTAGGATTATGTACATACTGTTAGCAATATAAAATTTCTTTCTACAATCCTGAATGGCCCTATTATTTAGCCCTGCCCACCCTAACCCTTTCTCCCCGGCCACATCCATCATGGAGATATTTTCTGCAAATAGATTACACCACAAAAGTAATTTCCTATATTCTTTAACTGAATTTTGTTTCTGGATTGCACAAATACCATAGCTTGACTTAAGATGTTCATCACCATCTGGTCCCAACCATGCTCTCAGGATTCATTTTCTATTCTGCCCACATACCTCATGAAAACTACACCATAAGCATAATAAGCTGCTCTTCTGTCATTAGTTATACAATTTATTTTATTACTGTCCTTTTTTTCTTTGCCTGAAGGCATGTTTTCCTTTGCCTGAAATTGCCATTCTACATTCTTCACCCAACAAACTTCTCCTTTTAAGTTCTCCGTTTTAACTTTCTATTGGCTTTCCTTAATATTTTGCAAACAATCAAAATTTACAGAAAATTTGTAAGTATACTCAAACATTTTTTTCCCTGAACCATCTGAACCAGTAATGTATCATCCAGAGTACAACCAGAGAAACAGAAACAGTAGAGGATAAAGATATTGAGAAAGATGCTCTAAGGAATTTGCTTTGTGATATTGTTGGTTGCCTAAAGTTGTCTGAAATCCACAGGCAGGTAAGCAGAAAGGAAGGGTTATGGGCAGGCTAGAATTCCATGGGCAGGTTTCAAGCTTTAGTTGTGTACAGATAGTCAGAAAGGGATTATCCCCCTAGATTAAAATCAACTAATTACAGACTTCACATTGCAAAAATTTTTATCAGTACCTTAAACTGGTGTTTGATTGAATGACTGGGAAAAAGGCATGAGTTGACTGCAAAGTGATTGCAGCCCTCCCTTCCATCTTATCAGTTTGACTTAAACAAATTGACTCAAAGAAACCATCACAAGTAATGACCTATTACCCCCAAAATTTAGTGTGTATTTCCAACATCAAGATTTAGAAGCTAACTTTATTACATTACTACCTTCTGATTCTCAGATCCGACTCCTGTTAATTTTCTTAATAATGACTTACATAGCCACTTTGAAAGACAGTTTGATAGTTTCTTACAAGACTTAAAAAAACTCATCATATGATCCAGCAATTACATTCCTTGATATTTACCCAAAGGAGTTGAAAACCTATATTCACACAAAACCCTGCAAACTTTTGTTTATAGCATTTTTATACATAATTGCCCAAACTTGGAAGCAACCAAGATATCCTTTAGTAGATAAATAAACTGTGGTTTATACAAATAGTGGAACATTATTTCCAGCTAAAAAGTAATGAGCAACCAAGCCATGAAAAGACATGAACAAATATTAAATATATATTGTTAAGTGAAAGAAACCAATCTGAAGAGACTACATACTGTATAATTCCAACTATATGACATTCTGGCAAAAAGTAAGTTTGGCAGTGGTTGTCAGGGATTGGAAGTAATGAATAATGGAGCTCAGCAGAGTTTTAGGATAGTGAAAATATTCTGCATAATACCATGATGGTGGATATGTACCATTATACTCTTCCAGATCCATAGAATGTACAACACAACAGACCCTAAGGTAAACTATGGACTTTGAGTAATTATGATGTGACAATGTAGATCCATCACGCGTAATACATGTTCCACTTTCTTGGAGAATGGTGATAATGAGAGTCTATGCATGGGTGGAGGCAGGGAGTTTAAGGGAAGTCTCTATATCTACCTTTCAATTTTCTATGAAGCTAAAACTACTCTAAAGAATAAAGAATATGTTAGGGTGCCTGGGTGGTGCAGTCTATTAGGCCTCTGCCTTTGGCTCAGGTCAGGGTCCTGGGGTCAAGCCCCATGAGGGGCCCCCTGCTTAGCTCTAAGTCTACTTCTCCCTCTCTCTCTATCCCTCCCCTTGCTTGTTCTCTCTCAAATGAATAATCTTTTAACAAAATATGTTTTTATTAAAAAATATGAATCTGTATCAGTGATTTTAAGTCTAAAGACAAAGGGTTCATTCTACTTTTCTTCTTCATATTCCCAGTGAGAAAAATGACCCTATGATTTTTTTAATAAATTTGCTTATTTGATCAATCCCATGGATGTAATCAATACACTTCTGCCTCCACCCTCCTCCCTGAGCAGATTATTTTATCACTATTTATACTCTGACCTCCTACTCACTCTGCTCAGTTGCCAGTACCTCACACCAGGCCTTCCATGAAAATCTCATCCTCCTGGGGATTGAACTACTCACTCAAAGTTGTTAGTCTGTTTGTATAAATGCTCTTCTCATCTTGCCTAAGGCTGACATCTTGGAGAGGTCTTTACTTAAATTGATACTACACCAGTGCTCTCCTCATTCTGCTTAGGCTTAGACCCTGAGCCAACCCCACTGATGTATACCCCCTCTCACTGCTTTCGCTCTAACACCCTACAACCATGTTGCTCTCCCTCCATGCAGATACCTTTCTGAAGTTACCCAGGCTGTGACACACCGCACTGGAGAGCTCTCATGCATGGATGCCTGGCTCACATTTGGGCTTGCCTCCCAATAATAACTGAACCACTATCTGGGTAGAAGTTCTTAGTCTCTCTTCTGCTTTGATTTCCCATGATAGGTCTCTCACTTGAGATTATTAGCTATGCTACTCAAGCTCACACTCCCCACATGAGAAGCCCCTCTCCATGGAAACCCTTTCTCCTGGAGCTCCCTTACCACATTCAAAATTACCCCCCTCATCCCGCTTGCATCTGACTCAGCATACCAACCATGAAAATACTATGCCCACCCCACTTGGGTCCTGACACTCTGCTCTGTGCCACACAGCTTCCTTAAACCCAGAAAATGATCTGTGACTTGCTCTGATCTATCTAATAGCTTTAAGACTGAATTATTCATTCATAGAAGAGAAGAGAATGGGAAGAGGAAGAGTCTCAACTTTACAGAAAATTCTTTTCCCATGAAATATATATTTATGCTAGATTCTCTTGAGATTATAATATTCACCTATAACAAATCAATATAAACATTCAAGTAATATTATACTATTCCAATAAGGTGGGTATTCCACTCAACCTGTATATTCCTACTGTCATATATTTTAATTGTATATGTTATAAATTTCATAATATATTATCATTGTCTTGCTTTAAACAAGCAACAACCCTTTACACAAAATAAAGTTGAATAGATACATTATAAAATGAACTTTTATTTAGACCCACACAATTACTCTTTCTGATACTCATTCTGTCTTATATCATGTGATGTATTCCCTTAAACTAGAGGGTTTCTTCTAGTTGTTTTTTTTTTCCTTATAATATGGTTATGCTGGCAACAAATCATTTAAGATTTTCATCTGAAAACCTATTTATTTAACATTTGTTGTTTAAAAATACTTTTCTTGGAGGAGACTATGCTGAGTGAAATAAGTCAAGAAGAGAAAGTCAATTATCAATTGGTTTCAGTTATTTGTGGAACATAAGGAATACCATGGAGGACATTAAGGAAAGGAAGGGAAAATTGAAGGTGGGGAAATTGGAGTGGGAGGTGAACCATGAGAGACTGTGGACTCTGGGAAACAAACTGAGGGTTTTAGAGGGGAGGGGAGTGGGGGGATGGGTGAGAGTGGCAGTAGGTGTTAAGGAGGGCATATATTGCATGGAGCACTGCGTGTTATATGTAGACAATGAAACTTGGAACACTACATCAAAAACTAATGATGTACTGTATGGTGACTAACATAACACAATAAATTTTTTAAATAAAAAAATAATAAAAGTATTTTTCTTGGTTAAATGATTTTGGGTTCACATCTTTTTTCCTTCTCATCCATTGTTTTTGTATTTGTTCCCAAACTTATTTATCTTCTTTTTATTGACTCTAAGTGGATTTTAGAACACATGATCTCTTTTCATTTTCCCATCCTAATCCCAATCTCTTTTTACTCAGATAATTCCCATAAAAAATTACTTGTTGAAAGAATTAACAATATGCTTGGGATTGCTCTAGATTACAACCCAACATGCCAGCCCAGCCTTGGTTAAAATATGGCCATTATTTCAAATGTTTTATTGGGCTGCTTGGTTCTTTTATCTATTTTGATCTTAACCTCAGCAACTAGAGTGCATGTAAAGTGTTTCATGCCCCTATTCACCTAGGAAGGACATTTCCTATTCAGAATTTAGCTCTTTTGGGGTGTCTAGGTGACTCAGTGAAGCCTCTGCCTTCAGCTCAGGTCATGATCTCAAGGTCCTGGGATCAAGTCCAGCATCAGGCTCTTTGCTCAGCAGGAAGCCTGCTTCCCCCTCTCTCTCTGCCTGCCTCTCTGCATACTTGTGATCTCTCTCTTTCTCTCTGCAGTCAAATGCTCTGCCATCCAAGTACTAACCAGGCCCGACCCTGCTTAGCTTCCGAGATCAGACAAGATCGGGCGCGTTCAGGGTGGTATGGCCGTAGACTCTCTCTTTCTCTCTGTGTCAAATAAATAAAATCTTTAAAAAAAAGAATTTAGTTCTTTTAATTTCTTTGTTCTCACAGATTGTTATTATGGCCTTAAAGAAAAGTATGATTTTTTTAATATTGTGATAGCTTATATTTTCAATAGGTGTGAAGATTATTCATGGCCTTCTATAACCTTACCATAAATAGAATGTCTCAAGTCTCACTTTAAAAGGTATTTCTGTGTTGGGTTCCCTGATGCTATGCACATAAGCTGAATGATAGAATAGATCACTATTCTCTTTGTTAAAAGAATTTGCAGGGCACCTGCTTGGCTCAGTCAGTTAAGTGGCCAGCTCTTAATTTTGACTCAGGTCATGGTCTCAAGGTCCTAAAATCAAGCCCTATGTCAGCCTCTGTACTCAGTGGGGAGTCTGCATTAAATTCTCTCTCTCCCTCTGCCCATTCTCCCTGCTCTCTCTTTCTCTAAAATAAAGAAATAAATCTCTTTAAAAAGTTGCTATTAATTCCCACATTGTTATATATATTGTATGATATCTAACATACTATAGTATCTATTCATCAGTTTTTTAAATATCTTGCTATATGTCTCTCTATCTTTCTGTGTCTGTTTGTCATATGTAAGAGGTTATGTCTAATTTTTATAGTTCAAGTCTCTACTACATAGTGAGTAAGAATTATGAAATAATTATTGAATAAGCAGATTAATGCATGGATGAATAAAGAACGTGTTCTCAGTGAAGCAGTATAAATGTCTTAGACATATATTTCCACATGGTACATTTAAAAAAATTATACAGAAGGTTTTATTTTTTATTAAAATCTAAAACTCAGGGGTGCCTGCGTGGCTGAGATGGTCAAGCCTCTGCTTTTGGCTCAGGTCATGATCCCAGGGTCCTGGGATCGAGCCTTGCATCCGGCTCCTTGCTCAGCGTGGAACCTGCTTCTCCCTCTCCCTCTGCTGCTGCCCTTGGTTGTGCGCACTCTCTCTCTCTCTGTCAAATAAATAAAATCTTTAAAAAAATCCAGAAGTCATTTTATATAATTATGGAAAAGCTAGGATAGGAAAAAAGCATTATCAAATAGAAAAATTGAGTATTAATTATTGCCTTTAGACCTCACTCTTGCCTCTTCAGGTGCCACCTGTTGTGATCTTACTTCAGCTTACTAATTTTTACCCACATATTTTGGGTGAAATCAGCAAGAAGTCAACAGTTTTGTGGGTTTTTTTTTTTTTTTTGAGAAAAAAGTTTACTCAGTTTTAAGGTCTTTTTTTTTTTTTAAGAATTATTTATTTATTTACTTGGCAGACAGAGATCACAAGTAAGCAGAGAGGGGGTGGGAAGCAGGTTCCCCGTTGAGCAGAGAGCCTGATGCTGGGCTTGATCCCAGGACCCTGAGATCATGACCTGAGCCAAAGGCAGAGGCTTAACAGATTGAATGACCCAAGTGCCCCTTAAGTTCTTCTTTTTTTTTTTTCCTCGTGTCCAATTTCTTCATCTGACTTGATTTTATAATGATTGACATACTTGCTGTGTTTGGTCTCTACTTCTTGAATACATGAGTTCAGACTAAATGGAAACTGGTTACCATAACTCAGGGGTCATAGTGATAAGTTGGTTAAGAAAAGAAACAGTGTATTCTAAGGTACCAATAATGTCACATTGTTAATTCTTATATGGTTCTTCAAATAGGAAGGGCAAAAGCATAACTAAAATAATAAATATTATAAAAATATTGCAAGAGGTGAATGCCAATGGTCTGACTTTCCAATTTTGATAAAACTGCTATTGATAATTAATCTTGGCCTCACGTCAGCAATTCTGACCCCCTAGCATCTAGTCACTGATTTGCTTATTTCATGTCATTTCTGGGTAGTTTTTAACATGTAACTCTTTCGGTATATGGATGTTCTGCATTTTCCCACATCTATTAATTTCTGCCATATACTGGTAAATAAACATGAAGATTTGAGTAGCATAAAGAATGGAAAAATCAGGTGAAAAGTGAAAGTCTAGTGAGGGCAGAGGTCAAGTCCACCTGCGAGAGGTGATGGGAAGAGAGATGTGATGGGAAGAAGATAGGATAATCCACAGGGAATGAGGCATAGAGGTCAAGAACGGTGAGCATACTAAACAGACCCCACTAAACTGACCATTGATACTCAGGCTGCAACCTTGCTAGCTTTAGCCCCATCTAGGTGGGGACATTTCAAATATAACCACACAATATGTTTGAAGCCTACAGGGAATTTCTGCCTCTGATTCAGACCAGCATAGGTGCTGCCTGATGTTGAACTGTATTTCTAACCTGTAATTTCATTCTGACAGAATTCCTGGGCACAGCTAAAGATTGAGTGTGGTTTGTAGCTTTCATTTGCTGTACTGCTTCCATGTGCAAAGACTTGGCTTAAAACCGTGTTTTAAAACTTTTAGAGCATTTCTTTACCACAATTTCAAGGTGGGTTAAAGAACAGGCCACTGGATGAGCAATACGATTTAAAAGGTTCTATTAGAGAGAAACATTAGTACTATTAAGTCTACAAGGGAGAAAGCTATGGGTATCATGGCAACTCTTCCCTTATACATGCAAAGTTACTAAAAGGGTCACAGCATCTTAATCAGCTGTTTCCCAGTTCCATCAGTGGGCTGAGATGTGGAATGTCTATTACAACAGAGAATGGATGGAAATTAACTATGGAAGAAAAGTACTCTACCAGCAAGTATCTTTCTAAACAGAATGAACGAATACATTTTCCTTCCTTAAGAAAGAATCTAACATCACAGAAGTGCTGTAAGGTCCTTTCTCTGAGAGTTCGATTAGGTAATCAGAGGAGATCCTTTTAAATTCCTTAAGTGCAATTCTCACCCTTGTAAAAGTGGTAACTAATGAATAGAAAGCAAAAAGGAAAAATAGTCTCATGCAACTAGAAAGGAATACGGCCAGGGCTACATATATCTTTTTTTTTTTTTTTAAAGATTTTATTTATTTATTTGACAGAGATCACAAGTAGGCAGAGGCAGGCAGAGAGAGAGAGAGAGAGGAGGAAGCAGGCCCCCCGCCGAGCAGAGAGCCTGATTCGGGACTCGATCCCAGGACCCTGAGATCATGACCTGAGCTGAAGGCAGAGTCTTAACCCACTGAGCCACCCAGGCGTCCAAAAGAACTGACTTTTTTAAAATTTAATTTTATTTTTCAAGTGTTCCAAGATTCATTGTTTTTTTTTTTTTTTTTTTTTTTCATGGTCCAAGATTCATTGTTTATGCACCACACCCAGTGCTCCATGCAATACGTGACCTCCACAGTACCCACCACGAGGCTCACCCAACCCCCCATCCCCCTCCCCTCCAAAACCTCAGTTTATTTCTCAGAGTCCACAATCTCTCATGGTTCATCTCCCCCTCTGATTTCCCCCAACTCACTTCTCCTCTCCATCTCCCCATGTCCTCTGTGTTATTCCTTATGCTCCACAAGTAAGTGAAACTCTATGATAATTGACTCTCTCTGCTTGACTTATTTCACAAGAACTGACATTTTTTAAAGTACCTGTAGATGATTCGGAAGAATACTTTTTAATCCAAATCATTTATCTGGTAAGTGCAAGACATTTTGACTATTATTTAAATCAGAAACCAAAGTAAGCTCTTATTAACTATAATCAGAGAACAGCTCATGTTCTTCAAAGTAATAATGCTATATTTACTTAACATATATTCTGTTGTTGTTGTTTTTTTTTCCATTTTATTTATTTTTTCAGCGTAACAGTATTCATTCTTTTTGCACAACACCCAGTGCTCCATGCAAAACGTGCCCTCCCCATTACCCACCACCTGTTCCCCCAACCTCCCACCCCTGACCCTTCAAAACCCTCAGGTTGTTTTTCAGAGTCCATAGTCTCTTATGGTTCGCCTCCCCTTCCAAATTTTTTTTTTTTTTTAATAAACATATAGTGTATTTTTATCCCCAGGGGTACAGGTCTGTGAATCGCCACGTTTACACACTTCACAGCACTCACGATAGCACTTACCCTCCCCAATGTCCATAGCCCCCTCCCCCTCTCCCAATCCCACCTCCCCCCAGCAACCCCCAGTTTGTTTTGTGAGATTAAGAGTCATTTATGGTTTGTCTCCCTCCCAATCCCATCTTGTTTCATTTATTCTTCTCCTATCCCCCTACCCCCCCATGTTGCTTCTCCATGTCCTCATATCAGGGAGATCATATAATAGTTGTCTTTCTCCGATTGACTTATTTCACTAAGCATGATATGCTCTAGTTCCATCCACGTCGTCGCAAATGGCATGATTTCATTTCTTTTGATGGCTGCATAGTATTCCATTGTGTATATATACCACTTCTTCTTTATCCATTCATCTGTTGATGGACATCTAGGTTCTTTCCATACTTTGGCTATTGTAGACATTGCTGCTATAAACATTTGGGTACACGTGCCCCTTCGGATCACTATGTTTGTATGTTTAGGGTAAATACCCAGTAGTGCAATTGCTGGGTCATAGGGTAGTTCTATTTTCAACATTTTGAGGAAGCTCCATGCTGTTTTCCAGAGTGGTTGTACCAGCTTGCATTCCCACCAACAGTGGAGGAGGGTTCCCCTTTCTCCACATCCTCTCCAGCATCTGTCATTTCCTGACTTGTTAATTTTAGCCATTCTGACTGGTGTGAGGTGATATCTCATTGTGGTTTTGATTTGTATTTCCCTGATGGCGAGTGACGTGGAGCACTTTTTCATGTGTCTGTTGGCCATCTGGATGTCTTCTTTGCAGAAATGTCTGTTCATGTCCTCTGCCCATTTCTTGATTGGATTGTTTGTTCTTTGGGTGTTGAGTTTGCTAAGTTCCTTATAGATTTTGGATACTAGCCCTTTATCTGATATGTCGTTTGCAAATATCTTCTCGCATTCTGTCAGTTGTCTTTTGGTTTTGTTAACTGTTTCCTTTGCTGTGCAAAAGCTTTTGATCTTGATGAAATCCCAATAGTTCATTTTTGCCCTTGCTTCCCTTGCCTTTGCCGTTGTTCCTAGGAAGATGTTGCTACGGCTGAGGTCGAAGAGGTTGCTGCCTGCATTCTCCTCAAGGATTTTGATGGATTCCTTTCTCACATTGAGGTCCTTCATCCATTTGGAGTCTATTTTCGTGTGTGGTGTAAGGAAGTGGTCCAATTTCATTTTTCTGCATGTGGCTGTCCAGTTTTACCAGCACCATTTATTGAAGAGGCTGTCTTTTTTCCATTGGACATTCTTTCCTGCTTTGTCGAAGATTAGTTGACCATAGAGTTGAGGGTTGATTTCTGGGCTCTCTATTCTGTTCCACTGATCTACGTGTCTGTTTTTGTGCCAGTACCATGTTGTCTTGATGATGACAGCTTTGTAATAGAGCTTGAAGTCCGGAATTGTGATGCCACCAACTTTGGCTTTCTTTTTCAATATTCCTTTGGCTATTCGAGGTCTTTTCTGGTTCCATATAAATTTTAGGATGATTTGTTCCATTTCTTTGAAAAAAATGGATGGTATTTTTATAGGGATTGCATTAAATGTGTAGATTGCTTTAGGTAGCATAGACATTTTCACAATATTTATTCTTCCAATCCAGGAGCATGGAACATTTTTCCATTTCTTTGTGTCTTCTTCAATTTCTTTCATGAGTACTTTATAATTTTATGTGTATAGATTCTTAGTCTCTTTGGTTAGGTTTATTCCTAGGTATCTTATAGTTTTGGGTACAATTGTAAATGGGATTGACTCCTTAATTTCTCTTTCTTCAGTCTTGTTGTTGGTGTACAGAAATGCAACAGATTTCTGTGCATTGATTTTATATCCTGACACTTTACTGAATTCCTGTACAAGTTCTAGCAGTTTTGGAGTGGAGTCTTTTTTGTTTTCCACATATAGTATCATATCATCTGTGAAGAGTGATAGTTTGACTTCTTCTTTACCAATTTGGATGCCTTTAATTTCTTTTTATTGTCTGATTGCTGAGGCTAGGACTTCTAGTACTATGTTGAATAGCAGTGGTGATAATGGACATCCCTGCCGTGTTCCTGACCTTAATGGAAAAGCTTTCAGTGTTTCTCCATTGAGAACGATATTTGCGGTGGGTTTTTCATAGATGGCTTTGATAATATTGAGGTATGTGCCCTCTATCCCCACACTTTGAAGACTTTTGATCAGGAAGGGATGCTGTACTTTGTCAAATGCTTTTTCAGCATCTATTGAGGGTATCATATGGTTCTTGTTCTTTCTTTTATTAATGTGTTCTATCACATTGATTGATTTGCGGATGTTGAACCAACCCTGCAGCCCTGGAATAAATCCCACTTGATCGTGGTGAATAATCCTTTTAATGTACTGTTGAATCCTATTGGCTAGTATTTTGGCGAGAATTTTTGCGTCTGTGTTCATCAAGGATATTGGTCTGTAGTTCTCTTTTTTGGTGGGATCCTTGTCTGGTTTGGGGATCAAGGTGATGCTGGCCTCATAAAATGAGTTTGGAAGTTTTCCTTCCATTTCTATTTTTTGGAACAGTTTCAGGAGAATAGGAACTAGTTCTTCTATAAATGTTTGGTAGAATTCCCCTGGGAAGCCGTCTGGCCCTGGGCTTTTGTTTGTTTGGAGATTTTTGATGACTATTTCAATCTCCTTACTGGTTATGGGCCTGTTCAGGTTTTCTATTTCTTCCTGGTTCAGTTGTGGTAGTTTATATGTCTCTAGGAATGCATCCATTTCTTCCAGATTGTCCAATTTGTTGGCGTAGAGTTGCTCATAGTATGTTCTTATAATTGTCTGTATTTCTTTGGTGTTAGTTGTGATCTCTCCTCTTTCATTCATGATTTTATTGATTTGGGTCCTTTCTCTTTTCTTTTTGATGAGTCTGGCCAGGGGTTTATCAATCTTATTGATTCTTTCAAAGAACCAGCTCCTAGTTTCATTGATTTTTTCTATTGTTTTTTTGGTTTCTATTTCATTGATTTCTGCTCTGATCTTTATGATTTCTCTTCTCCTGCTGGGTTTAGGGTTTCTTTGTTTTTCTTTCTCCAGCTCCTTTACGTGTAGGGTTAGGTTGTGTACTTGAGACCTTTCTTGTTTCTTGAGAAAGGCTTGTACCGCTATATATTTTCCTCTCAGGACTGCCTTTGCTGTGTCCCACAGATTTTGAACTGTTGTGTTTTCATTATCATTTGTTTCCATGAATTTTTTCAATTCTTTAATTTCCTGGTTAACCCATTCATTCTTTAGAAGGATGCTGTTTAGTCTCCATGTATTTGGGTTCTTTCCAGCTTTCCTCTTGTGATTGAGTTCTAGCTTCAGAGCATTGTGGTCTGAAAATATGCAGGGAATAACCCTAATCTTTTGATACCGGTTGAGACCTGATTTGTGACCCAGGATGTAATCTATTCTGGAGAAGGTTCCATGTGCACTAGAGAAGAATGTGTATTCTGTTGCTTTGGGATGAATTGTTCTGAATATATCTGTGATGTCCATCTGGTCCAGTGTGTCATTTAAGGCCTTTATTTCCTTTTTGATCTTTTGCTTGGATGATCTGTCCATTTCAGTGAGGGGAGTGTTAAAGTCCCCTACTATTATTGTATTATTATTGATGTGTTTCTTTGATTTTGTTATTAATTGGTTGATATAGTTGGCTGCTCCCACGTTAGGGGCATAGATATTTAAAATTGTTAGATCTTCTTGTTGGACAGACCCTTTGAGTAGGATATAGTGTCCTTCCTCATCTCTTATTATAGTCTTTGGCTTGAAATCTAATTGATCTAAGGATTGCCACCCCAGCTTTCTTCTGATGCCCATTAGCATGGTAAATTGTTTTCCACCCCCTCACTTTAAATCTGGAGGTGTCTTCGCGTCTAAAATGAGTTTCTTGTAGGCAACATACTGATGGGTTTTGTTTTTTTATCCATTCGGATACCCTGTGTCTTTTCATTGGGTCATTTAGCCCATTAACATTCAGGGTAACTATTGAGAGATATGAATTTAGTGCCATTATTAGCCTGTAAGGTGACTGTTACTGTATATTGTCTCTGTACCTTTCTGATCTACTACTTTTAGGCTCTCTCTTTGCTTAGAGGACCCCTTTCAATATTTCCTGTAGAGCTGGTTTGGTGTTTACAAATTCTTTCAGTTTTTGTTTGTCCTGGAAGCTTTTTATCTCTCCTTCTATTTTCAATGATAGCCTAGCTGGATAGAGTATTCTTGGCTGCATGTTTTTCTCGTTTAGTGCTCTGAATATATCATGCCAGCTCTTTCTGGCCTGCCAGGTCTCTGTGGATAAGTCTGCCGCCAATCTAATATTTTTACCATTGTATGTTACAGACTTCTTTTCCCGGGCTGCTTTCAGGATTTTCTCTTTGTCACTAAGACTTGTAAATTGTACTATTAGGTGACGGGGTGTGGACCTATTCTTGTTGACTTTGAGGGGGGTTCTCTGCATCTCCTGGATTTTGATGCTTGTTCCCTTTGCCATATTAGTGAAATTCTCTCCAATGATTCTCTCCAATAGACCTTCTGCTCCCCTCTCTGTTTCTTCTTCTTCTGGAATCCCAATTATTCTAATGTTGTTTCGTCTTATGGTGTCACTTATCTCTCGAATTCTCCCCTCATGGTCCAGTAGCTGTTTGTCCCTCTTTTGCTCGGCTTCCTTATTCTCTGTCATTTGGTCTTCTATATCACTAATTCTTTCTTCTGCCTCATTGATCCTAGCAGTGAGAGCCTCCATTTTTGATTGCACCTCATTAATAGCTTTTTTTATTTCAACTTGGTTAGATTTTAGTTCTTTAATTTCTCCAGAAAGGGCTTTAATATCTCCAGAGAGGGTTTCTCTAATATCTTCCATGCCTTTTTCGAGCCTGGCTAGAATGTTCAGAATCGTCATTCTGAACTCTTGATCTGACATATTACCAATGTCTGTGTTGATTAGGTCCCTAGCCTTCGGTACTGTCTCTTGTTCTTTTGTTTGTGGTGATTTTTTCCGCCTTGTCATTTTGTCCAGATAAGAGGATATGAAGGAGCAAATAAACTACTAAAAGGGTGGCAATGACCCCGGAAAAATGCGCTGTAACCAAATCAGAAGAGACCCCTAATTGTGGGGGGGAGAAAGGGGATAAAAACAGGTTCTGAAAAAAAAAAGAAAAAAAAAAAGGAAAAAAAGAAAAAAATTAAAAAAAAGAAAACAAATAAAAAAATATAAAAAAGAAAGAAAAAATATATATTTAGATGAACTAGTCAAAAAACGTTAAAAAAGAAAAGGGTAAAAGTTTTAAAAAATTTAGCAGAAGAAGAAAAAAGAAAAAGAAAAAAAATTGAAAAAAAGAAAAAAAAATTTAAGTAGCCGCAAGACTAAAGAATCATGGGGAGAAAGCCATGAGTTCCGTGCTTTGCTTTCTCCTCCTCTGGAATTGCTCTGCTTTCTTAGGAATTGAACCTGCTTTCTCCTTGATAGATGAATTTCGTCCTGGCTGGCTATTTTGTTGATCTTCTGGGGGAGGGGCCTGTTGTAGTGACTCTCAAGTGTCTTTGCCCGAGGCGGGATTGTACTGCCCTTACCGGAGGCCGGACTAAGTAATTGTCTCGGGTTCGCTTTTGGGAGCTTCTGTTTCCTGAACACTTTCCGTAGAGTTCCGGAGGATGGGAATGAAAATGGCGGCCTCCTAGTCTCCGGCCCGGAGGAGCCGAGAGCCTGGGGCCCCACTCCTCAGTGCGCCCCCAGAGGACAGCACCCAATCACTCCCGTATCCCCAGCCTCTAGCCGCGCTCCGAGCTCACGCAGCCCGCGACCAGTTCAAGGTAACCCTGAGCTGAGAGTTCAGTCCTCGGCTCTGTCTCTGCAGCCGGCTTCTCCGTTCTAATACCTGCAAGCTCTCTGACACTCTGACACCCCCGATCCTTCTGTGACCCTGCGGGGCCTGGGGCCACGCTGACCCCACGTGGGCTTCACCCTGGTTTAGCCTCTGGAGCAATGTCCCTCAGTGGAACAGACTTTTAAAAGTCCTGATTTTGTGCTCCGTTGCTCCGCCGCTTCCCGGGAGCCGGCCCCTCCCCCCGAGGTCTATCTTCCCGTCGTTTTAGATTCACTTCTCCGCCAGTCCTACCTTTCAGAAAGTGGTTGATTTTCTGTTTCTAGAGTTGCTGTTCTTCTTCTCTTCGCTCTCCCGTTGGATTTGTAGGTGTTTGCAATGTTTAGATAAGCTATCGAGCTGATCTCCTGCTACCTGATGTAGTCTCAGGCTGCTACTTCTCCGCCATCTTCAGGGTTACATATATCTTAAGGTCCTCTTATATTCCAAATGCGGATACGTCCAAATGATAAAGAATAACATTTTAAATGGAATATTTGGACATTATAAGACAGTTTTACTTTCTATTTTTGTCTTTTTAAATAATTTAAATTTTATATAACATACAATATTTTCTCAAGTGTTATATTTCACATTTGAACATCTATCATCAAAAATACTAAAATTAATATTTGACTTTACCAAGATCTTTACAGATTTAAGTACATAGCATTTACTAGAAAAACATAATAATATCTATTAACTATTTTTTTCTAACAATACATAATTATCTATGTGAAATCAAAATACCAACAAAAGCATGATTACTTTCAAAAGAATAGAGGATACAAAAAACAATGTAAGAATTTTTTTTAAAAAATGAAATGTTATAAAAGAATATATATAATGTAGGTAGGCAAAATTAAAGTTTAACTGCAATGAGTACAATTTGGAAAAGCTTGCTCTACTGAATGTTATTCTTTCTCCTCTATAACAATAACTCGGGCTTATCAAAATAGGTCAGTAATTGTTTTCAAATTCACCATTATTAACCACATGATGTGTGGACATTTATGTACTCATTTTCATTCTGTGAAATAAAAGTCACATTCTAGTTAGGATATTCCAAACTAATAAAAATCAATGTATATCAATCAAATGAATAAGGACTTCACAGTGAAATCACATTGAATGTGATAGAGGGAATTTGATATTTAAACATTTTGCTATTTGTTATATTCATATGTGGTTAGTGGGAAAAAAATCCTATATAATTTTTAATCAATATATTTGCAAGTCTCTTATTATACAGATAGCAAGAAAAGTGGAAACACTTGTGGTCTAGACTCCATTAAAGACCATGATACTTGATTCCTGGTATAAAACTTATAGAAGAAGCAGGCCAATTAATGTGCTGAATCTTAATTTGGGATCCTAAGTGAGTATGATAAAATATTTCCTACCAAGAACTGTTGGTAGAAATACATGGAACAATAGTGTGAAATCTTCTTAAAATAGTAAAACCATCAATGAAGATATAATGTCACTTTTAAGTGCCTGCTCTCTAGATATTTCTCATTTATTAAAATAAATATTAGATCAAAGAAACATTTTTAAATTTAAAGTTAAAATATGTTGTGAAAAATATGTGATATGGAAGAGTTGTAAGGGCAAGAGTAATGAAACATTAGTGTGGTGTATCAGTTGACCATTGGAGAAAAATTTGATAAATGTACATTTTATACCATTCAATTAAAAATGAATTTTAGGGGTACCTGGGTGGCTCAGTGAGATAAAGCCTCTGCCTTCGGCTCAGGTCATGATCCCAGGGTCCTGGGATGGAGCCCGGCATAGGACTCTCTGCTCAGCAGGGAGCCTGCTTCCTTCTCTTTCTCTCTCAGCCTCTCTGCCTACTTGTAATCTCTGTCTGTCAAATTAAAAAAAAAAAAAATCTTTAAAAAAATAAATAAAAATGATTTTTTTTAAAGATTTTATTTATTTGACAGACAGAGATCACAAGTAGGCAGAGGGAGAGGAGGAAGCAGCCTCCCCACTGAGCAGAAAGCCCAATGTGGGGCTCAATCCCAGGACCCTGGGATCATGACCTGAGTCGAAGGCAGAGGCTTTAACCCACTGAGCCACCCAGGCACCCCAAAATTGAATTTTATATAATGTGTAAATACACTGAGAACTATATTGTAAGAAAATAAATATAACACTTTCAGATCACTGGAAAATCACAAGTATATGTCAAAATATTTTCTATGGGAGCGCCTGGGTGGCTCAGTGGTTTAAGCCTCTGCCTTCGGCTCAGGTCATGATCTCAGAGTCCTGGGATCGAGCCCCGCATCAGGCTCTCTGCTCAGTGAGGTGCCTGTTTCTCCCTCTCTCTCTGCCTGCCTCTCTGCCTACTTGTGACCTCTCTCTCTGTCAAATAAATAAGTAAAATATTTAAAAAATATATTTTCTATGTTTCCTGTATCAAATTTTTAAGTTGAAAATCAAAATGATAATATTCTAGAAATTGATTCAATAAAATTAACCACAGTGTATCTAACGAAAAATGAACATATCTGCAAAATATCAAAGATAAAAATATTTGCTACACATTTTAAAATATGTAATATCTTTTAAAATTTCATATAAATATAAATATAAAATGTAAAATAATTTAAATTCCAAATATAAATAGACAAGCATAATGAAATATTTATGTAAATTGTTGTAAATTATTAGAAGTTAATAAGCAAAGACAGAGAAATGAATGCAAGGTAGGGATAAGTACATGAACACATTAAAATGAGAAAGTAGGATTCATTTAGGAAAATTGCACTGGTTTTATGTAACCACATAGACTTGAAGGTTGTGTAGTGAGAAGAGTTAAGATTAAAGTATAATAATTTACAGGTGCTAGTGTGCAATGGTGTTCATATGTTCCTTGTTATGTCTGTTTGTTATGATGTTTAAGTTCTTTCCCTAAAAAAGGTAGAACAGTGTGTCTGACAAATGAGCATAAGAATCACTTGTGCAATTTTAAAAGCTCACCAAGGAAATTTATGCCAACCAAAAACTTAGGAAAATACAATAGCCCCCCAAAATGACTAGCATTAAAAATCAATTTCATCCTCAAGGTATTTACTAATAAGAAAAAATAGAGTTGTAAAATAGCTGAAAGTTAGCCAGCTTAGTTACTTAAAAGGGACAGAAGTCAAAGCCCAGTGAACTCCTGGATGGAGATTGTGAGTCTCCACACACCCGCATTCACATATGAAACTCAAATCTGGGACTCTAGACGACAATATCCTAAGGGTAAGAATGAATGGGAAAGAAGTTAGTCTTCCCATGCACTTGCAGGCCTGAGTAGTTCTCCAAGATGTGAGGAAACTTAATTCTTGAATTTGGGTTAAAATTACTCTAGTTTAGAAGGATGTGGACTTCTGGAAGATGCTGGACTCCTGATCAACAGCACATGTTAATTTTCTTCAGCAGAAGATTCTTTTGTACCAGACTTCAAGTTATTTCTACAAATGATTTTTCACATACATGGGTATCAGGTCAAAGATAACCAGAGATACAAGGAAAAATAAATAGAGAAAACATGATGATCAAGAACCAGCAGTAACAGTTATGCATTGACTTCCAAATTAGAATTATACACAGACTGTGAAATAGGTGAAGGGGATTAAGAGTACATTCCTCATGAGGAGTACTGAGTAATAATGTATAGAATGGTTGAATCAGTATATTATACACCTGTAACTAATATAACACTGTATCTTATCTATTTTAATGGAATTAAAATTTAAAATTTAAAAACTAAAGAAAAAAATGAAGAACTATGTTTATAATCTATAAAGAAATAAAAGCAAGATTAGAATATCTTCAGAAAAGAATATACTATAAAAGGTTATGTAACTTATTAAAATAAGTATAACTAGTTAAAAGGAAAAATAACTGAAATTAAGAAATCAGTAACTAAGATTTTATGAGTTTAAACAGAACAAAAGTGGGAATTAATTAATTATAATAAAAAATATGTATTTACAACTTTGATGACATAACCAATATTCTTAGAAAAGAGTAATATTCTCATTTCTCATCTTTTATTAAATATTGGTTTATATGTGTATGTTACCTATACTAAGTCTACTATTTATATAGTAGTCCCATATCTAAGATACTAGAGTCAATACATGATACATGTATAGAAATTTAACAAAACTAAAATGCAAAAATGTACTAGATTTGTTAAGACTTTATTTCCATAATTTTAAGCAGTGGAGTTGCACAGTGGAGCTGACAGCTTATTCAAAAAGCAAGAAAACTAGGAAAAATATTGCATCTGACATTCCATATTTCCTGATTCTTTCTAGAAATAAAACAAGAATTAAAAAAACTGGTATTTGTTTCCTTTGTCAAACGAACAGTTCTGCAGTTCTAGAGATCACATAAATACAGAGACCTAGAATTTAACAAATGGATATACCTTTGTTATTGATCAGGCTTGCAGAGATGAATTTAGACTCAGTATTTATCTGAGAATTTTATGGAACTCTAGCAATGAACTAGCTTTGTTACCAATCACATTCATCTTCTTCATGGTATGTGTAGGAAGTTTTATGACCTAAACTCTTGGGTTATTAATGATTATTATCAAGACTCTCAATGGTGTGAGGTTATTTTCATATTTATGCATTGTTTCCTCATAGTGGAAGGGACATTTTACAAAGGCTACCATGAATATATTTTCTCTTCTCATGCCCTTGCCATCTAGCACCAATGCTCTTATAAAACAGCCTTTAAAATCAATGTTTGGCTTAAATTATATATTTTATATATAATGAACATATGGTATCATTGAATTATATAATACATAATATGTAATATACAATATGTAGTATATGTAATATGTAATAAATATGTAATAAAATATAAAACAATTTCCCCATATTATTTATAACTCCAGAATGTGATTCATCTTAGAGCTTAAAGACATTTTATAAAAACCTTCCATCTGAATACTTTTTGATCGTTATATTTATTAAAAGACAAAAGAATAAAATATTGGAGTCCTTGAACAAAATGTATTATATATATATATATAATACATAATATTCTAAAATATTCTAAAAAATGGATTGCTCCCACTTTCTCTGTTCTCTGATAGTAGATGTATGTGTATTGGAAATAAACCTTCCCAGCACCCCTATATAAGCATTATGCTTAAGTGTTCTGTGAATTCATGAATAATACAAATTTGACCACTTTAAATACTTTTGACAGTGCTGATTTCTTGACTTGGTATCAAGAGCTTAATTATTTAGAAGTGTGGCTGATAAACACGGCCTTTCCTCATTTGATTTCTGAGAAGAAAATCATCAAGAAAAAAATATCCATTTCGCTATAGTTTCTGTTTGATAGAAGACTATCACACCCAAGGAGAAACTGTACAGTTCCTTAGGGTATTTGTGTTTTTGTGTGTATGTGTGTGCACTACATGTGGGGGGCAGACACAATAGAGATTGAATAGGTATAAAATTTGGTTAATAAATATCCTAAGAGCTAGTATTCTCTACCTAATGTTGATAACAGTTCTTCATATGCTCTTAAGTTGGAAAAACAAATGACTTTCATTTGAAAAAAAATGAAGCATCATTGATAAATTTAGCACAATTAATATATTTGAACTTGACTATCTTGTGACTGCAAAGTACGCAAGCTTACTATACCTTGGTCAGGAAAGCAATGAGCTATATTGGTTGGACATACTGCTCCAAAGACAATGTTAAAAAATTTAACCGAAATTGATTTGACAGTGCATATATGGCAGTCAGATTTTAGCTCTGTCTCTAAGAAGGTCGTATTCCTCCCTGGCCAAGGATATTTAGATTCTCCCTATACACAGCTTCAGGATGAGGAAGACCTATCACACTAGTCCTGGAGAATAATTACATCAAGCAGAACCCTTTCGAATGTTGACTTCAGTGTATAGACAAAGACTAAGAACACTTTAAGACAATAAAGAGCAGGCCAGTAAGAACTTGCCCAGGCCAAGTAAGAACTATAGTATAAGTCACATTAGTTCAAGAGTACAAAGTTATGCAAATATCATCCTCAATGGTAAAAAGCTTGCAGCCTTCCCGTTGAGATCAGGAACACGACAAGGATGCCCACTCTCACCACTCTTGTTCAACATAGTATTGGAAGTCCTAGCAACGGCAATCAGACAACAAAGAGAAATAAAAGGTATCCAAATTGGCAATGAAGAAGTCAAACTCTCTCTCTTCACAGATGACATGATTCTTTATATGGAAAACCTCAAAAATTCCACCCCCAAACTACTAGAACTCATACAGCAATTCAATAACTTGGCAGGATACAAAGTCAATGTACAGAAATCAGTGGCTTTCTTATACACTAACAATGAACATACAGAAAGGGAAATTAGAGAATTGATTCCATTTACTATAGCACCAAGAACCATAAGATCCCTGGGAATAAACCTAACCAAAGAGGTAAAGGACCTGTACTCGAGGAACTACAGAACACTCATGAAAGAAACTGAAGAAGACACAAAAAGATGGAAGACTGTTTCATGCTCTTGGATCAGAAGAATAAACATTGTTAAAATGTCTATACTGCCTAGAGCAATCTATACTTTTAAGGCCATTCCGATCAAAATTCCACTGGTATTTTTCAAAGAACTGGAGCAAATAATCCTAAAATTTGTATGGAATCAGAAGAGACCCTGAATTGCTAAGGAAATGTTGAAAAACAAAAACAAAACTGGCGGCATCACGTTACCTGATTTCAAGCTTTACTACAAAGCTGTGATCACCAAGACAGCGTGGTACTGGCATAAAAACAGACACATTGACCAGTGGAACAGAGTGGAGAGCCCAGATATGGACCCTCAACTCTATGGTCAAATAATCTTCGACAAAACAGGAAAAAATATACAATGGAAAAAAGACAGTCTCTTCAATAAATGGTGCTGGGAAAACTAGACAGCGATATGTAGAAGAATGAAACTCGACCGTTCTCTTACACCGTACACAAAGATAAACTCGAAATGGATAAAAGACCTCAACGTGAGACAGGAATCCATCAGAATCCTAGAGAAGAACATAGGCAGTAACCTCTTCAATATCAGCCACAGCAACTTCTTTCAAGATATGTCTCCAAAGGCAAAGGAAACAAAAGCGAAAATGAACTTTTGGGACTTCACCAAGATCAAAAGCTTCTGCACAGCAAAGAAAACAGTCAACAAAACAAAAAGGCAACCCACGAAGTGGGAGAAGATATTTGCTAAGGACAGTACAGACAAAAGGTTGATATCCAGGATCTATAAAGAACTTCTCAAACTCAACACACACAAAACAGATAATCATATCAAAAAAATGGGCAGAAGATATGAACAGACACTTCTCCAATGAAGACATACAAATGGCTATCAGACACATGAAAAAATGCTCATCATCATTAGCCATCAGGGAGATTCAAATTAAAACCACATTGAGATATCACCTCACACCAGTTAGAATGGCCAAAATGAGCAAGACAGGAAACAATATGTGTTGGAGAGGGTATGGAGAAAGGGGAACCCTCTTACACTGTTGGTGGGAATGCAAGTTGGTGCAGCCAATCTGGAGAACAGTGTGGAGATTCCTCAAGAAATTAAAAATAGAGCTTCCCTATGACCCTGCAATTGCACTGCTGGGTATTTACCCCAAAGATACAGATGTAGTGAAAAGAAGTACCCCAATATTTATTGCAGCAATGGCCACGGTCGCCAAACTGTGGAAAGAATCAAGATGCCCTTCAACGGACGAATGGATAAGGAAGATGTGGTCCATATACACAATGGAGTATTATGCCTCCATCAGAAAGGATGTATACCCAACTTTTGTAGCAACATGGACGGGACTGGAAGAGATTATGCTGAGTGAAATAAGTCAAGCAGAGAGAGTCAATTATCATATGGTCTCACTTATTTGTGGAGCATAATGAAGAGCACGGAGGACATGGGGAGATGGAGAGGAGAGGGAGTTGAAGGAAACTGGAAGGGGAGATGAACCATGAGAGACTATGGACTCTGAAAAACAACCAGAGGGTTTTGAAGGGGTGGGGGGGTGGGTGGTTGAAGAACCAGGTGGTTGGTAATAGGGAGGGCACGTACTGCATGGAGCACTGGGTGTGGTGCAAAATCAGTGAACACTGTTACGCTGAAAATAAACAAATAAAAAAAATAAATAACAATAACAACAAAAAATTGTTCTAAAAAAAAAAAAAGAGTACAAAGTTATTAGGTGCCTGCGTGGTTCAGTGGGTTAAGCCTCTGCCTTCAGCTCCGTCATGATCTCAGGGTCCTGGGATTGAGGCCTGCATCAGGCTCTCTGCTCAGCAGGGAGCCTGCTTCCTCTCTCTATCTCTGTCTGCCTACTTGTGATCTCTCTCCCTGTCAAATAAATAAATAAAATCTTTTAAAAAATGAGTACAAAATTATTTATTATAACATTATATTTATGATTTTGATGGAAACTGGCATCTTAATCTACTATAGTTCTATGTAGAAGGGATGTTAAGAGCACTAGCCTTGAAGTCCAACTTGTCTTGGAACTCTAGTCACATCTGTGTTCTTTTTAAATGCCAACACAATTGTGAAAATTAAAATATATTAATTACTTAAAACAAGACTTGACACATTGTAAACACAGAGTGTGTATTATCCATACATAAGTACATTTAGTGGCTAATACACTGGTACTTTTCTATGGATTAGTTTATAATATCCTCTCTCAAACCACATAGGAGAAACACCATTACAAATTCTTTTGAAATTATAGTAACACAAGGCAACTGAGAAATAGTACATGTGACTTGCTCAACTCCCATAATATGAAAGTGACAAAGCCAGAATTTGGACTCAATTTGACTGTATTTTTTATTAAAGTAATAAAAGCTTGTCCAAGCTGCCTGCTATTTTGAAAACTATAAAGACAGACAGATGATAGATGATGGAAAGATTAGGTAGATGACAGATGACATATAGATAGATGATAGGTGATAGATAAGAGACACTCAGGCAGACATGGACAAAATGAGGTTAACAGAACAAGGAATAGAGGAACAGTATTTGGGAATTCATACTAAGTTGGCAATTAGCAGTCTGCCTATTTTCCACTTAGATTTTAAGACCTTACCTACAAAAGTATATTTTCACATTGTTGAAAACCATGGAGTGCTCCTTGTAGCCCTAACTAATAATGTTATGTCTTCTTTTTGTAGTTTAGTCATGGTGTGATTTTTTTTTTTTTTTTTTGGTTATTTGGCAAAGAGCAACTGTAAGTACACTGACATCACCACTAAATTACTTGTGACAGTGGCTGTGAATTAATACAAATCTATTTTCCTCAAGGACATGCTTCTGAAAATTTCACACCAGGAATTAAAAGTTAAGAATTCTGTATGGTCTATAGGAGGAAATATAAAAGACAACAATATTAACATCACTGGTGTTAAAGGTAGTGCTAAAAATTCAGATAAGATTTTTACCCTATAGGGGCGCCTGGGTGGCTCAGTGGGCTAAAGCCTCTGCCTTTGGCTCAGGCCATGATCCCAGGACCCTGGGATCCAGTCCCGTGTCGGGCTTTCTGCTTAGCAGTGAACCTGCTTCCCCCTCTCTCTGTCTCTGCCTGCCTTTCTGCCTACTTGTGATCTCTCTTTGTCAAATAAATAAATAAACTATTAAAAAAAAAGATTTTTACCCTATAAATATTCAAAAATGATTCAAAAGATAAAACTTTTTCCAATTGATTATATTGATATCTTATATCAATATAGTCATGAATTTTGATGAAATGTTTCATTTATATTTCAATGCATTTTCCTTATATTGAATAATCTTCTAGAATTCTATGTTAGAGAAGACATTTATAATAATATAAAAATGATCAAACAAGCATTTAATTTTTAGCAAACCATGTTAAATACATGAATGATTTAATGAACAAGGAATTAAAGATCTGGTGATGATACATTCACAAAACAATGTGAATTTCCTTTCTTGAAATTTGAGTTATTGTTATCCTAAAACCTTAAAAACACTTAAATGATATAAAGCTTATGTTTGAGGACATTACACAAACATGGTAGGGCAAGTCCAGAATTAATTGCAGTTTTTGTCATTGTTGCTTATACCTTTGGCTGTGAGTTTTATTATTTGTTTTTTAGGACATCTCAAGTTTATACCTCTTTGAGTGGAACACTAATAATAATTATTATTCTTACTAATAATCTAATAACATAGTCATTGTCGCTTATATGTTTTGTTGTGGGTTTTATTATTCTTGTCATTGTTGCTTATATGTTTTGTTGGGAGTTTTATTGTTTGTTTTTTAGGACATTCCAAATTTATATCTGTTAGATTGGAACATTGATAATAATTATTGTTACTAATAACCTAATTAATAACAGAGACCTTTCCATTCACAAAAGTTATATGATCATTCTTTTTTTTTCTATCATCTACTTATCTATTACCTCTCTATCATCTATTGACCTATTTTATAAATTGCTTGTAGAACCAGATTGGCAATAATTTCTAAAATAGAAAATTACATACTGCGTATCTCTAAAGACTATCTGTTAAGCCTGTCTCTAAAAGCAATTTGTTTTCAAGTTTAACAAGAAATATTTAAGAATGTACAAGGGAACAATTTCTAAAAAAGGCAAATTCTGAAAAAAACATAGATACTAATAAATAAGTCAAAGGATGTTTAAAATATAGTATATTATCATCATGCTATATCACATAATAGTTAAGATGAATGATTTATAGAAAAATAATTTTAAAGCTACATCATTGTATATAAGATCATCTTGTTTAAAAAGCTAAAATAAAAAACAAAAACAAAAACAAAAACAAAAAAAGCTAAAATAATTCAAAAGACAAAAGTTTACATCATGAGTATATGTGTGGAGGCTATAAATTTCATTTTTAAAAAAGTGAGATTATTAGTGTCAGCATTCAGAAAATGATTTTATCAAAATTAGGATGGGATGAGGATGCAGAGAATAGAATGGAGATGTGTGTATAAATTTACCCCACTCCAAGGCCTTAGCTTCTCGGTGTTGATGTGGGTGTGAGTGGTTTTATAAGTTCTTATTGCATCATTAAAATTAACAATTAACCATAAAGCAGATTATAGGTAGACATACGATGAGTGTGTTTTGATCAAGAATTATGATAAATTCACTTCTATGGACAGGGATGCCCACCCAACATACCCATACATACAGACCACAGACATACATACCTATCTATAATCAATGCTAGTTGATACTAACACTTTCAAAGCAAATGTGAATCAATTACACTAAATGTGATTGTCATGACAGCTGTTAGTATTATTAAGCATAAAATAAAGGTTATATTGACAAAGAAATTATGTCTCTAAATTGCAAAATATTTCTGGGTCATGTCTTATTTTGAGATTATGAAAATGAAAATTCAAGTTCAGTTTTAGAAATAATAAACATTTAAAGGATTCACTTGTCTCTATATGTAACGGTCATATTCCATGATACAAGCTGTGTTGTTTAGATTCACAGTAATAAAACCAGTGCCACTAACATAAATTGATCTTTTAACATATACGATTTCTATTTTTTTTTTAAATTGATGTTGAATTTGGAAGATGTACCTTCACTTTTAAAACATTTGAACATAAACATCTCTCTCAAATAATCAGTGGTCTCTCATGGGAGCAATTAGGTTGCATAGCCTTTCTTATACAAGATATACAACTGGCTTCAAAATATGTTTTTCCTTTAAAGCTGAGAGCACAGCAAGACATAAAAGATATTTTATGTAGTGTACTATGTCCTTTAATTAACAGAAGTCACTATAAATTATGAACCATCAAACACAGGAATGAGCAGATAACTAATTCAAATGGTATCTGAGATTCGGACCATTTTTAATTGAACCTCACATTATATTTATTCAACAGTGACACTGATATTTTCAGTTTAGTCAATTAATTTGTCATTTAACTAATGAAAAATGAAAATAGGCAACCTGATTTATTTTGACATAGTAACAAAAAAAAGAAACAAAATATGCCTTGGATGAACTCATACTTTCTCTTTTTTTTTTTAAATTGTAGTAAAAGATATGTAAAATATACCAATTTAACTATTTTAAGTGTACATTCAATACTATTAATTGCATTCACCTTGTGTATAACTATCACCACCATCCATCTCAAGAACTCTTTATATCTTGCAAAACTGACAGTCCATACCCATTAATAATAATTGCCCATTCCTGGTCCCCTCAGTGTCTGACAACCACCCTTCCCAATCTTCTGTAGTACTATTGCCCACACCTAATGATAGCATTTATTCTTCCTTTTGTTTTTGTTTTGGCCTGTTTGTTTTGCTCAAATACCATTTATTCCTAACAGTTCTGAAGTGCTGGGAAGTCCAAGATCATGGCACTGCACAATCAGGTGTCTGGTGGGACTTTTCTGGTTCCTTGGTTGGCCTTCTCCCTGCATCCTATACGGTGGAGAGCAGAGTGAGAGAGATAGAGAGAGAGACAGGGACAGAGAAAGAGAGAGCCCTTTATACTTTTCTTTTTATCTCCCCAGCTTCACCGAAATATTGACAATCAAAAATTGTATAAATTTAAGAAATACAATCTGATGAACAAATTGTCCTGAATTCACATAGAAACAGATTAGTTTTCCTTTAATCTTGTTACAATATTCTCTTGCCAAATAAATTGATATTTATTTTATTTATTTTTATTTTTTATTAACATATAATGTATTATTAGCCCCAGGAGTACAGGTCTGTGAATTGCCAGGTTTACAAACTTCATAACACATACCCTCCCCAATGTCCGTAACCCCACCGCCCTCTCCCTACCCTCCTCCCCACGACAACCTTCAGTTTGTTTTGTGAGATTAAGAATCTCTTATGGTTTGTCTCCCTCCTGATCCCATCTTGTTTCATTTATTCTTTTCCTACCCTCAAACCCCCCACGTTGCCTCTCAACTTCCTCAAAATTGATATTTATTTTAATGTTACTATAATGAACAACTTTTTTTTTATATACTCCAGCTATTCTGTCCTTTCTGTTTCTCCAATATTATTCTGGCCACAGGATCTTTGCCTCTGCTCTCCCTCCTCCCACTGTTCTTCCCCTGTATCTTCATGTGCATGGTTTCTTATATTTAGCTCCAGTGTTACCTTCTTAGAGAGGCATTTCCTGGTCACTCATTCTAAAGTGGGCATTAGGATGAAGTTTAACTCTTCACAGTGATCCAGGTAAGAATGATAATATCTGAACTGAAGGAGAAGCAATGAAGAATGGAGAAAAGGGACAGAAGTGAGGAAAGAAAAAAAAAAAAAAGAATTGTCAAGAACTGAATTGGGGCTGGCGAGTGAGGCTGTGACATGAGGTAAAGTGTACAGGAAAAGAAATTGGGAATGATTGTAGGTTTCTTGCTTTGGTAACTTTGTGATTGCCAAGACAGCTAACTAGACAAAGGAATACAGGAGAAGGAACACGTTTAAAGAAAAAGATACTGTTCAAAACAGTAAGTCTATGTCTAAAATATGTTTTTATCTACCCTCCATCTTACAGTTACCAAGAGGTGTAAATGAACTGCAGATCCTTGGTGAAATCTATTTTGACAAATCTCTGTATGAGGGGCTATAATGAACAACTTTTACAGAATTAGTTTAAAAATGTTTAAATGTATTATTAAAAAACATTTAACACAGATTTTTTTTTCAAAATAAACAGAAATTTACAAATGTAGTTGACTAAAATTTGTTTAAACATTTCCATTTTTGCAAACTGAATAATATTTAGTAACAATTAACTAGAAATATTGTGTTATGAAAAAATATTTTAAATGAAACTGGAAGGGGAGATGAACCATGAGAGACTATGGACTCTGAAAAACAACCAGAGGGTTATGAAGGGGCGGCGGGAGGGGGTGGGGTGGGGTGGGAGGTTGAGGAACCAGGTGGTGGGTAATAGGGAGGGCACGTACTGCATGGAGCACTGGGTGTGATGCCAAAACAATGAACACTGTTATGCTGTAAATAAGCAAATAAAAATAAATTAATTAATTAAAAAAAAAAAAAGAATAACAGAGTAAAAGCTCTGTAAATAGGCATCCTGGAAAATTCCCTTTCAGTGATTTGTTGTTTATGTTCTTGCCTATTCTGATAATTTAAGAAATGCATATTTTAAGGAAACTGTAGTAGGTACTTTGTACTGGATTAGTTTAGATTAACTCAAGTTATGTTTTCCAGAATATTAAAAGTTAAATAGTTAACCTTGAAGAGTGAGTTTAATAACTGCCTATGATGCTGATTTGAACCCGTTTTCTTTCTTTCTCTGTTTACATTTTTAAAAAATGTTTTTTGGGAGAATATGGAGGGCGTTTGTTGGAAGTCATCACAAATAAATTGGGAAGAGAGTGCAAACTGGCTTTTTAAAATATCTATACCTGTGCATATTGTTTCACTTTCTTTGGAGCTTAAATAACATATATCCATTTATATCTAAGGTTTTTATTCTATGACACCTCACACAGTGCAGTTTCCTTTAGCCATACATCTTTTAAACTGTTATTTAATTTTGGCTGCAGGACGTTACAGCCAACTGTCAGTTATACAAGATTTTATTTTCTTACTTTCCATTTTTAATTATTATTTTGTTTGAGTATTGTATGGGAAGAGTGAAATTCCAGTTATAATATAAATAAGTTGAGGATGTAATGTATAGCATACAGAATACAGTCAATAATATTATAATGACTCTGTATGGTGACAGATGGTGACTAGAATGATCATGGGGGTCATTTCATAAAGTATAAAAATAAGGAATCACTATGATGTACACCTGAAACTAACAGGATATTGTGTATCAATAAAAATAATAAAATAAGTATTTTTTTTTAGAAAGGAAGCAAAATTGAAATGAATCCAAGATTTTTATTTTCAGTTTCAAGCTTTTATTTAAATTCTACTTAGTTAACATATAGTGTAGTATCAGTTTCAGGAATAAAAATTAGTGATTCATCACTTCTAAGGCTCAACATAACAAGTGCCCTCCTTAACCCCATCACACATTTAACCCATTCCTCCACCCATTTCACCTCCAGCAACCCTCAATTTGTTCTCTAGAATTAAGAGTCTCATTAATGGTTTGCCTCCCTCTTTTCTCCCCACCCTCCAAGTTCATCTGTTTTGCTTTTTTTTCTTTTCTTAAGTTCTATGTATCTATGAAATCACATGGTGTTTATATTTCTCTGACTAACCTATTGCTCTTACTGCAATATTTTCTAGATCTATCTACATCATTGAGACTATTTCTGAGGGAAAAAGGGAAACATATCTGTGGATATCTTACCTCATCTCTGTTTAATACAAATCAATATTTTATTCCTTGAAAAGGAGCCTTGCTGACCTCTGTCTCTGGCTATACCAGCGCTCTACTCACATCTAAATTGACATCAGTGTTCTGTCAGTGGTAACACTGCCCCATTTATCATTTGGATCACCTTTACACCAACATTTTTATAAACAGTAATTCTTAGAGTTCTTTAATGACCCATTTCTCTGTGCCAAATATGATATCTTTGCTACCAGCTTATAATAGAGTTCATATAGAAACTACATGCATGTTCCTTATATCTTGATTTTATGCCTTCAAAATAAACTTAACAACCTTTTAATAGATAAAAATAAACATTTCTTACTCTATTGCTTCACGAAGAATTTCCCTGAGAAGACTATCTCTACCATAAATTCAAGCTTTAATTAGGAGGCCATCGGTCTCTTTTATGTGTTTTGATGGATTTATGACTCCCACTATGAAAGTGAACCAAACCATGCAAAGCTAATCTTCCTAGCAGGAATAAGCCTCCAGTACAGGACAAATGAAAGACACCTAAGTAATACAGGTTCCCTATGTTCTTCATCAAATGTGTGGGGAAGTGTTTAATCAAAGAGAAGTACCACATAATATTAAACAGAAGCGTTATTTAATATATCAAATAAAGCCTCAAAATCCTACCACTTGTAGAAGATGTATGTAGAGTACGTAGACATAGCAATTCAATTGTGGCATTTAAATTTTAGTTAATTAATTTTCTCAGAATATTTTTGAGTGTCACCATTTTTTCAACTTTTGTAAAATAAAGTCACTTAATAGCCTAGCAGGATTGCAGTTTGTTAGCATTTCATATTTATAAATCACTTTAAGGCTTTTATGAATATTCTCTTGTCTTCCCCTACATAATCCCCTTAGCTATCCCCTTAAAAAAGCGTAAACGGATATTCAAAGACAATGAAGTAATTACTAAGTATGTAAAAAATAGTCTCCCTAAGAATTACTTTATGACACTTAAATTCTTGAGGGCAGAGACAAAGTAGAAAGTAATACTGGAGAGAAGATGCATGAGGCTGATAAATTTTAGAAGTGTAACTTTATGAATTCTGTTTCTCTCTTTAAATATCTCTGTTCTGCTGGCATCTTGTATATATTTGCTGCTTTTTCCTCCCAATTTCCATACTGAATTATTTGATATTTCACATGTTCATGAACACTGAGTCACTGTATAGAATTATTTTATATATTTCTCTTTGTATTATTTCTGCATATCCCCACTATGGTTCTTGGTTAAAATCTCTATTACTAACTCTCAATTGCAGCATACTTACTTTAAATGCCAAAGTAATATTCTTCAATTTCATAAATAGGTAAATATTTTATTTATTTTTACCAATCTTTATATCCTAATGTTACCACTAAACTGATTACTTTGAACAATATTTGTGTCTCTTTTAGAAATGTATACAATTGAAATCATATAGTCTGTACTATTCAGTGTGTGTTTTTTTTTTGCTCAAGTTGATTTGTGTGTAATTTATCCTTTGGCCTGTTTATGTGTGTGTGTGTTTTTAAATGTAATAATAGGTTTTTCTTTCTTATTGATGCATGGTATTAGATGGAATGAACATATGGAAATTAATAATTAATGTTATGTTAATTAAGTATTAATTATATTAAATCAATACATCAAGTTGCCAGGCATACCATGTTTTATTTTTTCCTAAATTTTATTTTAGAAA
Source organism: Meles meles (assembly GCF_922984935.1). Taxonomy (NCBI): domain Eukaryota; kingdom Metazoa; phylum Chordata; class Mammalia; order Carnivora; family Mustelidae; genus Meles; species Meles meles. Next base: position 142,532,637 of record NC_060069.1, on the reverse strand, counting down.
TATTAAATTTACAGAACAGTTATAAGAATGTTGGCCACCTTTTTATGCTTTCTCTCCTTCATATATACATATAATTTATTTTGCTAAATCACTTAAATATAAGTTGCAAACACCTTTAAATTTTAACCCAAATATTTAACATATTTCTCCTCAGAGGGGAAATAAATTTTCTTCCATAATTGCCAACAAAGTTATCACACACAAAATGTTAATGATATTGCAGAACCTTTATCTGATGAAATATTCATATCCAAATTTCTCCAATTATTCAGTATTATAATTTTAATATAGTTTATTGTCATTGTTCTCTGTTCTATTTTCTAATTTTTTTTAAGATGTAGGATTTAATTTAAGATACTACCTTGCAGTTAAATGTCAAGATTTCATAATGTGTCATCTGGAACACTGCCTCTGATTTCCTTTATTTTTCACCTTTTGCAATTTGTGCCCAACACACTTGATGAAAAGAAAATAAAACAAAGCAAAAGAAAAAATACAGAGTCCTCTGAAAGACAATTTAAGAATGAGCTATCACCTGCTGTTTATGTATGACCTACTTTTGGGTGCTGGTGATGCAATGCATGGTAGAGCCCATTTATAATGAGGTAGACAGAAGATCTTCACAAAACCCGCATTAAAGTAACCATGTTTCCAGCATTTAAAAGAAAAATGAGATATCATATAAAGAGAAGCAATTCTTTACTTTTTGGTGTAAAATGTCATTACTATAAAGTAGTCTTTAATCTCTCTAAGAATAAAAGAAGATGAAAACAAATATGGAACTCATTGCTAATACATATCTTCTGCCAGTTAGTTAACTCCCTGAGTATAATTTGGGTTTCTAGTCATTGGGGTTCTCTGTCTTGGCACATGTACTTTCTGTGTCCTTTAGTCTCTTAGGTCCAGTAACTTCAGAGATGATTAGAAAACCTGAAAACTGCACTACCAATATGGTAAGACCTGGAAGAGAAGACACCTCATTTTTTTCTTCAATAATTTGAATATGTTTGTAACAAAATAACTTAGAAACTGTTAATACAACATGTTCAATATTAAAACAATGAAAAATATAATCAAGATTATTTTTACATTTGCTTTATTAGTATTATGTATCATTCCTAACGACATGGGCTCATTTTTTAAAAAATTAAGGTGAAATTGGTACATGACAGGATATAAATTTCAGGGGTACAACTATTATAATTCAACATCTGTATACACTACAAAATGATCACTACCAAAAGTCTAGTTACCATCTGTCACCATACAATTAATCACCTTTATTCATTTCATCCAACCCCCTAACCACCTTCCCCTCTGATAACAATCAATCCATTCCCTGTATCTGTGAGTTCATATATTATTTGTTGTTTGCTTGTTTGTCTTGTTTTAGATTCTACATATAAGTGAAGTCATGCAGTATTTGTCTTTTTCTATCTCACTTATTTCACTAGCATAATATCTTCAAGTTTTAATCCTGTCATCACAAATAGCACTATGTCATTCTTCTTTAGGGTTGAGTAGTATTCGTGTGTGTGTGTGTGTGTGTGTGTGTGTGTGTGTGCGCGCGCGTGTGTGTGTGTACCACATCCTAGTTATGTCCTCATCTATTGAGGGACACTTGCATTGTTTCCATATCACAGTTATTATAAACAATGCTGAAATGAACATAGGAGTGCATATATATTTTCAAATTAATGTTATATTCTAAAAACAGATATCCAGAGTCAAATAACTGGATTATATGAGAGACCTATTCTTAATCTTTTGAGGAAACTTCATACCATTTTCCATAGTAACTGCATGAATTTACATTTCCATCAACAGTGAAAAAGAGTTCCCTTTTCTCCACATCCTCTCTAAAACTTATTATTTCTTGTCTCTTTGATACTGGCCATTCTAACTGGTATGAGATAACATCTCACTGTGGCTTTTATTTGCGTTTACCTAATAATTAGTGATGTTAAATATCTTTCATGGGCCTATTGGCCATCTCTATGTCTTCTTTGAAAAATGTCTGTTCAGAACCTCTGTCCATTGTATAATAGGTGGTGTGTTTTTGATGTTGTTGTTGAGTTGTACAAGTTCTTTATTTATTTTGGATATTAACGCTTTATCAGATATATAATTTGCAAATAGGTTTTCCCATTCAGTAGATTGCCTTTTCATTTTGATAATGGTTTTCTTTGCTGTGCAAAAGCTTTTTAGTTTAATGTAGCTCATTTATTTACTTTTGTTTTGCTTTTTGTTTCCCTTGTCTTTTGTGTCAAATCCACAAATACACCACTAAGATATATATCCAGGAGCTTACTGCTTATATTTTCCTCTGGAAATTTATGATTTCAGGACTTAAATTCAAGTCTTTAATTCATTTTGAGGTATTTTTATGTAAGTTGTAAGATAGTGGTATAGTTGTATTCTTTTGCATGTAGCATTCCAGTTTTCTCAGCACCATTTATTGAAGAGACTGACTTTCTTAATTGTGTGTTCTTGACTTCTTTGTCATTAATTTATTTTCTAATTATGTGTGGGTTTATTTCTGGCTCTCAGTTCTGTTCCATTGATCTGTGTGTCTGTTTTTATGCTAATACCATACTCTTTTGATTATTTTTTTTTAGATTTTTTTTTTAAATTTATTTGAGAGAACAAGTGGAGAGGAGAGACAGAGTGAGAAAGAGAAACAGCCTCCCTTGTGAGCAGGGAGCCTGATGCAGGACTTGATCCCAAGACCCCAGGATTATGACCTGAGCTGAAGGCAGACACTTAACCAGCTGCATCATTCAGATGTCCTTGTTTTGATTATTATAGCTTTGTAATATAGTTTGAAAACAGGAAGCATGATACTCCCAGCTTTGTTCTTTCTCAACATAGTTTTGGCTACCTGGGATCTTCTGTAGTTCCACACAAATTTTAGAGTTATTTGTTCTACTTCTGTGAAAAAAAATGATATTGAAATTTTGATAGTAATTGCATTGAATCTGTAGATTGCTTGGGATAGTATAGACATTGTAACAATATCAATTATTCCAATTCATGAGCATGGAACATCTTTCCATTTATCTATGACTTTTTCAATTTCTTATATCAGTGTCTTTTATAGTTTTTAGCATATAGGTTTTTCAAATCCTTGGTCAAATTTATTCCTGTGTATTTTATTCTTTTTGATGTAATTATAACCTATATTGCTTTGTTAATTTTTATTTCTGATAGTTCATATTAGTGTACAATAATGCCACAGAATACTGTGTATTGATTTATATTCTGTAATTTACAGAATTTGTTTATTAGTTCTAACAGTTTTTAGGTGAAGACTTTAGGATTTCTCAATATAGTATAATGTCATCTGCAAATAGTGAAAGTTTTGTTTCTTCTTTACCATTTTGGAAGCCTTTCATTTTCTTTTCTTGCCATATTGCTGTGGCTAAGACTGCCAATTCTATGTCGAATAAGAGGCAAAACTGAATATCCTTGATCCTGGTCTTAAACGAAAATGGTTCAGCTATTCATCATCAAATATGATGTCAGCAGGGAGTTTGTCATAAATGACTTTTATTGTGTTGATGCATGTTTTCTCTATACCACTTAAAGTATTTTTCATAAGCAAATGTTGAATTTTATAAATTTCTTTTTTTGCATCTATTGAGATAATCATATCATTTTATTTTATTTTTTTATTTTGTTAGTGTGGTATGTCACATTGATTGATCTGTAGATGTTAAAACTTCCTTGCATCCCTGAAATTAATCCCACTGGATCATGGTGTAGGATCCTTTTTAATGTACTGTTGAGTTTGAATGGCCAATGTTTTGTTGAGGACATTGTATCTCTGTTCATCAAGGACGCTAATCTGGAGTTGACCTTTTTTGTGACTTCCTTATCTGGTTTCAGTGTCAGAGTAATGTTGGTTTCATAAAACAAGTTTGGAAGTATTCTCCTTCTCTTCAATTCCTTGGAATAAATCTTATTTGAATGTTTGGTAGAATTCACCAGTGAAAGTATCTTGTCTTGGGCTTTTGTTTGTTGGGAGATTTTTTTATTACTTCCTCAATTTTCTTACTAGAAAATGGTCTATTCAGATTTTCTACATTTTTTGTGATTCAGTCTGAGAAGATCATGTATTTCTTAGAATTTATCCATTGTCTCAAGGTTGTTCTGTTTGTTGGCTTTGTAGTTTCTTATTGTAATTCTGTCATATCTGTTGTCACTTCTTTTTAATTTCAGATTTATTTATTTGATCACTCATTCTTTGTGATTCTAGCTAAAGACTTGTTAATTTTGTTTATCTTTTTTTTAAAAAAAAGCTCTTAGTTCCATTGATCTTTTTTATTTTCCTTTTAGTTTCTATTTAATTTTTTTCCTCCCTATCTTTATTATTCTTCCTTCTCCTAACTCTGTTGTTTGTTTGTTCTTCTTTTTCTATTTCTTTTAAGTTTAAAGTTGATGGTTTATTTGAGATTTTTCTTGTTTCTTAAGGCTGACCTATATTGCTATAAATTCCTCCTTAGAAATGCTTTTGTGGCATTTCATAGATTTTGGTATGCCATATCTGTTTTTATTTGCCCCTAGGTATTCTTTTTATTTCTCCTTTGATTTATTCAGTGACCCATTGGTTATTCAGGAGCATCCTGTTTATTCTCCGCATTTTCCCCAGTTTTCTTCTTACAATTGATTTCTAATTTCATACTATTGTGGTTAGAAAACATTTTTTATATGATTTCTATCTTCTTGAATATACTGAGATTGTTTTGTAGTCTAATTTGTGATATATCCAGGGGAATGTTTCAAGTGCACTTGAGAAGAATTCTGCTGCTTTTGGATGGAATGTTCTATAAACTATTAGTCTATTCGTCTAAGGTCATTTTTTCCCTATTGGCTTTTTTCTATCTAGATGATTTATCCAATTATATAAGTTGGGTATTGAAGTTCTCAACTTTTGTATTATTGCCAGTTTCTCCCTTAGGTCTCTTTATATTTGCTTTATATATTTTGTAATACTATGCTAGATGCATATGTATTTATAAATGTTGTACCTTTTTGCTCGATTGATTCCTTTATCCTCATGCAGTGTCTTTCTTTATTTTTTTATTAGAGACTTTCTTTTTAACTTTCTTTTGTTTGATATGAGGACAGCTACCCAACTTTTTTTTCATTCTCATTCACAGGTAATATCTTTCTTTATCCCTTCAGTTTCAGTCTTTGTATGTCCTCACTCCTCATTTCTGCAGTCTCTTGTAGGCAGCATATAGATGGGTCTTGCTTTTCAACCCATTTAGCCATTCTGTTTTTTGAACAGAAAATTTGGTCCATTTACATTCAAACTAATTATTGATAGCTATTTACTTCTTGCCATTTTGTTAATTGTTCTCTGGATTTTGTGTAGATTCTATTTCTTTCTCCTAATTCTTTCTTTGTAATTTGATGAGTTTCTTTACCTGCTCTATTATTTCACAAGGAAAATGGAGATCTTTATTGTTTTCTGATAATCTCTAATTTTTACATGATAAAACAGGAGCATTTACAGCATGTCTCAGTGAAACTACTATACTTTGAAAACTTTTACTTTCATTCTGTTTTTATTAGCATTTTTCAAAACATGTCATTCATTTGGTTTCTTCATAACTATTTTATATATGCATATAAGGGCCTTTGAGATTAGATATTTATTTATTTATTTATTTATTTATTTATTTCTGAATTCAAACTAATGTTCCAGTGACTAAAAAATTTTGAATCCCCTAATAAAAATGTATGTGAACAATTTGTCATAAGTAGAATAAACACAATGGTATTATACTCTTCTTCTTTATTTTATTTTTTTAATATTTTATTTATTTATTTGACAGATAGAGATCACAAAAAGGCAGAGAGACAGGCAGAGAGAGAGAGAGAGGAGGAAGCCAGCTCCCTGCTGAGCAGAGAGCCTGATGCAGGGCTTGCATCCCAGGACCCTAGGATCATGACCTGAACTGAAGGCAGAAGCTTTGACCCACTGAGCCATCCAGGTGCCCCTATACTCTTCCAAAGTAGAGGAAAAATACTTGACAATAACAATGACTTTTTAATGATGTGTTTGAATTTCCTACATTTACTTTACATAAACTTGGCTGTAAACTTTATTTTTTCCACTGTTTGAATCGCAGAGTCAATGTTAAGTCAAAATATGGGATAATTTGTCATATGATGTTAAATACTGCTTCATTGAATATTGCCCCAAATGTTAATATGTTTTTTGTGATGCTTCCTGCTGTAAGCATTAAAAAGTAGACAAAAGTACAGGCAAATTAAGAGACTTCTATCAGCTTTACACAGAAATCACTGTCCTTATTCAAGCAGGCCTGTCATTCATCGTGTACATATACGTGACTATTTTTTATGACTTATTACATTTTATTTATTAGGGAGGATATCTATTTTTGTATTTGCATGTAACTACAATTATTTTACAAAATAGTGGAATTTACAGGTAATCTGTGGCTAAATAGCATATGTTGTCTTGATATTGAAAGAAAATATTCTTCCAAAATATTTATGGAACACATGATTTCTGAATCAGGGATTTCGGATTAATGCAATAAAGAGGAGTGGGTGATAGTAGGGATGAAACAATATTAACCTTGAGTAGAGAACTGTTGAAGTTGAATGGTAGGTGTATAGGGATTTGTGTAGATTTGCTGCACTTTTGTATATGTTGAGATCTTTGTTAAAAAAAAATAAGGTTTGGGCACCTGGGTGTCTCAGGTGGTTAAGCAGCTGCCTCTAGCTCAGGTCCTGCATTAGGGTCCCTGCTCAGTGGAGAACTTGCTTCTCCCTCTCCTTCTGCCTGCTGCCCTGCCTACTTGTGCTCTTGATATAAATAAATAAAATCTCTCTCTAAGAAAAAAAAAAGTTTAAAAGAGAGAGAGAGATATTGTTGGTTAGAGAAGGTTTTTTTTTTTCCTCTGGTGAAAAACTACAAATGATCTTTGGATTTTTTATATCAGCCTCTGAGTTCAAGGTTTTGTTTTTCTAATATACAAAATACTTATAACAATTATTCTCAAAATAATAAATTTCTTTGTTTTTCAATGCTGCTGTCTGGTATGGTCATCTTGCTAAATTAAAGGAAAGAAATATGTGTATTTACGGGAGCCTACGCCTACCCTCCATGATAATAATACAATATCAACTTAGTAAAGGAGAAAAATCAGGAAGGAGTGAAGCAGTAGACAAACAGTCAAATACAAAGATTAGATGAAAGGGGTGAAGAGGAAAGCCAGAGAAAGGAAAAACTGTGTCCTTCTCCTTCTCCCCAACACACAAAAATGCAAAAACAAGGGGGAAAAAAGATTGGGCATATTTGTTATTCTCTATGATTTTCATGTAGTAACAATTGCCTCCATCCTGCCTAGCTTGAAGACTTGCAAACAAAACTGGTTGAGTTATATGTGAGACTGCTCAGAATAGTCTGTGAAAAAGTATGTAAAGGATTTCAGATTTTTCATGTAGAATTTTGAATAGTTTGCTTCTTAAAATATAGCTTACCTCTATTAAAACTCTGAAGTAGGAATAAAACATCCTTTGCTTTGGTGGGAATTTTAAAAAATTCTTCCCAAAGAATCTCAAAGTAGTTGGCCCAAAGAACAAGAGTTCCATCCTATTTTTTGCTGCCTCTTTTACCATTTTGCCAATTTTATGCTGGCCTCAGGGGACACTGCCTCCTTATTTTATGCTACCCTCAGGTTCAAACTGCTTCTTGAGTTTGAGTAGGGTTTGATTCTTGAATATGCTCATGTCTATTTGAGAGTATATATGCTACAGCTATTAAGCTGAAGGCTAATGTTCCAGTCTTTCCAAGACATCTGCTCATTTTATTAGAAATTTCTTTTTCCTTGCCATGTTAATAATTTCCTTGCTTCTGATCAGTATACTTTGCAAGTCTAGCCTACTCAATTTATGTTTAGACATCATGACTCCCATGGTAGTGTCCTGGCTGCCTGCCCAGAATGTGTTATTGGTGACCCTGTTGTTCTCTTTTTTAAACACAAAGTTAATTATGACTTGTTGGAGCCTCTAATGATATCTGATGACCTTTGAGACATCACGTATTCCCTTGCTAATCTTCTAACAAATAGATCAGATTCTATGTGAGAAAGTATTTTCTAGAAAAGTGTCAAATCAGACCAAGGAAAAGCAAATGGTCCCTTCTGATGAAATGACGCTGTTTGTGGGATGTACATCCTTGGAATGGATTAAATTACATGGTATTCCAAGAGAACAGAACTCTTACTACATCACCGCTGATCAATATGTGCTGAATAAAGTATGAACTAGAGTAATAGGGCTGAGAAAAGAGGATTTTATAACACTGGCTAATTTTTTCCAAGAAGTCTGGATTTTTATGGGTTTATATGGTATCCTGGTCCTAAATTAGATAAAGTTCATTGGTTAATTTTGTTCAATTTCTATCTAGATGTATTAGATAACAGGAACAATTTTAGGGAATGATATTAAATTTCATTTTAGGTTTAAAGTGCTCCACACATATATAAATTAACACATGTTTTTGTCATGTTAATCCAGGGTGTGTCATAGCATTATGATCCTGAGGTGGTCACTTTGAGTAACTGGGATGAGACATGGGTAGAAAAGGAATGAATGTATTATAGTCTTGTTCTAGCACTTGAACAGAGTGAAGGCAATAGTAGGGATGAAAACTTCAAAGTTAATTTGTTTCTGTGGTCCTTGGAAGCCTAAAATTAAAAATCCTTCTATGAGCCAAATAGTACTCAATGCTTACTATGGAAGCCAGAGGCTCTGAATATTTCTTAAGTTTTGCAAACATTTCTGAGAACTGCCAGAACAACCGCTTTGGTATTGAAGACTGAGGACCTGGTTGATGGCTATACTGATCCTTGTCCCAACAATGACTGAGTAAACCTATAATTCTGTCCAGTCAAGTCTTTCCTGTCTGGAATACATAGAGGGATTTCTAATTCCTGATTGAATGCAGAAGAGGTCAACCCCCAAAGTATGTTAAGTCTTCTATTAAATAATCTCATTGTTTTATTATGACTGTAATTAAATCATTACATCTGTATCTCTTAGAACAAATATTAATTTCTTAAAGACAGAGTCTGTGTCTGTCTTATTGTTCATTCTATATCATATGCTATAATATTTATAATTTTTGAAGTTTTACTCAATAAAAATGTCAAAATAAATAAGTGGATGAACCAATGAATACCAAAACATGTTATTACATAAGGGAAACCCTTTGAGGTGGTAAAATCAGCCTAAGGTAATTTATAGGCTAAGGAATAAACTCTGTGCATAGCAGACTTTCAAGGGCAAAAGAGTAAAATGCCAAAGAAAGGCAGGAGGTATAGGAAGAAGAAACATAAATAGTGAGGTGAAGAATTTGATTGACGTGCAATAGAGATCAATAAAGATGCTTGAATTTAAAAAATGCATAAAATTATAAAAGTGCATTATACATAATTTTACATTTTTATTTATCTTCTATTTCTGTCATTGACTATTTTGTTTTATTATATTCACATCTGTCTGGAATGAAATTAACTACTTTTATAGCTCTTTATAGTTATAAACTATATATATATATAACTATATATATCTATATAACTCTTTAAGTTATAACTTTTATAACTAGCATTGAAAGAAATATTACTTGTCTATAAATTTACATGTGTTACAGCAAGAAAAAAAGTAAAGATAGGGTGCCTGGGTGACTCAGTCATTAAGCATCTGCCTTCGGCTCAGATTATGATCCCATGGTGCTGGGATCAAGCCCCACATTGGGCTCCCTGCTCAGCTGGAATCCTGCTTCTCTTTTTCCCACTCCTCCTGCTTGTGGTCCCTCTTTTTCTGTCTGTCTCTCTCTCTGTGTCAAATAAATAAATAAAATATTTAAAAAATAAAGAAAAGCAAAAGAAAGGAAATGTGCTTGTATAATTTATTTTTTATTAAGTTTTATAGAAATCCAAATAAAAGAAGAAAATGTCAAGTGAATGTCAGGCCAGAAACTTAAAATAAGTAAATATAAATGGGTTTTTAGAGGTTTTCCACTAAAAAAAATTTGATTTACATGTTAAGACAGGTTTGGAGGCTGTGAGGACTCTGTAAGAGGCAGCTCTGAAATCCACTGTATTTATCATCTCTCAGCTAATTGTAATAGTAATAACAACAATAGAAAGACCAAATACTCTGTTACCAGTGGCTTGATACTGATGACTGGAATGCCAGCTGTATTTGTTTGTTCCAACTATAAGTCTGGGCTCTCTTTCTCTTTCTAAACTTCAACTACTAAAATGCACGAAATGTTATGGGTGAAAGATAAATTACCAAGTCTTATTTTAACAATTTAAATGATTTTCCATTCCTGGAATGCTCTTAAGTTAAGTTAATGCTACTTACAGGTTTTGCACTGAAGAATTCTTTCTCATTGGTTTCCTTTTGTTTTGATGTGTGGTTTCACTAACTGATATTACACATCACTTGTGACCAGGATCAATGTTGCCTGCACATTGAACTTGAATTTTGAAACAGCAGCAGTGGTACATTTCTGACAAGAAAGGGGAAGAAAGAAAAACTGAAACTCTATGTGTGGGAGATAAGATGATGTTTCATAAATAAATGGTCAGAAAAATAGTGATTCAGGAATAAAAGCAAAGAGAATTAAGAGTAAGTTTAAGGTGACACGTGTTGGACACCTTCTCCTTGTTGACCACTACAGTTTCATTGCAAGTTGGAGGAGTAGAAGCAATTCATTTAGGTCTTTTGAGGTTATTTTCTCAAAGAAAATAAAGAAAAATGGTTGAAAATTAAATTGTGTTAAGTTGATTAAGATGGAACCAATTAAGTAAAGGTACAGTGTTTTGTTTTGTTTTTTCCCTAAGAAGAAATCCTGTGATTTCATTCTCCTCCAAAGACAAAGATATTGGTTAATTGTATTAGTTTCTTATAACTGCTGTTAAAAATTAAAAAAAAGATTAGCACAACTTGGGAGATTTAAAGCAATGAAAATGGATTATCGTATACTTCTGGAGGTCAGAAGCTCTATTTGTATCTCACCAGGCTAAAATCAAGGTTTAAGCTGTGCCCTTCTAATGGTTATATTTCTTAGCATTTTGGCTAATACAAGTGCTTATGTTTTCTTCCATATTCTGTTGACAGCTCATTGTCTACCAGCATTTAGTCATGAAGTAAGTTTTAGGCCAATCTGATTTTCTTCCTTCTTCTGTACCTGACTTTTATTATTTTGCTGAAAATTTGTGGGAGTTATTTTTAATGTATGAAAATTATAATAGGACTTCCTTTCCTCCTCCATGTCTACTATTAAGTTTATAACTACAGTAGAAGCATTCTATGTTACAAATAGAGGATCTGTTTTCTTTGGAATTTAAATTTTCCATTGGATAAGTATCTTAGATTCATTTTCCTTGTCTTATATATTTATAATACTTTTTAAATCTATTTTCCAACTTTTTTATCATTTTCTTTTTTTCTTTAAGTTCTTGGAATGATTTTGAGTTATTTTTAATGTGATTGTATTATTGGCATGAAATTGAATCATTTTCACTGTTTTCAAAGTGAATTTAATTTATTCATTTAATTTAATTCACTCATTTTTATTCATTTTAATGTGTTGTATGTGCCTTTTATGTTCAACTTACTTTACTGCATTAAAATTTTTCTCCTTAGAATTTGTCAAGGCTTTTTAACATTTTGATAGCTTTTTAAATATATTTACATTTGAATGAATTGAGACATATCATTTACACACTGAAATATGTTTACTATACATTTAATCTGAGATACATTGCACAAATAGTGGTGTTTTTAACTAAGGAAAAAAATCACAATTGGGCTCAATAATCGCAACAGCAACATGCCAAATTTGGGTGGAAACCCAATCTTTAGGGCACCTGGGTGGCTCAGTTGTTTGAGCATCTGCCTTCGGTTCAGGTCCTGGCATCAAGCCCCATGTTGGGCTATCTGCACAGTGGGAATCTGCTTCTCCCTCTCACTCTCCTGTGTGCTCGCATGCTCTCTCTCTCTCAAATGAATAAATAAATATTTTTTTTTAAACAGTCTTTACCTACCTTAAAAGTTTTAAATGATCTTTGTATCTCCTAACTCAATAAATCTTTGAACTGATCTCCTAACAATCCTCACCTTCTCACGTGCTCCAGAAACACTAGCTTCCTATCAGGCCAACACCAGCTCAGGCTCATTGCACTTAATATTCCTTCCACATGGAACACTTTGCTGTCTGGTATCTCTGCTTTATTTCCCTAAATTCTTTAGTTTTCTGCCTCAATTTCACTTTCAGAAGGGTCTTCTGACTTCCCTGTCTAAACTGGAGCTCCTTCTTGACCCATCAAAACGGTCACTGTTTAGCTCCTTGTTTATTTTTATTGGGAGCTCCTTTCACAAGTTGACATATTGTATATGATTTTCTTTCTTTATTTGTCAAATCTACAAAAATATAATCTAGCTATAAAATCACTGTTATTTTGAATAACTAGTGTTTTCCAATGCTTAGAACAATATCTGACATACAAAAGGCTTTTAATTAATATCTGTGAAAGGGTTGAATGAAATAAATTACATTTTAATTTGTATTCCCAATATTTAATTACTTTGCTTTTGTTCAGAGTAATATGCCAACATAATGTGATATTTCTTAATTTAATAAAAGTATTTTTAAATAAGTTGCTGAAAAAGTACATTCTCTGGCTAACCCGGTTCTTTTGCTGTGAGATAATAAATAAGTGATGACTTCCTAGTGCCTCATTGAACTGCCAGAGGGTAATCATGGTTACAAGAAAATAATAGAAGCTTGTTTAAAATTAAACATTGTGCATTTTATAAACTGAGAAAGCTGCAATAAATTCCCTATCCTCTATACCACAATATGGCAAAGAGGCACTTTCTAAATCAAACTTTTTACTATGTAAGTGGTAAAATAAATCAAGCCATTTACCAACGCAACGTAAGTTATTGAATCTTTGTTGAAGAAAATGTCACTTCAGTCAGAGACCTCCTTTGTAAACATGGCACCATTGAGGTAACTTCAACCAACACTAAATAAAGACTTGCAGTTACGTTGAGTGGCTTTATAAATAGTATTCTTCCAAAGAAAAATTTCACTTTATGAAAATGACAACACTCAGCAAAGTAACAGCTATTCTGTAGCACTAGTCATTTAAGAAAATAATAGAATTTAGATGATGAGCTATTCGAGGTAGAAAGAGGATTAATGTGACATTTTTATCAAGAGAAACACGACAAAATAACAGAATAAAGAAAATAGGCAACAGCAAATCAAATCTTTCCATCTTGACTGTAAGATGAATGTTGGTGAATCATTAATCTTCTAAAACTGTGTTTTGGGAAGAAATTATGTTGTCAAAAGCATTTGTTACACTACTCAGTGTTGCATTTATGCACTATTAATATACCACACACTGGATTCTCTCTTCATCCCAGCAACTTTAACTGCTGCTTCTCATTTTCCTACTGTGGCTGAAACTGGTATCCTGATGAAGGTGTTATCCTATGAAAGGAATATTTGATATAGAAATGACAAACTGCCCCAATATATCACAGTACAACCACTCTACTCTAGAGTAGCATTAGTTAAGGCCATAAATAAAGTCTTCCTTCTGCTAAACAAGAGAAAATCAATGACATTAACTGTCCAGCTGGAAAAATACGTACGTGAGTATTCCCAAAGGACATCTTAGATGATTAAAAAAAAAAGTCACTTCTTAAATACTGTAATATGAATTCAAAACACATCCTTAAAATTGCCAAGGTCAATACATTTCCCATGTAGAAGTTTACTGTTTAGACAATGCAAGTCAAGAATACAAAGTGATATTTGCCCATGATTTTTTTAACCTATGCTGTATATTTCAGAGAGCTCTATTTCTAATCATAAAATCATTAAAATTTTTCAATATAGGCGTTGTTTTGTGTCCATCTCTATTCATTTTTTTTCTTCAAATAACATTTTCCAAGGTGAAGACAACAAACAAACAGAGAAAGCTTGTCATTAGTTATACCGTCACTCTTGCTTTATCCATCCATATGATTTTTCTTGGCTGGTAAGATGGAGATGAGACCATTCTATTGGTTTTAGTAAAAAGAGAAGAATACAGATATCTTAAGGAAAGCAAATAATTAAGCTATCATAAAAATCTCAAATACTATCACACACATTATCTCACATGTTGAAAATTAGGCGTATATTGAACAACACCATTAAAACTATTGCTGTGACAAAATCAAGAATTGATTTTACATTATTCTTTATTAACATGATTTTTGTTCACTGTAAGGTTGTTTTGGGAGACTGCGTTATATCCTTTTAGTAAATTACCTTCTGTGTGAAGAAAATTCTTACAGCACCTTTTATCAAAGGGACAGACCCCTTTGCTGCAAAAGATTTTCTATTAACACTACATCTATATGTCTATTTATGCTTCTTAAGAAGCTGGATAGGACAGAGTTTGTAAGAAACCTGCTCAGAACTGGGGTCTAGAAGGAGAGTTAGCCCAAATCTGGGACAGGTTTGGTTAAACATATACCGTCAGACAAAGTGAGGATTCTCTTTCTTCATAAAAGAGATGTGCATCTAGTTAAGTACATGAATGACTGATTAATTAAATACCTAAAATTATGAACCATATAGCATGTTCAGGGTAATTTTGCCTTGAGAATTTAAAAATTCATGCTATTCAGCTCCTTACAGTGGCAAAAGGTTGAAAAAGGTCAACAATTCCTCCATGAAAAGTTAACTTTATGCAACATTTTGTCTCAATAATACCAGAAAAAAATTGCTTGCAAGAAACATCTGATAAGTATGTGAAAAATTAGGACTACTATAAACATTATTAGAAAATACTAAGTATGGAAAGCATATAAAAAAGGAGATAACAATTTTATATAACTGATACTCAGAAGCTTTGTATGTTTTTTTAGCCATGTCTTATTTTAATTCATACTTAATTGTACTAATTCCTAGTTAATGACTAGCACAATACATAGGACTTATATATTCTGGTTATTTATATTCAAAAGCTATAACTTCTAAGAGTGGTATGCTGGTAATTACTCTGGGGAGAGAGGATGGTAAGCTCTGATTTGCAAGTTTGCCAGTTCCATTCTATAAATACTCCCAACATAGCCAATTTCAAACTATCAATATGATGTCACTAAAAGTGGAATTGGGAGATCATAGCACATTATTATATAGTATTTTCACTATACAGACCTCGATACACATTTCACCACAACAATATTTTTAAATAACCTTGAGTTAGATAAGAATAAAATGTGATGAAATAATTATAAATTAAGAGCTCTGAGTAGCTTTTATTTGTAAGTTTATAGTGCTTCATTTTTTTTCCCATTTTATTTATTTTTTCAGTGTAACAGTATTCATTCTTTTTGCACAACACCCAGTGCTCCATGCAAAACGTGCCCTCCCCATTACCCACCACCTGTTCCCCCAACCTCCCACCCCTGACCCTTCAAAACCCTCAGGTTGCCCCAACATCCCACCCCTGACCCTTCAAAACCCTCAGGTTGTTTTTCAGAGTCCATAGTCTCTTATGGTTCGCCTCGCCTCCCCAATGTCCATAGCCCGCTCCCCCTCTCTCAATCCCACCTCCCCCCAGCAAGATGGGATTGGGAGGGAGACAAACCATAAATGACTCTTAATCTCACAAAACAAACTGGGGTTTGCTAATGCTTCATTTTTAATAGTGGTTGTGTTTAACTGGTTAACAAAATTCCTGAAAATTTTTTAATTGTCTCTTAGGAGCCTGTACAAACAGGTTCTAGCACATGAGAGATCATCAAAAGACAACAGAATGTAAAGAAGTGTTTTTAATTAGAGGAAGAAGGACTTAAAAAAAAGGCCAAATATATACTGGCCCTGAGATTGCTAAACAGAGTAAAATTATATATAGGATATAAATCCTAATGAATCAGATTTTACATTGCATCTGGGCAACAATACTATAGACATAAAACTCTTCCTAAGCTGAGTCAAAAGTCAAGAAAAAGTTTACAAATAGCCATAGAACACGTCTGTGAAGGAATGTGGAAATAAATTGTTCCTGTTGTCTTAGAATTGTGGCTAAATCCACAGAAATAAACCAACTGCAGCTGAATACCTCTACATTTTAAAGAGAACTGCCAGACACATTTTTCTATTATAAGAGTTAGCAGAACCTGCTTGGTACTTCATGAAACTACCACTCACCAATTATGCAAGCAGAAAACAGAGGAATTCATGATTAGGGTTGAAAGCTGTAGACCCAAATAATGCAGTAACTCCCCTGCAACCTCAGCTACCTCTTGCCCATTTTCTTTTTACCATGGATCGATAGACATGTTGGGGCACACCGGCCAGACATTGCAGAGGTTGATGTCAAACACAGGAATAATAGCCCAACATCCTCTTTTTTGCAGGAACTTCTATTTCTACCATCCCTTCCATGGAAGAATGAAAAAGAACTCGTATTCACCCATACCTGGAGATGATTGCAGGGGCACTAGTTAGGTAAAATAACAGTTATGTCTCCCTAGCTTCTCTCCCTGTTTTGGACTGAGCATTTGTGCTCCTCCCCAAATGCATACATTTCAATCCTACGTGATGGCTTTGGAGGTGGGGTGATGTGATATGATGTGATGTGATGGTATTTGGAGGTGTTGACTTTGGGAGGTGATTAGGTCATGAGAGAATTGGTGACCTTTATAAAAGAGAATCCAGAGAGCTCCCTTATATCTTCTGTATGTAAAGACACAATAAAAAGATAACCCTACTCTATAGGGACTAGGAAGCAGGCTTTCAGCAGACATTGAGTCTGCTGGCTCCTTCATCTTGGACTTCCAACCAGAACTGTGAAGAATAAATTTCTGCTCTTTATCAGCCACCCAGTCTGTGGTATTTTTGTTATAGTAGCTTGAATGGACTAAGTTACTCCCAGTCTCCAATACAATAAAAGAGAAAGTCCCAAAGGAAGGGAGAATGGTACAAAGTGAAAGATGAAACTGTTATCCTTCCCATTCCAAATTCAAGCTAATAATGTGTAAGAAGATTTAAGAATATGAACCTGAAATTCAAAATTTTGAGCTTTATGGACTATTTTATGCACAAATTGTCAGAATCCCTGTGGAATCTGTTAAATATGCAGCAGAGTATTATAATATATAAATATTATAATATATGACATATAAATATAAATAAATGATATATAAATATATTCTATATTAATATATATGAATTATATATTAAGTTAATACCTATGAATTGTATATAATTATATATTTGAATATAAATTACAAATATAATTCATACATGTATATATTAAGTTAATATAGCAATTAATAAATCTATCTTCCACAGAAAGTAATTAGTTTTGTAAGACTATAGTGAAACTTATATGTTACCCACACAATATGGTGGTTTGATAAAAACTAATAACTACTTAATGTATCTTAGGAAAGAAATATGTAAAATTAAGATGTAGTAAAGAGGTATGAAAGCACTGCCTTACGAAAACAAGAGAAATATATATTTAGCCTCTCCATACTAGATCATAATCATGGAGTTATTTAGTCTCAACATGTAATAGCCATTCAAAAAGACCTTTCTATTTATAATTCCATTTAAGACATTTTGTGATGAGAAAACATAAATTTAAAATGAATTCAAATAAAATGCCTTAATTTATAACACATTGGTCTTAATTCAAATATAAAACCTTAACTCAAATATGAATAATGTCTCCTTTACTATCCTGAAATAAAATATATAACTATTAACTTACCTAAGCATACATTTAAAAAAAAAAAAAGTTACAACTATAATGTAAAAAAAAATTATAAGAAAAGTGATTTACAGTAAAAATAAAGGCTCATTTCAGTCTGTAAAGGAGCAAGAATAAATCACCATAAGACTCAATGAAGATGTCAAGCGCTTGTAGTTATATGTAGAATCACCAAGAACATTACAGCTCTATAGACCGATGAGGGTGTAATACATGGCTCAAATACCATAAACAGCATTGCCAATGGGCATAAGAGTTTCCAAGATGGTAGGCCACTCTGGATAAAACTTTGGACTTTTTCTTTATTAAAGTGTACTTTAAGTTGTAGAAGACTTTGTATATATTAGAACCTCAAAATATATTATATGTTGATATCTATTTTAAATAAGGTCTAAATTAGATAATTATAAAGAGGTGTTTCACTTCCTTGAATGCCCAGTGGTTATTTGAAATATTAGTGGAATGTAAGGCATGGCTTTCCTTGCAGTCTTCAAGCTTTCTTTTTTTTTTTTTAAGATTTTATTTATTTATTTGACAAACAGTGATCACAAGTAGGCAGAGAGGTAGGCAGAGAGAGAGGAGGAAGCAGGCTCCCTGCTAAGCAAAGAGCCCGATGCAGGACTCGATCCCAGAACCCTGAGATCATGACCTGAGAGAAGGCAGAGGCTTTAACCCACTGAGCCACCCAGGAGCCCTGTCTTCAAGCTTTCTAATCTACTGCCCACTAAAGGACAGTGGTGGTCTCCAATATCTGTGACAAAGGGAAACAACTCTATAAATTTGCAAGCTATTTCCAACCAGCAGCACTACAGGCACTGAAAATATAATGTTAGTGAGCTTTATAATGGGAATCAAGGTACGTGGGCTGTGGTCCTGCCTATTACATTGTGTCTCAGTTAATCTCTTACTTAAAGATAGTTCCTGGTGTTAAAATTATTATTTCAATAATATCCAATTAATGAAAATCAGGGTATCAACAAATTATAAAAAGGTTAATTTCTATTTTCTCCTAGTAATTCCCAAATTCTTCAAACTTGAAATTTATGTGTGAACATCATTCAACAAAAAACTTACTTTCACCAACTATGTATTGCTTTTATTAAAGATAGCCACAATATGCCATCAAGATTGTATTTCTACAATTTGTTGAGGTTATATTCCATAAACCACTTACAGCCAAAAAAGACATGGGTATTGATTTCTGTAAGTAAATTAGGTTTTGATTGTAAAGTGTTTGGCCATGTGATTGCTCACGCATTTAAAAATGACATCTTGTAGTACCCTAATTGCTACCTTGGTTACTTTATTTCACATAGAAATACTGTTAACCACCTAAAGAAACCAAGAGAAGTGCAAAACATAATTGCATCTTAAAAATATAAGTATAACCTTCTGTATCATTCTAAGCTTCTTTTGAGATTACAAAGTAAAACATGTAATTTTCAACAGCTTTTAAAGCAATGGTGCTTTCCAAATAAGCAGTTACATTCTACTGGTATTTTCAAAGCTTCACATGAATTAAAAAAAAAAGAAACAAGCTAATTTTTCATTTATGTATAAATTATTTCTGTTTCACAAGTCTAAAGATTTTTAAACTGTGCAGTCTGATTGTTTTTACTGATCCATTTGATCTTATCAGGAGAAATACTTTAGCCATGTAGAATCAACCTTAGATATTACTCCCAATTATGATTTATTGATCAATGGATACTTCCAGATGAATCTCAGAGACCATCATTTTTATCAAGATTCCAATGGTCTTATGGCTAGAACAGATTCATAAATAGATAATTTGCATACAAAATGTGAAATGTTCATAGGGTATTAAGGACTCATAAATTAACAGACTATGTAAATTAGAGTAATTCAAGTGTTTATGAAAAGTAAATCCTAGAATACCTATGTGTTCACATAGTAAAAGTTTGTTTTTCACTCACATGAAGTTCAGAAATGTTATTCCTGAACAATTACCCAGGGAGCCGGAAATGGGGCAGTTCTCAGCTCCACTAAGTCACTCAGAAACCACAGTTTCCACCACTGTCTCTGGAGTAATCACTGTGATGATTTCAGGCTAATAGAAATGAGTGGAGTTTAGAAACCTGTTCCCCTGAAAAGCTTGGACTGAAAGTGACAGACTCCATGGCTGAGACCTAGCCAGCTGGCCATCCCTAACTTCAAGAGAGGCTGGGATGTGTAGTCTACCTGAACTTGTTATTACACACATACACACACACACACACACACACACACAGAAGGGGAGAGTGAGGGCTTGAGGTGAGGGAGAGAGAGGAAAAGGAAAGAAGGGGAAAAAGAAAAGAAGAATGAAAAGGAAGTCAATTTTGGAGACTATATAGCATTCTGTTACTCTCCTGAATTAAAAAAGAAAAAAAAAAGTTAAATCACAGCTGTAAGCAATAGGAGATTTTACCCTAAAGATACAAAGATAGTGATCCGAAGGGGCACGTGTACCCGAATGTTTATAGCAGCAATGTCTACAATAGCCAGACTATGGAAAGAACCTAGATGTCCATCAACAGATGAATGGATAAAGAAGATGTGGTATATATACACAATGGAATACTATGCAGCCATCAAAAGAAATGAAATCTTGCCATTTGCGACGATGTGGATGGAACTAGAGCGTATCATGCTTAGTGAAATAAGTCAATCGGAGAGATTTTAAAGTTTAATCAGAGAAGTAACATGATCAGTTGTGCATTTTAGATAGATCATTCTGGCACCTGTGTGTCTGAAGGAATTTGGGGTGACACATTTCTCAGAAATTATATTTTTAGCCATCAATTAACACCAAGCCTGAACAAGGAGAAATTAAACACAGCGCAAGTGTCCTCATCTAAATATCCTTCAACTGACGAAGTGGGGTGCATAATAGAAAAATCATTTCAATGAGGGTCAGCTATTTCCATCAAACTCCGCCACCAGTGTTTTGTCTTTCAAGCACCAACTCCTGACCCTTAAATAAATGAGAGGATTTTGACCAGCCAAGCCAGTAGATCCCTTCCCATCCTGCTCCTGCAGTGTATCTTGAGAAGTGCCATACAGGATGAGCCAGAACAGCTCTAACACTGTCCACTGGACTTTTCCAGGACATGCAAACCAGTCAGAATGGAAAGATTCTGATTCTGGCTAATTCCAATGTGCCTTTCTCACCAATAGGCAATTCTCCGGACACCAGCTGGGTGTCCTAAAATTCACCTCAATTCCGACATTATCTACCCAGAAATAAGATCAGATTCCATAGGTGAAGGGTTCCATCCGACAAGACCTCCCATTCCCAGCAGACTAATCACAAGCCCATGTTGTCAGCTGGGCTTCTGACCAAATAGCTGTAAATCAGAGGTTCTTGTGACCTCCTCCTGGGATTCAGTTAGTTGACCAGAATGGCTCACAGAACTCAGAGAAACATTTTACTTACTAGATCACTAGTCTATATAAAAGGACCTAACTCAGAAACAGCCAGATAGAAGAGATGCACAGTGGAAGCTGCACGTGGGCTTAGAGCTTCCATGTTCTCTCCTAGTGTGCCATAGTCTCTGTATTTCTGCTTGTTCACCAACCCAGAAGCTCTCTGACCCTGTCCTTTTAGGCTTTTAATGGAGGTTTCACTACACAGTGAAATTGTGATTGATTATAATCAGTCATCAGCAATTGATTCAACCTCCAAGCTCTCTCCTCTCCCCAGAGGCAGGGAGTGAGACTGAGCATTCCAACCCACAAGTCACATGGTTAGTTCTCCTGATAATTAACCCCTCATCCTTAGGGAATTTCCAAAAGTCATGCCATTCACTTACACACAGTTGTGATGAAGAGGAGCTTGAATAATAGGACACCCATTTCACCTTTTATGGCTCTGAAGCAATTGCAGGAACTGAGGACAGGAGGCCAAATACTATGACAGTGCTCCCAATTCTCTTATAGCTTAGGGAATTCCAAAGGCTTGGAGAGTTGTAATCCAGAAAGTATAGAAGACCAAATATCTATGAGAAATATATTTTAGTCATCTGAGTAATGAAATATATATTATTTATAAATCACAATATCACAAATAGTAATTTTGAAATGAATAGCAGCAGAATTTATGGTGGTCACCACAACTTGAGGTGGAGGATTTGAAAAATAAATATTTTATTCGATTTTAAAATACATGAAAGTAAGAAAGCAGGGTAATGTATTAAGCACAGAACCTGAACAAGTCATTTCATATAATTTCATGCCAGTGTATGTTGTAAAATGCAGCTTCTAATAGTGTTTACCAAGTAGAGTAGTTGTTTTTTTGTTTGTTTTTTTTTGTTGTTTTTAAGATTTTATTTTGACAAAGAGAGATCACAAGTAGGCAGAGAGGCAGGCAGAGAGAGAGGGGGAAGCATGCTCCCTGCTAAGCAGAGAGCCCCATGCGGGGCTTGATCCCAGGACCCTGGGATCATGACCTGAGCCGAAGGCAGAGGCTTTAACCCACTGAGCCACCCAGGCGCCCCTAGAGTAGTTGTTTTGATTAAACTAGATAATCCATGCAAAACAATCCACATATTTCATAGTATAGAGTAAGGGGTTAATGAAGGCTAGTAACTCTAGGTATTCTAAATTAGGTATATTCCACCTCTCTGCCCACTAGGTCTAAAGGTGGGGTATAATTCAACTCCATTCTGACACTATCCAGATTAGCATCAGATTTCCGAGTTAAGGATTCAGTCCTACAAGATTGCCCACTGCCTACCACCACAGACTCTAATCACAAGTCCAGGTTGTCACCCAGGCTTCTGACCAAATAGCTGTAATTATCAATATTGATTCTCCTAGCAACTTCCAGACTCACCTTCCTCCCCTGCTCCTAAGATCTCCAGCTTCAGATCTCATGTCATTACACTATCCCACTGGCACTCAAATTTTAGGGTGCATCAGAATCACCTAGAATATCTGTTAAAATAGATAGCTGAGCATACCCAGAATTTTCTATAGTAGTCGGGATGCGCTTAGAATATTGCGTTTCCAAAAAGGTGCCAAAGATGCTATTGCTGCTGGTCCAGGGACAAGTCTTGGGAATCCCTGCCTTATAGCAAACACCTCTCATTGTCACTAACGTTTTCAAACCTCTAAGACTCTCTTCATTTCCTCACTTTCACTCTCCAGAATACTTCACTGAGGCATTAAGGCTTGTCTGCTCTCACCAACTCAAGAACACCACCAACAATTTGCCTGTATCTCACCTAAGCATTAAACAATCCCCTTCTACTGGGGATTACTTACTTTAACATTTAAGCACGTCTTTATCTTCCCATTTTAAAGCAAGCAAAAGTCCCTCTCAGCTTCTACTGTGCTAATTCCCTGTTCCTTTTACTCCAGAATTCATTTAGACAGGTGTCTATTCTCATTGCTCCCAATCCTCTCCATCAAGTCCCTCTAACCCTATTTCATTTAAACTTTTACCAACAGTGTTCTAGAATCCTGCTCTTAACAAGGGCAATAATGACCTCCACTTCATTACTGTAACGGCCAGTTCTCACTTCTCATCTGACATGCCCTACAAGAAACATATAAAAAGGCTGGTTAAGGGGCGCCTGGGTAGCTCTGTCTGCTAAGCGTCTGCTTTTGGCTCAGGCTCAGGTTATGATCCCAGGGTCCTGGGATTGAGCCCCTGTCTCTGGCTCACTGCTCAGTGGGAAGCCTGCTTTTCCCTCTCTGTCCACTGCTCTCCCTGGTTGTACTTGCTCTCTGTCACTCTCTCAAATAAATAAATAAAATCTTTTTTTTTTTTAAAAAAAGAAAAGAAAAAGTGGGGTGCCTGGGTGGCTCTATGGGTGAAGCCTCTGCCTTCGGCTCAGGTCATGATCTCAGAGTCCTGGGATCGAGCCCCACATCGGGCTCTCTGCTCAGTGTGGAGCCTTCTTCCCTTCCTCTCTCTCACTCTCTGCTTGCCTCTCTGCCTACTTGTGATCTCTGTCTGTCAAATAAATAAATAAAATCTTAAAAAAAAAGTGATCAAAATTTTAGTAAGCTTAAAGAACATCATTTTTCAATGGTTTCTTGACTCCTTCTTTGTCTCTTTCTCTGTCTCCAAAGAGACAGTTAATTGTCTCTTTGGTGGTTTTGTCCCATCTACCTAATGTCCACTTAATTCTGTTACATAACTAATATCTAAAATAGGATGGACACCTGGATGGCTCAGTGGGGTAAAGCCTCTGCCTTCGGCTCAAATCATGATGCCAGAGTCCTGGGATCGAGCCCCGCATCGGGTTCTCTGCTGCCTCTCTGCCTACTTGTGATCTCTGTCAAATAAATAAATAAAATATTTAAAAAATAATTAAAATAAAATAGGAAGTGACACATGATCAAAAATACCTATGTTGAGGGGTGGCTGGATGGCTTAGTTGGTTAATGGTCTACCTCTGGCTAAGTTCATGATCCCGGGGTCCTTGGAACCCTGAGTTGGTCTCCCTTTTCAGTGGAGAGTCTGCTTCTCCCTTTCTCTCCCCCCACTATTCATGCTTTCCCTTGCATTCTCTCCCTCTCTCTCTCAAATAAATAAATAAAATCCTTAAAAAATACATTTTTTGAGATCATTTTGGGGGGGCAATGGATCAATATATGCTTCAGGCTCTAAAGCCAGATTTGCATGGATTTAGATCACATCTATATTCGTTAATAACTATTTGACTGAAACTACTTAAACTCACTCTAATACAATTTCCTTCTTTGTAAATTCCTAAGCAAGTATAATAAGAATTTAACAGCATTCTCTTAAGGTTTAAATGAGATAACATAGACAAAGTACACAGAGCATTAGCTATCATTATCATGAAGTATGATATTGGATCCTCTAGTTTAGGGTCTCACATCACAAGGCCGCAATGAGGTGTTGGCCAGGGCTCCGGTCTCAGCTGAAGCTCAGCTGAAGAGCTGGCCTGTATGGCTACTGGCAGCAGTATTTCCTTGTGGACTGTGAAATGGGAGGCTTCAGTATCTTGCTAGCTGTCAGCAAAAGGCCCTCCTCAGTCCCATGCCATGTATGTCTTCCCAGTATTCCTTTGTGCTTCCTTAAGTCAGGCAAGGGAGAGTCTTTCTGCAAGAAGGGAATTACAATTATGCACATAATCATATAAATCCTGCTAAAGTGTGCTGTATTCTACGGGTTAGAAGTAAATCACGGGTTTCATACCCACTCAAGAAGAGAAAACCACAAATCCCTGAGTACTAAAAGGCTGAATCATGGAGTCACCTTAGGAACTGTCTGCCATAGTGCTGTTCTAAGTGATTTAATTATTTTTACTTGATTTTTTTAATCCTCCTTTTAAAGATCAGAAAATCGTCTCCCTCTCCCTCTTCCTCTCTCTCCTGTTCATGCTCTCTCTCTCTCTCTCTCTCTCTGTCTCTATCTCAAATGAATAAATAAAATCAAATCTTTAAAGATAAGAAAACCAAATCAGGGAGAGTTTAAATAACTAGCTCAGTCCCATATTATTAGTTGCATTATAAATGAAGTAGTCTGTTTCCAGTATCCATTATTTTAAGAGCTATACTGCACTAATTTGATCATTTTTTAGGAAAAGATTGATCTGGGCTGAAAGCATTGAGAGTTTAATTTTATAGCAAAATTAAATTAAAAAAAACAATTTGAAGGAAAACAAAAAAGGACAATTTGAGGAAAAATAGACTGAAGTTTTAATTAACTATTATATTTACGTGAAAATTAGATATTTTCATTAAACACGAACCCAAGAATATTAGGTGTATTAATTAAAACACATCTAGCCTATTCAATTTATATATTGAATACATGTATATCCATCACTACTAATGCCATTATTTCAGGCACTGGGAATGCACTCATCAAAAATTGCACCACTGAAGTGACTCTTATTTCCAATATTCGTCATATAGTAGTAACTTGATTGTTGATGGACAGGTGGGCTCCTAAATATAGGTTGCATTTCCTACTTTCCCCTGCAGGTGGCTCTGGCCATTGACTCAATTCTGATCTGAAAGATGTCAGTGGAAATACCACGTATACATGCTGTGTAGAGTCTGAAAAAGAGAGGGCATAGTCTTTGCCTCCGCTTTTCTCCCTGTTGGCTGGTTGAACTATTGAAGTAACAGTTCCAGTTGGGCAACTGTCTTAGACCATGAGGTGGAAGCTGCATTTTGTGAATGGCACACCAAAACAAAATAGGAACCAGAATCCCCCAGGTTCATAGAACTGCCATGCCCTGTGTGGACTTGGTTGATGAGAGAAAGAAACTTTAATTTTATTCATTACTGTTATTTAGGGTTTCTTCACTAATCAAAGCAACACCAAGCTCAGACTGATACCAATAAAATGAAAAGCAATGAGTGACATCTGACATTGTCCTGACCCTCATGGAACAATTTGTTCTCATTTACAATGTATTTTAAATAATATTTTTTCAAAATCCTGAAGAGAAATCTTGTTGATAATTTAATATTAAAAATTATTTAAATAAAAATTAGTATTTAGCTGAAGGTTATTTGCACATCCAAGACATTATTTAAAATAATACTAACACTGCCTGTCAGGATGGTTTATTAGAATATAATATAGCTTACTGGTGAATAGGTTGTGAAATATTCTATAGTTGTATAATTAAGGTATAGATATGACCTACAGGCTCTTTAGGCAAATATCCAATTTTTTTTAAACTGTTGAACATATAAGTACATTCCAGTAAATTGTATCTATACACTAAGCACAAAATTAATTTTATATCAGCAAACTGCTATTTTTAACAAGTTATACAATTCATAGAACCATATAATTGTTCTGCTCTCCAAATATGCTTGCTTTCAAACAGAGATAATGAAGATAGCTAAAGAACAATGCAAGAGAAAAAACCATGTTATCTGTTCAGTGAATTGTACTTTACAGGTGGTTGGCTGAAAAATTAGCAGGTCCTATTTTCCATGGTAATAAATCCTAATATTTGGAGAAAGCAAGTACAGATAGATTACCAGTTCATTGCCACTTGCCACATTACAATGAAGATTTAATCTTTATGGTGAGAAATTCAATCTTTATACAACTGGTGTGGTGATATTTTTAATATAAAATGTCATCATTTCATTTATAATGTGGATATCATGGCTTCTACATAGTTTTGCCCGATAAAGATATTGGCATTTTGGATAAGGTCATAATTTTAAGTAATTGCAATGGTGTTGTATGTGAGTTATATGCAAGGTTTTAAAATGGAAAAAGGGAATTATGGTTGTTAAATAATCATAACATGTTTCTAGTGTTTACATGAAAACTTCTAAACCATTTAAAAGGCAAATGCACTTGTGTCAAGACAAACAAATATTCCATGACTGAGATTTATGGAGCTGCAGGATGAATCAGCTCTTCTAAACATTCTGCAATGTCTCATCACACAATACTCTTGCTCAGTTGTTCATGACCTCTCACTTTTCAATATTGTAATCAAAGTTGCTTACTCTTTCAAGTAGTCACCTTTTTTAAAGCTATTTTCAATAGATGACTTTTCAAATTTACAAATAAAAGTAGTTTCCTAAGTGTAAAGTTCACCTCTTAGATAAAAATTGAAACAAATTCAGAAGGTTGAGATGTTGTGCATGGAGACTTGGAACAGTGGAGGGGAGGTGGTATCGTGGAGGCATGGACCACAGCAAATATTTTTATATAGTACGTGTTGTTAACAAGTAGAAGGTGATGTTTGTCTTACTAAAATGGATTCATCAACACTACGTAACATATGAGAATATTTTACCCCATTTATATATAGATCGCAGATCAAATTCTAAAGTTAGTTGTTCGAATGTTATGTTTTGCAATGTATAAAATATAAGGTTGCTTTTGTATTCATCTTAATGGTCTCTCTCTCCCTCCCTGTCTCTCTCCATTAACTCCTCCCCTCTTTTTTCCCTACCCTTCTTTTCTAAGTGTTATATCTGTGAGCTTTCTAGGTAATCACGTCGTCACTATTTTTTTAATGGAAATAGTATTTTTTATAATAATAAATCTCTCTCCCTTAACCCCTCCCTTCCCCCTCTCTTTCTTTCCTACCCTCCTTTTCTGTTATACACGTGAGCTTTCTAGTAATCACGTAGTCATTACTTTTTTAAATGAAATCGTATTTTTTGTAATAATAAATTGCTTTTTATATTATTTCCACTCCAAGGTCTGTTTGTTATTCACACATTCCTGACATTTGTTTTGCTGATGTTTCTTAGGACATCTGCTCCCTATCAGAATCCTTATTGTTGTTGTTTCTCACCCATGGTGTAGGAAATTACTGAGATCTATTTAATAATGCCACTAAAAATATAGATTCAAAGTACTGAATTTTCTGGGCCAGAAGACATCTCAATATTTTTCTCTGTATTTGCATCACACATGTTGGGCTACTTGGTCTTATTTCTTTTTCAGTAAGCTAATCAACTGAGGCTCTTTGATTGATCGAATTATGGTCTAGCTTTATTCTTAGCACCCACCGTGTCTTTTTTTTTTTTTAAGTGCACATACAGAGAAAGATAATCTTTGAATCTCCCTGGACCTCTTTCTTTGTTTCATACCTGGTTTAATCATGCAAACTGGTTACCTTGGAGCATGCTCAATGTGTTTCTGTTTTCCCAGAGTTTTTTTTTTTTTTTCTTTTTTCCCAATTTAGCTTCCAAGTGATATTTTTATTTTCCGTGAAATAATCTTACTTATAGTTTCAGTAGGTTAGGGCAAGATGGACTTCTTTCTGTAAGTTTGCTTATTACTGATTCTGCCATGATCTCATCTATTAGTGATTGAGATGCTCCCATAGTAAACGAAATTCTCAGTTGAACATGTGTACTGAAAGACGTGTACTGATATTTTCATCTCCTTTTTTTTTTTTAGATTTATTTATTTGACAGATAAAGATTACAAGTAGGCAGAGAGGCAGTCAGAGAGAGAGAGAGGAGAAAGCAGGCTCCCCCCGCCAAGCAGAGAGCCCGATGCGGGGCTCGATCCCAGGACTCTGGGATCATGACCTGAGCTGAAGGCAGAGGCTTTAACCCGCTGAGCCACCCAGACGCCCCTTTTCATCTCCTTTTTCAAAGTTTTCTGAACTCATCTTAATGAACAATTCTTTTTCAAGCATACCATTCAGAATGTTCAGTGATTAAAGCAAAAAAAGCAGCTCTCAAGCACAAGTGGCAAAAAGTAGCCAAGGCCTTCCTGGTGATGGAGAATTCCACCACACAGTTGTCCTTACTAGTCACTTGTCCAAGCCAGTATGCATGGTCTGTCCAATGCTTGTAAGTCTCCTGCCTGCTGGTTGGTGAAAACCAGTTAGAAACATAAACAAACAAAAAAATCAATTAGGTAAACATAAACTATGTACTGGAAATAGAGGATGCATTTTTTTCCTGTCAGATGTGAAGAGAACAGTGTAAATACTCTTCACTTTGTCAGTTATTGTATATTCTAAACCTTTGCTATTTTATTACTAGGAATGCTTTTTAAGGGTTTTTTTTCCCCAAAAAATCTTTAGGCAGCAATTAATGTGAACAAGCTACACTGCATGTTAAATGGGAAACTGAATACTAAATTTGCATCTTGAAAAGTCATTGTTGAACATTTAATCTGTAAAGTGTCTTTATTGATATTTATCGTTCACCTTGAGTACCATACCGATACCATAACCACAAGAAAGTCAAAAGAAGCCTAATAGCTATTTCTACTTTAAAAGTCGGTCATTTTCAGAAGCTTATACCCAAAAGAGACAGAGTTAAAAAACCTGGCGATTCACAGACCTGTACCCCTGGGGATAAAAATACATTATATGTTTATTTAAAAAAAAAAAATTTGGAAGGGGAGGCGAACCATAAGAGACTATGGACTCTGAAAAACAACCTGAGGGTTTTGAAGGGTCAGGGGTGGGAGGTTGGGGGAACAGGTGGTGGGTGATGGGGAGGGCACGTTTTGCATGGAGCACTGGGTGTTGTGCAAAAAGAATGAATACTGTTATGCTGAAAAAATAAATAAAATGGAAAAAAAAAATCTAGCCACAGAAAATACATTTACACGTTATCCTGTGAGTCAAGAATTTCTGTTTAGATCAAATGATTGATTTCTTAAATTAATTTTTCTCATTTTTAAAAATTGAATATACTGTTGCACATAGAGAAATTAAGTAACATCTATTAATGGGCTAGTTTCTTTACCATAAGAAATTCATAGTTAAGTGAGGCCCCACCATCATCAAGGGCTTCAAACAGAAAATCAAGTGAATTCCAACAATGGATTATTTCTTTTCATTTTTTTAAGCATTTCAGTGATATTAAAAACCTTGGAATGTATTCTGTCACAGATGATTTGTTTGAAATTATATTGAATATATGGTAAATTGTAAACAGTGTTAAAATTTCAGGAATGGAGATAAAATGATTAGTTTCTGCATTATTAATACAAATACTACATAAAGAAATCTATGCAGTAGACGTGCACTTCAAATTGATAGTGATAAAAATATCATCTGTATTGTATTTAAACAAGCATCAATATTTTTCCAGTTGAAACTAAAGTTGCAGTTGTCAAAATTTATAATCTTTCAAAAAACATGCATAGAGTATTGAGCTATGAAATTGTTGTGATGAAACTGATATTGAATGTAGAAAAAGTCTTTAGCATTGCAAATATACTCTTTTACTGTTCAATAGGAAGCAAATTTTGAAAATATTTGAAAGAATTACTTTATAAATCAACCTACATGTCCTATTAATGGGTTTGAACATTAGTGCAAATCAGTCCTCTAACTTAAGTTTTCATTTTTTCTGAACTAGTTATGACGTTTAATCAGTGTTCAGTAAGTCAACACCTCAAAATTTTCACTTTTGAAAGTGATAGACAATTCAATTACTAAAAATAGTTGTTGCAAATGATAAATTCAAACATATCTATTAAAGCAAACAATATCTAGATTTGTGGGAAAAATTACTGGCCAGAGCTCCTATTTTTATCTGCATTAGTTTATATTCTATTTTGGGATGAAATGAAATTGATAACATTTGGGGGCACCTGGTTGGCTCAGTCTGTTAAGCATCTGCCTTCCACTCAGGTCATGAACCCAGGGTCCTGGGTCCTTGGATAAGCCTGGCATCAGACCCCTGCTCAGTGGGGAGAGCGATTCTCCCTCTCACTCTGCTCCTCCCCCTGCTTATATCCTCTATGTATCAAATAAATAAATAAATAAAAATCTTTAAAAAATAAATGAAATTGAGAACATTTTTAGCATCTTTATTTTAGCAATATATTCAAATAATAGAAGTTATTTGAGTTTTCTCTTGAAAAACTGTTTCTTGAAAAATTATATCTTATGTAAAGACAAAATGACTTACCTAACAAAATATTTAGATGGAAATATTAATATTTAAAATAAAGTAGAATAGAAAATATCTTCCAGCAGAATTTTCTGTTGCCTCTGTTCTTATAAAAATAATTTCTCAATTAAGTTTATTATGTTACCAAGGATAGAACCAATGAAGTATGATACTTTAAATTTGTTAACCAAAAGCTGCAACTTTGAAGCAGGTTGTAGGCAATTACACGAAAATAACTAAAAATTATACCATATTTTAAAAAAGGATTTTTTTAATGAATGTGATATAGACAAAGATAGCTAAGAAGCGGATTAAAATATATGGCAGTTCATGCAGAATAGTTATTCTGCTGTTATATTTCAATGTTTAGATAATAAATTTAAAGTTTTTCTTTACTTCAGCTTTACATGTACGGATGTGTTCTATTTATTTAAAAGGAATTTTGACTTATAATATTTTCAACACAGCTGTAATGCAGGTCCACTAGTATAAAAACAATTTGTCAGTCAATGAAACAATTGCCAGTAAATAATTTAAAAATTAAATGCATTATTTTAATTATTTTGCCATCCTATTCCACTTTCAAAAGTTTTCAGCATGGGAAAATTTGTTTGAAATTTTCAAACAAATGTCTTCATTGTTCATTCATATGCTGTGTCCATATGGAATCAGGAAACTTCAGCATCAGGAAGTCATGTTGGTTCATCTCTCAGTCTCTCCTCACTTCCCTACAGCTCTGATGTAGAGCCATCCCGGAGCCACTATGCTCTTTTACCAAAATCTCTCACACATCTTCTTCTATTTATTCCTTATCCCCTAAAATCTGTTGTCCAGGGACAACTCAGTGGCTCACTGGGTTAAGTGTCTGACTTCCGCTCAAGTCATGATTCCAGGGTCCTGAGATCGAGTGCCACAATGAGCTCCTTGCTCAGCGGAGATTCTGCTTCTCCCTCTGCCTGACGCTCCCCCTGCTTGTGTGCTCTCTCTCTCTCTGACAAATAATTACATAAAATCTTAAAAAAAAAAAACACACACATTTTGGAGGCACTGATTAGAATTTATTGCAAATATATAGTAAAACTATTTTGTTAACATATATACCCATATAAATCCTAAAATGTATGTATGTAACATATTTATAATACATTATATATGTATGTGTGCAATATATATTATACATATGTACATAAGCATACACACACACACACATATACAGTGATTTGATGGAAAAAAGATTGGGAGATATATAGAGATATACCTAATATCTACCTATCTATAGGTATATCTATATATGTTTAGATATCTGTATATATGTTTATATGTCTATATATGGAGGGATTTATATTTATATATATGTATATATAAATCTACATAGATATGTGTATATCTACATGTAGCTATAAATGTATATAGACATTCAATGCCATACTCTTTGCACCAAATCTCAATCTAGTAGGCAGAAAAAACCGATTTGAACAAAACTTGGAAAAATATCAAACACCTCTAGTTTGAAAGATCTCAAAAGTAACCAATAAAAATACATTTAATATTATAAAAATTGAGAAACAGAATGAGGGATGTCCTTTTTTTTTTTTTAATTTCTTTTCACTGTTCCAAAATTCATTGTTTATGCACCACACCCAGTGCTCCATGAAGTACATGCCCTCCATAATACCCACCACCAGACTCACCCAATCCCTTACCCCACTCCCCTCCAAAACCCTCAGCTTATTACTCAGAGGTCACAGCCTCTCATGGTTTGTCTCCCCCTCTGATTTTCCCCAACTCACTTCTCTCCATCTCCCAATGTCCTCATTGCTATTCCTTATGCTCCACTAGTAAGTGAAACCATATGATAATTGACTGTCTCTGCTTGACTTGTTTCACTCAGCATAATCTCCTCCAGTCCCATCCATATTGATGTAGAGATCAGGGTCTCTTCTGGTTCCATACAAATTTTAGGATTGTTTGTTCCAGTTCTTTGAAAAATGCCAGTGGAATTTTGATCGGGATGGCATTGAAAGTGTAGATGGCTCTAGGCACTATAGACATTTTAACAATATTTATTCTTCTGATATGAGCATAGAAATCACTTCCATCTTTTTGTGCCTTCTTCAATTTCTTCCATGAGTATTCTGTAGTTCCTCGAATACAGATCATTTACCTCTTTGGTTAGGTTTATTCCCAGGTATCTTATGGTTCTTGGTGCTATAGTATATAGAATTGATTCTCTCATTTCCCTTTCTATATTTTCATTGTTAGTGTATAAGAAAGCCACTGATTTCTGTACATTGATTTTGTATCCTGCCACGTTACTGAATTGCTGTATGAGTTCTAGTAGTTTTGAGGTGGAGTCTTTTGAGTTTTCCATAAAAAGTATCATGTCATCTGTGAAGAGAGAGAGTTTGACTTTTTCATAACAATTTGAATACATTTTATTTCTTTTTGTTGTCTGATTGCTGTTGCTGGGATTTTAGTACTATCTTGAACAAGAGTGGTGAGAGTGGGCATCCTTGTCATATTCCTGATCTCAAAGGGGGGGCTGTCAGCTTTTTCCCATTGAGGATGGTTTCACTGTGAGTTTTTCATAGATAGATTTTATGAAGTTGACAAATGTACCCTCTATCCCTATAATCATTTTAATCGGGAATGGATGCTGTATCTTGTCAAATGCTTTTTCTGCATCAATTCAGAGGACCATGTGGTTCTTCTTTCTTCTCTTATTGAGTTGTTCTATCACATTGATTGATTTGTGAATGTTGAACCACCCTTGCATCCCATGGATAAATCTCACCTAGTCATGGTGGATCATCTTTTTAATCTACTGTTGGATCCTATTAGCTAGGATCTTGTTGAGAATCTTGGCATGCATACTCATCAGGGATGTTGGTCTGAAGTTCTCCTCTTTGATGGGGTCTTTGCCTGGTTTGGGATCAGGGTAATGCTGGCTTCATAAATGAGTCTGGAAGTTTCCCTTCTGTTTCTATTTTTTGAAACAGCTTCAGGAGAATAGGTATTATTTCTTCTTTGAATGTTTGGTAGAATTCTCCAGGGAATCTGTCAGGTCCTGGGCTCTTGTTTTTTTGGGAGGTTTTTGATCACTGCTTCAATCTCATTACTAGATATTGGTCTATTCAGATTGTCAGTTTCTTTCTGATTCAGTTTTGGAAGTTTATGGGTTCCCACCCATGCAACCATTTTTTTCTTTTTTTTTTTTTACTGTGTCAAGGAATACATTTTATTATTATTTTTTTTTCCATTTTATTCATTCTTTTTGCACAACACCCAGTGCTCCATGCAAAACGTGCCCTCCCCATCACCCACCACCTGTTCCCCCAACCTCCCACCCCTGATCCTTCAAAACCCTCAGGTTGTTTTTCAGAGTCCATAGTCTCTTATGGTTCGCCTCCCCTCCCCAATGTCCATAGCCCGCTCCCCCTCTCCCAATCCCACCTCCCCCCAGCAACCCCCAGTTTGTTTTGTGAGATTAAGAGTCATTTATGGTTTGTCTCCCTCCCAATCCCATCTTGTTTCATTTATTCTTCTCCTATCCCCCTACCCCCCCATGTTGCTTCTCCATGTCCTCATATCAGGGAGATCATATGATAGTTGTCTTTCTCCGATTGACTTATTTCACTAAGCATGATACGCTCTAGTTCCATCCACGTCGTCGCAAATGGCAAGATTTCATTTCTTTTGATGGCTGCATAGTATTCCATTGTGTATATATACCACATCTTCTTTATCCATTCATCTGTTGATGGACATCTAGGTTCTTTCCATAGTCTGGCTATTGTAGACATTGCTGCTATAAACATTCGGGTACACGTGCCCCTTCGGATCACTATGTTTGTATCTTAACCCTCCTCCACTGTTGGTGGGAATGCAAGCTGGTCCAACCACTCTGGAAAACAGCATGGAGGTTCCTCAAAATGTTGAAAATAGAACTACCCTATGACCCAGCAATTGCACTACTGGGTATTTACCCATGCAACCATTTTGTCTAGGTTGCTTAACTTATTGGCATATAACTGTTGATAATAATTTCTGATGATTGTTTCTGTTTCCTTGGTGTTAGTCATGATCTCTCCCTTTTCACTCATAATTTTATTAATTTGGGTTCTTTTTGGCAGGGGGGGATTAGTTTGGCCAATGGTTTGTCGATCTTATTTATTCTTTCAAAAACCAGCTTCTAGTTTCATTGATGTGTTCTACTGTATCTCTAGTTTCTTTCTCATTGATCTCTGCTCTAATCTTGATTATTTCCCTTCTTGTGTGTGGGGTTGGCTTAATTTTTTGTTGATTCTCCAGTTTTTTATGGTGTAAAGACAGCTGGTGTATTCTGGATTTTTCACTTTTTTTTGAGGGATGTTTAAATAACTATGTATTTCACCCTTAGGACTGTCTTTGCTATGAGAGATATCCTTTTTTATATAAAATACTCTATTTAGTTTTGATATCCTAAGTAAGATAGTTCAAAATATTTTTGTTGCTGGTTTGGTTTTATTGTTGTATTTTAACAACACCTTAAGGAGTTTAGAATTTATGATTCAGTAATTGAAAGATTTTATATAAACTACAAAAATCAGAAATAGAGCCCATTAAACAATATGGTTAGAATTACATATTTTATACTGAGTTTTTATTTTTCTATCGACTAGCACATATAGCTAAAAAAAGAAAAGGGAAAACCAGAACTAAAGTGGGGCATGTTGTGGAGCATGGAATACAGAACATTCAACTACTTTCAAGATCGACTATTACTTGTCAAAGATTTTAGAAATTGAGTTTTAAGACTATTTTTTCTTAATACTTTAGAGTGCTTATTATATACATTGTTGACATATATCTTAAATTATACTTCAGAAAACATTGATTTAAAAAAATATTCACTTATTTGAGAGAGAGACAGAGAGTACACTAACAGGGGGAAGGGGCCGAGGAAGAAGGTAAAACAGAATACCCACTGAGCAGGGAGCCCTCCACAGGCTCCATGATGCAGGCGCCAGAGTCCATTCCAGGACCCCAAGATCATGACCTAAGCCCAAAGCAGATCCTTAATCTACCCACCCAAGAACCCCACGAAATATTTTATACCTGTATATTCTGTCTTCCCTATGTGAGAACCACTAGCATAAGCAACAGAAGACATTGTTTTGTTATTATTAAGGGATAAAACATGTATGCATAATGCAGTTCTGAGTTATTCGTTGCAAAACTATAAAACTTACAAATGTGT
The DNA here is from genome assembly GCF_922984935.1 of Meles meles. Lineage (NCBI taxonomy): Eukaryota > Metazoa > Chordata > Mammalia > Carnivora > Mustelidae > Meles > Meles meles. The sequence goes on along the minus strand of NC_060069.1, from coordinate 142,496,211 downwards.
GGGTTCATTTATATTGATAAGAATATAGAAATAATTTCAAATTCTTACATCACCCAAACTTATCTTAGGAAGGGTGAAGTGGCCTCAAAGGTAATATTAGCCCTAAAATGAGATAAGCCCTAAAAACTGATATGTTAAACTGGGGGCTTAGGAGTTGAAAGAGAGAAGTCTGTGAATCTAGAATCAGAGAAGGAGGGTGGACTTCCATTCTGGACTGAAAACCACAAATGGTTAAAACTCCTTGAGCAAACACTTCAGGTCAGTGGTCACTTTGCTCAGACCATTCCAAGATGCAGAGTTTCCTTGGCCTCTTCTATCCAAATACTGTTCAGGAGACTTGTGCTGACTATTTGTCTCTAAAGCCAGAGCAATTGATGAGAACTCTCCTGTCACACTCACTCTGGACTCCTTCCTCTCTCTGGGCCCCCAAAGAGCCCTAGAGGAAAAGGTCTATATTGTGAGAAAGATAAAGCACTTAAGGCTTAAAATTCAAACCCCAAATACTTTCTCATACTTCTGCGCAATCTGAAGGAAGACAGAGCTCATCGTTATGAAGAAACTTTTTATTATCTATCAGAATTCATTTTAATTTTACATGAAGTGAAGTCATATGCAGAAAGATGTAACCACAGGGCTGGAAGCAAAAGTGAAACTAGCTGATTCAGATATGTATTCAAAAGGCAGAGGGAAAATGAGTCCCTCAACAGTCATTGTCCTGCTTAGCATCTGAAAAGAGGAATCTAGAAACTGCAAAATGAATAAGATAAAGACTGAGTAGGGTAATATTGAGGAATAATAGCCTGAATACATACATATATACGAGGGAGTCAAAATTATACTCCCTTGACAAATACACATCTGACATTGTTCTTATTTTCAATAATATTAAACCAGATCAAAAAGAACAGTTATTTGTTTCAATATATTTGGGTGTGTCTGTGACTTTATGTGACTTTTTGTCCACTTTATGAAAAGCCAAATAGAAAAATAATAATAGTAGAGGAATATTAATTTTGTCTATTTCACTAAGTAGCTTATTTAACATAATTGCAAAATCCTGAAAATTTGGTATGTTTGATTTGATGAGTACATTAGTACCTAGAGTGGTAGTAACAAAGTATCACAAACTGGGTGTCTTAATATAACAGATAATTTATTTTCACAGTTTTGGAGGCTAGACATCTGCCTGGAAGGCAGGGCCATGGTCTCTCTGAAGGCTGTAAGTCAGGGATCATTCTGTAAACCTTCTTAGCTTCAGTGGTTGCTAGTAACGTTTTGTGTTCCTTGGCTTTTAGATGCATCATTCCAATTTGTCTCAAATTCACGTAGCCTTTTTTCTCTGTCCTTAATGGCAAAATTTTCCTAGTCTTGTAAGGACATTAGTCATTGGATTCAAGCTCACCCTAATGCAGTATGACCTAATTTTAACATGATTTCACCTTGGAAGAATCTGTCTCAGAATAAGGCCACATTCGCAGTCACCTGGAGTCGGGACTTAAACATATCTCTTTGAGAGACAAAAATTCAATTGCACAATAGGTAAGACAAACAAAGATGGGAAAAATAAAGAAAAATACTATAAAGTACATCACAGGAGAGTCCATAGGCTGAGGAGGAGAGAGGAAAGGCAGGAAAGAGGATATGCCAGGAACACATGGAAGAAAGGTAAACGCTGAGAAAAAGAAGATGAAAATCATAAGATTCATGCATTTCATAGGTGTGTGTGTGTGTGTGTGTGTATGTGTATATGAAGACAAATAGTAGAATTATAGAAAAATTTAAAATCCATCTTTATTTAAATACAACTCCTGAAATAGATAAGCCAGTAGGAAGACAACTTTGTGCATTTGTCCAGACTTAAGTTCCAATTGTTATTAACTGGGAACTTGGGAAACTGACTTTCTAAAATCAGACAAGAGGTTTTTGCCTTTTAAAATCTCTTTGGCTAATAGGAAATAATCCCCAAATATATTTTTTGTTCCAAATTTGTATCTCTTGAATTAAAAGACAGCTATGGGACCATGTATAGTATCAGGGCCCACGCATTTTCCATCCAGCTCTGTTAATTCAGTTCAGATAAGTTCATCTAGCACAAGACAGCTAGTAAAAAGATAGTAATGTTTGCATACAAAAAAATCCTTCCCTCCTGATTATTTTATAAAAATTCAGGTATCAGTATCAATCACAGAACTAAGGGAACGTCCAGTTAGAAGTTCAAGTTAAAAACATAAAAGGTAATGTAGGAGCTTGCTGAAATTCAACACAAATTTTCAACACATAAAAAGGCTTCAATTTTAGTATTAATGTGACATATGAAAAATGTGATGTACTTCTTTAATATACTAATTTATATCTAAAGTTACAGAAGAACTCCGTGAAATGCACTCTTTCAAATTATGTAAGTTATACTAAGGTTGGAAAATACAATATCATTATTCAAAAGTACTTAAAAAATTCTGAAGACAAATACATATGTTATATATCTGTTATATTACAAGCAGTTTGTTATTACGAACTTTTCTCATAAATCAAAGTACTTGTATCAAATCAATAAGTTGGCAATACCCAAACATCACTAAGTATCAGTCTTCAGCTCAAGTCATGATCCCAGTGTCCTGGGATCAAGCTTCACATTGGGCTTCCTGCTCTGCGGAAAGCCTGCTTCTCCTTCTCCCACGCCCCCTGCTTGTGTCCCCTCACTCTGTCTCTCTCTGTCAAATAAATAAACAAAAATCTAAAAAAAAAAATACAGAATATTTTATATAAACATATTTTATATAAACCTCATGTATTTGTGTGTGTATATATATGTACATGCATGTGTATGTCTACATGCGTGTATGTGTGTGTGCAAATATTTTAACAAATATTGAGTTTCTTTTTTGAGAATCTCGTTTGCTTATAGAGAAGGAAAGCTTTGCTATTCTGATATGCAATAAGACACTTGCTTGAGGGGAGACAGAGGAAGCCCCTTCTTGTCCAACTGGACCTTTGACCAGATGTGGGAGGTGACGTGATCTAAGTAAGTCATGGAATTATCTTGGAAGAGTCAGTTGTCCCCATATTTAACTCTGCATTTCAGTTAGTAATAGAAATGGACATTTTGATTTCTATCTTTCTAAATCCTGAGTCATTATCTCAATAGATTTTTAACTTGTGCAGGAAGAAGGGTATGATTTATCCATCCTCTTGGATTCTGACAATATTTACACATATTTTGCTCAAATACAGATATACAGATTTATCTAAATCAGGAATCTGAGTTATCTTAAAATTCCTTCCTTATCTTCAAACTAATGAGACTTGTTATTCAGTCACCAGGTTGTATTGCTTTGACTTCCAAAATGGAGATTTTTTTTTCTTTCAGTTTCGTCACATTTTCTCCATCCCACAGCTATCGCTTTGGCATGGTTTTCATCTTTTTTTTTTTTTTCAGACTATTAAGATTGCCTTCTTGCTTCCACTCTTTCTCTTATCCACACAGCTTACAAAATATCAATAAAACCCAAATGTAATTGTACACTTTCCTACTTAAAAGCCTCTTCTCACCCCTGTCTTTAGAGGATAATGTCCAAACCTCCTTGAGGTATTTGAGGACCCTCAAGAGTGCTTCCATTCTTCATCTCCCGTCACTTTTCATATCACTCTATGTGGACTTTCTACACAGGAAACCTTGAAAATGCTATGCCTGGAATCTCCTTCCTCCATTAATTCACCTAATTCATATTCTCAAAACTCAAGTTATGCAGTGACACTTTCTCCAGTTTTCTCTCTACACAGAAATGTGCTGCCTCCAAGCTCCCATGCACCTCTATAAATGGCTGACGTGTAACACACATTATCTCTGAATTATCCAATTCACACGCTGTTCTACCCAGGACACAGGTAAATTGCCAGGGCAAAGGACTCTGCCTAATTCATTTATGTAGTATATAACACATCATATTAGGTGGCCTATATTATAAACATCTTACAACTAAAAGAATTAAATAAAATTTTTTGATTCCAAGTTTGAGGTTCAAATCTAAGAGTATTCATAATGGTCAAATAGAGAGAAAGCACTTAATGAACTCTTTGTAATATTTTAAAAATAATTTCAGTATAGTTGACCCACAGTGTTACACTTGTTTCAGGTGTAGAAATAGTGATTTGACCACTCTCTACATCATGCTATTCCCACCAAAGTGCATCTACCATCTGTCACCATACAGAGCTACTATAGTATCATTGACCATATTCCTCATGCTGTGCCTCTTACACCGTGACTTATTCATTCCATGACTAGAAGCCTGTATCTCCCTCTTCCCTTCTCCCAGATTGCACATCTGCCACCCCTTTTCCTCCTGGCAATCATCAGTTTGTTCTCTGGAATTATAGGTCTGATTCTGCTTTTTTTTTTTTATTTCTTTTTGTTTTTTAGATTCCACATATGAGTGAAATCCTATGGTATTTGTTTTTCTTGGGCTGACATATTTCACTTAGCATAATATCCTTTAGGTTCAACTATGTTGTTGCAAATTAACTCTTATTTACTGAAAATTTCAAAGAGGACAATCAATATGAACCAGAGGGAGTTATATCTCTGGGATTCTACTACTCCCCAAATTGGGACACACCCTTAACCGTGTTGAACAGAGACTATTGTAATATAATGGAAGAATGAAACCAGAATCAAGAGAATGTGGTCATCTATACATTGAACAAAATGGTCACACACTCTTTGGCTGTTGCCAAACTGAATGCAATGAACCTAAGGTCACAAACACTTTTGTATAATGTGTACAGATGCTTCTGATGCAGTATAATTGCTTGGGGGCAAGGAGTAAGTCTTGTTCTATGTTTTAAACATACACCTACGCACACATACAAGGACAATGAAGGCCCATGAATAGGTTGGACAGTAATAGTCTCTGTGATAATGGTCAATCAAAATCCACATAATTCCTTTAAATACCTTGTTAAGATATTTGCAAATATAATAAAGCCATTTTTACTTAAGTACATTCTTCAACTCTTCCGTAAAAGAAAAATAAAAAAGCAACTTTAAATTTCTGACATTTAGGATTTACTATTTTCATGCCCAGTCTTCAGTGGATAGCAGCTTCTAGTGTGACATACATTACAATAAATCACAGGGTTTTCGTTAAACACTTCTTCAACTCCCATGTACTGACGCACATTCACACATAAACACACACACACACACACACACACACACAATCCCTCAAATTTTCTATCATCTTTTCAATTAGCATACATTATTTTAACTTCTCTCACAGATTTTTTTTTCCCCTCCCCTTCTGGGACACTGAAACCACTTAGAATACTTTCAGAACAGAATATCTATTTTAAAGTATGTACCAAATGCTAAATGCTAACTGGTCCTTTCTAAGAGTTACAAGCATTGTGTTCTCATTAGAAGACAGATTCAGTTTTCCCAAGAGCATAGTAATCTCAAGGAGGTCTCTCACTTTGTCCTCTGGCATGAAAAAAAATTCTCTTAATGATACCAATTAAGAGGTGTGAATGTCATTTCTACATCTTTGTTCTGTTTCAGGTCAGCAAGTCCAGGACTCAAAACAAAGTCATAACAAGCTTGTTAAGGTTTATATAGACTTTTGCAACATTCAATCAGGAAGGCAGGTATTTTGAAATAACTGCAAATATCTTAAGGAATTCTCAGTAAGAGGATAACTTATTTATATTCAATTTTTATTTATTTCCTCTGTATGAAACAAAAGAAGGAAAAGGTGTGAAATGTGTCACTCTAATTTTACCTAAGTTTCTCTTTTAGTGTCTATTATCTGTGAGTTTATCTATAAGGTATTAATTCTTCTTAAATCCCTTTACACAAATAATGGGGTTTTTCTGTAACATTACTTTGATTACTCTTTTCGAGAATGACAAGGACAGCTGTCCTTTCATACGTTTTTTTTTAATTTTCCATCTAAAGATGTTGACTCTCTCCTTCTTAATGTTTACATGTGCTCATTCAGCAATAATTTGTCACTTTTATCTGGATCAGCTTGTGCCCAAGTGCCATTCAAAACTACTTCTGCTCAATGAGGCAGTTAAGATCTATGGCTTCTAGAGTACTCTGGTCGGCAACTAAAAAGCGAAGTATAGAGAAAAGAGGGTAGGGTCATTTCGTAGGAGGCATTTTAATGTTGCAGAAGTTGAAAAAACTATGCCCCTGCAGTAAAAAGCTATGGGTCCCTTGTACATAAAATTAATGTTTCCTAGTGAAAATTGAACAAAAATATTAAAAGTATAAATTTTTACAATTAATTACTTATTTTTACATAAGCTAATTTTATAGTACATAAGTTGGCTTAGTTATAAAAAATAACATCTTTGCATAATATTTAAGTTCTTTGAAGTATTTGTAATTTTTTTTATTTTTAAAGACACAGTAAAGCTAAAAAAGTACATATAGAATCATGTTTACCCTAGGTAATATTAATTGTTCCAATAATAATTGTTAAAAAAAAGACAAAACTACTGCAAAGCTTTTCAGATAGAGAGTAATTACTACTTTCCTCATATGAGTTGAAATGTACAGTGAGTTTTTTTTAAACCAGCTTTAAAGTTTGATACAACCGGGCACCTGGGTGGCTCAGTGGGTTAGGCCGCTGCCTTCGGCTCAGGCCATGATCTCAGGGGTCCTGGGATCGAGTCCCACATCGGGCTCTCTGCTGGGCAAGGAGCCTGCTTCCCTCTCTCTCTCTCTGCCTGCCTCTCTGTCTACTTGTGGTCTCTCTCTGTCAAATAAATAAATAAAAAATCTTTAAAGTTTGATACAACTCTCAACACTTTGAAGTGCATTGGGCTATTGTTTCCACTTTACATATAAGCAACCCAAAACCCATAAAAGTTATATAATTTTCCGTGATCACTTAGGAACAAGTAAACAAATTTGGAGCCCAATAAAATACCAAAGCCATGATTATATTCAGGATCCTGTGAATTATTTCCCTCAAAACATGATGAAATCTTCTCTGAATATTAATTTCAGAAAACAGGTTGAATATAATCAAATTCTTCAATATATTTCTAAGAAGCCATTATAACTAGGTCGAATCAAATTTTACTTTGAGGGTTATATTCAATTTTTTTTTTTATACGAACTACTCGAGGGTATACTTGGATTTCCTAATTTCTTCAACTTTCTTTTTCACCATTAAAATCATTTCCCTTAAAAAAAAAAAGAAAAAAAAAGTACCTAGGGCGCCTGGGTGGCTCAGTGGGTTAAGCCTCTGCCTTCGGCTCAGGTCATGATCTCAGTGTCCTGGGATCAGGCCCTGCATTGAGCTCTCTGCTCAGCGGGGAGCCTGCTTCCTCCTCTCTCTCTGCCTGCCTCTTTGCCTACTTGTGATCTCTGTCTGTCAAATAAATAAATAAAATCTTTAAAAAAAAAAAAAAAAGTAAAAGGTAAGGGCTCTAAGGTGCCTCAGTTAACCATCAAACTCTTGATTTCAGCCCAGGTTGTAATTTCAGGGTCAAGAGATCCAGCTCCCTGCTCAGGGGGAAACCTGCTTCTCCTTTTCCCACTCCCCCTATTTGTGTTCCCTCTCTTGCTGTCTCTCTCTGTCAAATAAATAAATAAATAATCTTTGAAAAAGTGAAAGTAACGTTCTCTCTCTACCAGAAAAGTATCAGACCCACGTCTCTAAAGTGAGCACTCTTGAAAATTTTCTTGAATATCTTTCTTTAATTGTAAACACAGAGAAATAGACATATGTGTATATAAATACATATATACACACATATATAATATATATGCTTGTGTATATAATGCTGTTTATATATTTAAATATATACTTGGAGGGTTTTTTTCATATATCTTGATGATCTTTTCATATGAGCAAATATGATTTTATCTTATTTTTTCTAATAATAACATAGTGTTCCATTATTTTTAAAACATGGTATATAGTAATTGCTTACCCAATCATATTATAATCATATTAAAAACTATCAAATTGGTTGTTTTTCATTTCTTCAATAATGAACAAATTTCATAGTAATTCATGAATTCCCTGTTCATGTTCTAGACCCGTATTTCTGTCCTGTTTCTGATTTGGGTCCGTAGATTATCAACAACTCCACAATTTCTTTTTGGTCTTTGATTCACTTAGAAATCTCTCCTCATTCTTCTCTTGCCATAGATGCTCCATCAGTGAGTAAGCATTATTCAGTTATTTGCGTTTTGTTATTGCCTTTTTTGCCTCAAGGTGTTCCCCATACACAGAGACCCAGGAGGATGTAGTGCTTGGAGCACGCTTCCTGCCTGTCAGTTTGCTACTATCCTACTTCAGATCTCAACTTCCAGTCATTTTCAAAAAATAATTCTGGTGAGGGGGGTAGCTGGGGTGGCTCAGTTGGTTAAGCACCTGCCTTCAGCTCAGGTCATGGTCTCTAGGTCCTGGGATGGAGTCCCCAGGTCAGGCTTCCTGCTCAGCAGGGAGTCTGCTTCTGTCTCTCCCTCTGCCTTCCATCCTCCACTCCCAGCCATTCTCTTTCTCTCAAATAAATAAAACCTTAAAAAAATAAAATAAAATTGGGGAAGTCTTCAGTCTAGATTAGATGTCTGTACTTTACCAGAGTATTTATCATACTTTATTAATTTTTTCATTTAACTATTACTTTCAGCACTGGACATTCAAGTTTTAAGAATGAAATCAGGAGATGTATTATATCCCTGACATCTACCCCAATGCCTGGCACACAGAAGGTATTTAATAGACAGTATTTTTTATCTGAGTAAAACCTCTATTAGATTAAATATATCCTGAAGCCTTTATACACATGTACAGTAATTAAAAAGGAACAGTCGGATTGGGATTAAATTATATTATCTGTTTATTCAATTATTCATGCATATAATCATTCTATAAACATAAATAGTCACCTACTGTAAACTTGACATTAATAACAAAAATAGCAAGCAATAACAATAAACTAGTGAGCAAGTGGTTTTTATGTACTATTACCTTTGCATGTATTTTGCATCAATTCTTACAAAAATTCTTAGAGAACACTAATTATGGGAGTTTTACTAAAAAAGAAAACAAAAGTAAAGAAAGAGACCTCATAGGTAACAAAATCAAGAAAATCGAAATATAGATTTCATTGATTCTATTTTCTAAATTTTTTAACCATCTCTATAAAGAAGATATTATTTTTAATAGCCAATGATAATCACTGGAGACCAAATTACGAATAAGATTATCAGTAAAATACTTTCATTATATCCCTTTCTACAATATCCTTTTGTTATTTCTTTTCTATCTGCTATCATTTGTTTTTAATTCTGGAAATATATTCAAATACAGTGATTGATTTTTAGAAAGTCAAATTTTTGGAATACAACATTTTTGGTGATAACTTATTAAAATTTTCATATGTTACTGGATTTGATTTGCTAGTGATTTGTTGAAGATTTCTGCATCTATGTTTATAGGAATTTTGTTTTAATTTTCAGGTTTTTAAAAAACTTTGTGTTAGATTTGTTATTATGGTTCAACTTTGTAAAAATTAGCTGAGAAGTTTTTCCAGTTTCTCTACTTCCTGAAAGACTTTCTGAAGCTTTGGCATTATTTCCTTTTAAAATTGATGAAAATATAAACATAAATATAAAACTATGGTCTAGACAAGTTGACATATACTCATTTCTCCTTGCATGTCCCTACTTAGTACAACCATAAGCCCTGTAAGTAATGCAAATGGTAATAAAAAGAGAATTCTGAAACGTGAAAAGGAAGACAGACTGTTTAGAGATTACAAGACTAGAGGATTGGCATGTCGTGTAAAGCCCCACCCAACAGAAGACTGTGACTCAAGCTTAAACTTTTCCAACTAACAGATGGACTTGTCTGGATCATCACTCACTTAGATTGAATGGAAGTACCACCAATAGTGCATGAGCCAGGCAGTACTGAAAGGAGAGCTTGATAGAAACTCTACTGAGAATGAATAACCAGAGAAGTACTGTCTTCCCCTACATGGCCTCAGTGGCCCTCACACACAGAAACACCAGGCAGTTGGTGTCATTAGCAAGTGGGAATCAACCAAAACAACCATCCATCCAGGGAAAAACTCTGTCTCTTACAAGCAGAGAGGACCCCACCACAAAAAGAGGCTTCACCCAGGAATGATGTGTGTCCTTATGGGCCTGAGTGTCTCCTCTGCCACCTAGAGATAGCCAGTGGCTAGGAGGTAACAGCAAAGGGATCTCTCTCTCCATAACAAGCAGTCCAGCTCCAGAAGCATTTTTTATTACCACAAACCAGAAACTCACCTTCTCCACTGTGACCTAGTCTAATTAAACACCCACCGTCCACTCAAGCACCATCCATTTATGATTCTGGAAGCCCTAGTGGAACCAAATAAACCAAGCAGATGAAATAAGCCATACAAAGATTCTAAAACTTAAATGGTCTGGAGACCCACAGCCCACAATTAGAGGCCAGAATTGGTATGGTAAACTTAACAGAGTGAATTCCTCCCAAATAAAAAAAATGAAATAGGACTCTAGTCTCCTAATACAATGGTGAGAATATCCAGAATATAATAAAAAAATTACTCATTATGCTTAGAATCAGAAAAATCACAACTTGAAGGAGAAAAGACATCTGCCTGATACCAACATCAAAATGAATAAAATGTTGGAATTATCTAATGATAGAAAAGCAGCTCTACCAAAAACGCATCAACAATCAATTGCATATTCCCTTCAAACACATGAGCAGTGGAAAAATTAACAAAGAAGTGCAAAGTACAAGAACCAAATGGAAATCATAAAAATTAAATACAATAACAGAGAAGAAATCTTCCCGGAAGGGTTCAAGAGTACAGGGAGATAAGACAGGATATGATCATCGAACTTGAGGACAGATCAATAGACTACCTAACCTGAATAGAAGGAAGAAATACTGGGGAAAAAAAGAGCAGAGCAGCTTAACAATAGGAGAAGAATAAATGAAACAAGATGGGATTGGGAGGGAGACAAACCATAAATGACTCTTAATCTCACAAAACAAACTGGGGGTTGCTGCGGGGAGGTGGGATTGGGGGAGGGGGAGCGGGCTATGGACATTGGGGAGGGGAAGCGAACCATAAGAGACTATGGACTCTGAAAAACAACCTGAGGGTTTTGAAGGGTCAGGGGTGGGAGGTTGGGGCAACCTGAGGGTTTTGAAGGGTCAGGGGTGGGAGGTTGGGGGAACAGGTGGTGGGTAATGGAGAGGGCACGTTTTGCATGGAGCACTGGGTGTTGTGCAAAAAGAATGAATACTGTTACGCTGAAAAAATAAATAAAATGAGAAAAAAAAAATTAAAAAAAAAAAAAAAAAAAAGAGCAGAGCAGTAAGGACTTTTGGGAAAATAACTTAAGATTTAATATTCTTGTGGAACTCCCACTTGAAGAGTTAATACGTGTAATTAGGTACATAAGCCACATGACTAAGCTCTTTAATAAACAATTGTCCCTTGGTCATTCTCCAAACACATTACCCAGATAGGCAGAGAATTTTCCAAATCATCAAGTACTACTTCCTTTTTTACTTAGCAGGCCCTTTTTCAACATATTTCTTTCCTCTCGTATTTTACTGTAAGCAGCAATGTCCATACTGCATCTTCCACACTTTGCTTGGAAATCTAATCTAAAAAATATCCAAGTTCTTCCTTCCCACCCAATATTAGAACACAGTTTAGCCAAGTTTCCTGTCACTTTATACTACTGATTTTGGTGACGTCAATAATATATTCATCTTTTTCTTGTAAGGTATCACTAGAAGCACCCTTAGCATTCATATCTCTACCAATATTCTGTTCATGATGATGTATGTATCCTTTAAGATGAAAGTTCTCTGTCGTTCTCCTTCTGTCTTTTTAAGCCTTACCCATCTCTAGAGACTGTATTTCTGTCAACAGTCCCTTCAAAGCAATCTAGGCTTTTTCTATTAAACGTCTGAGAACTCTTGCTAGTTCTATCCATTACCTAATTCCAAAGCCATATCTACATTTTTAGGTAATTGTTTCAGCCACATCTCTACTTCTCTCTACAGAAATCGGTATTAGTTTGCTAGGACTGCTGTAACAAAGTACCACAGAATCGGTGGCTTAAAACAGCAGAAATGTATTTTTCACAGTTCTGAAAGACGGAAGTTCAGTAGAGCCATGTCCTCCCTTCCTTGTGTTTTCCTAGCTTCTAGTGATTATTAACAATCCCTGGTGTTTTTTGGCTTGTGGTTGAAGCATACCAGTCTCTGACAAGGTAGACACATGGCATTTTTCCTATATCTGTGCCTCTGCTTTCTTTTCTTATAAGGACACAGGTCACTGGATTAGGGCACACTTTTTTTTTTAATTTATTTTGAGAGAGAGAGAGAGAGAGCATGAGAAGGAAGGTCAGAGGGAGAAGCAGACTCCCCATGGAGCTGGGAGCCTGATGTGGGACTCTATCACAGGACTCTGGGACCATGACCATGAGCCGAAGGCAGTTGCTTACCAACTGAGCCACCCAGGCGCATAGGGCACACGTTTGATTAGGATGACTTCATCTTAGCTTAGCATTACTTACCCAATTTCCAAATATCATCACTTTCTGTAGTTCTGTGTTTCTTGGAGACACTACTGAACATTGTATAATTTTCCCTTTCATGAGTTTTATAAATCATATTTGATGATTGAAGCAAAAATGATAACACCATAATATACTCGAGATAATACAATTTATGGGTGGTGAAGGTAAAAAGAACTAAATGAAATTAAAGTCCATACATTTCACTCCAAACATTAACTATTTGAAACCCTCTGAAAACTCTCTGCAATTGAGCTTGAAATATTTTTTGATTTGGGGAGGATTTTATTATGAATTCAGTTTTTAATTTGATTCTTTGGTAGGGTCTTCAGTTCCTTTATTGCTACTTGATTTTGTTTTGCTATGTTATGTTTTCAAGAAATTCTTCCATTTCATCTGAGTAATAAATATTACCATAAAGCTTACCTTTTCAAAAAAAAAAATAGTATTAACATCAGATGTCACACTAAGCCCTCCTTCCCCCCCACCAACAAAAGTTTTCCTTTCTTTTTTTATGTGTCTGATCAGCAATAATATCACCTCTTTTATTCCTTATAGTGATAATTTGTCTTTGTCTATTTTTAACACCTTGACTAATCTTGGTTTGGGTGTATCAACTTTATTTAAACTTTTTGAAAGTATCCATGTTTTTTCTTTTTTAAATTCCTGCCTTCTATTTCATTAATTTCTATTTCCACTTTTATTCTTTTCTGCTCAGGTCATGATCCTAGGGTCCTGGGATCTAGCCCCACATCCGGCTCTCTGCTCAGCAGGGAGACTGCTTCCTCCTCTCTCTCTGCCTGCCTCTCTGCCTACTTGAGATCTCTGTCTTTAAAATAAATAAATGGAATCTTTAAAAAAAAAATCAATATGTAGAACTGTTATGTCTTTCTAGAAATCTCCCCTTTATCATTATGAAATGCCACTCTTTATTTCTTGTCTACTATTTTTTGTGAGGGTTATTTTGTCTGATAATATAGCCATAGGGCTTTCTTAGGCTTACTGTCTGTGTGATGTATTCTTTTACTTTAAACTTAATTGTGTCTAATTTTAATGTATATCTTTTGGGAGCTGCCTTTCTCAAATCAAAGCCTTTCCATTGTCTCTGGCTTCAGGCCCTAGGGATTAAAGAGCCACTAGTGAGCTTGCTCCCTTCAGGCTTTCCTGAATCTTTCAGGTCCCACAGTACCGTTTGACCTCTCTTACTCCTGCTCCTTTTTTCTCAGTTTGATAAGAACTGTTCTGTGGTAAGCCTCCCGCCTTCTCTCCCTTCACAATCTCAGCCAAGCACTCATCACAGAGTTGCAGGAAACCTTCATGTAGATTTCTGCCTCCTCATCCCCAAACCTTAAAAAGCACTTTACCACCCCTGTCTTGCAGATACCAGGTTGCTTTTTGAGTTCAGTGGTAACATCGTGTTCTGCTCAGCCTCTAGTTTGCTGTGCTGGTGAGATTTTCATCAGGCAAGGAGCCAGGGTGATGATGAGGTTCACCTCCGGATTTCCCCCCTACTCCGTGATCAGTCTTTTGTTGCTTGTTTGTCTTTGACTGAAGAAAGCAGTCTCATAGGTTCTGTCCAGCTTTGACTATGACAAGTCCAGCACCAGTACTCTATCCCCGGAAGTTTCTGATTTTTGTTGTTAATTTCGTCTTTTCAACCTCTCGTGGTTTGGGAAAACTAGCTATGACTCAATGGTTCGTTAGGTTCTGACATCTTAGTATCCTCCAGGGGGAGCCAAAACATTAGTCTCAGGTATGCTCACCTGGATCTCTGAGGTTCTGCAGACCTTGAAGAGATTTCAGAGGAAAATCTTTTTTTTTTTTTTTTAAGATTTTATTTATTTATTTGACAGACAGAGACACAGGTAGGCAGAGAGAGAGAGAGGAAGGGAAGCAGGCTCCCTGCTGAGCAGAAAGCCCCACGCAGGGCTCGATCCCAGGACCCTGGGATCATGACCTGAGCTGAAGGCAGAGGCTTTAAGCCACTGAGCCACCCAGGCGCCCCTCAGAGGAAAATCTTCACTAAGATCTACATACCTTGACTTTCGACACCACAGTAGGCATCTCCACCTAAATCAGGACACCCACTGTTTACCAGAAGGTTTCCTCACGAAAACCGCCAACACATGGCAGTCACATCTGTGAAGATGATGTCTTCCTTCGAGGATATTTGAGACCCTAGGGCTTTGGAAGGAATTTTGAATCTTTGAAGGTAAATAGTGGCAACTCCATTATATGGTAAGTATTTGCAATGCAACTTTAGTTATGATATTGTTTCATTTGCATATTTGCTGTAATAAAAGAACAAACTGGTTGCAGCTATGGTGAGTGTGTATATTTTATGTAGCACTGCATCTTTGTGTTAAGAATATTTAATCATAATTCTTTCTGAGTTTAATTTATTCACATTGACTGAATTTTGCTTTGATTTTTTAAAACTCCAGGCCACTTTCCATATTTTTTTGGCACTGCCTTTCCCATTGATTTACAGGTTTGTCTCTTTGTTTCATTGTAGCTTGTGTCTTCCCCTCAGTGCCAGACTTTGGCTCTAGGGTTCCAGGCATTCAAATGGAATTAGATTGGGAGAAGAAATCAAGTTAAAAATGGTTAAAATCTGAGCAGGTGCTAGGAAATTTGTGATAGAAATGGAACTACTTCAGTTTCCTGCAGTCATTCCCTAACCATTCTCCACAATGCTAATTTCACCCCTCCTAATCCACTCTCCCTGTTTCTGGGATGTGCTTGTTCTAAATATAATCCTATTGAAATCTCTCCCCCACATCAAATCTGGGAGTGGCTGACCATGACCTAGAACTCAAAGCTGCACCAATTTGGGAAGAAATTAGGAAGGCATAATGGAGCAGCTCTATTCCCATTAGTCTTATCACTACCCCTCTCTTCTCTCTATACTCTATGTTCCAAGCTAAAATAGAAGTATGCTAAATTCCCCAACTACCTGTTTACTCATAACTTCACACTTTAATTCATACTTCTCCTCAACCTGAAATTCCAACTCCAACCATATCCATCTGTAAACTACCTGTTATGGTCTGAAAGTTTGTGTCCTTCCAAATTCATATGTTGATATCCAGTCCCCAAGGTGGTGGGGCCTTTGGAAGGTGGAGCTAGTTTCTAAAGGAAGAGCCCTTATAATTGTGTGCACTGCCCTTATAAAAGGGACCCTACCCAGCTTTCTAGCCCCTTCCACCTCGTGAGGATACAAAGATAAGTCTATGACCCAGAAGAAGGCCTTGCCCAGAACACTACTATGCCGGTACCCTGATCTTGGATTTTCAGTCCCCAGAACTGTGAAAAATAAAGTTTCTGCTCTTTGTAAGTCTCCAGCCTGTGGTATTTTGTTACAGCAGCCTAACAAACTAAATTAGTGCCTACTTTCTTTTGTATTACTTCTTTATCAAGTGTTGGCTTTTATTTTTTTTTTTAAGATTTTATTTTATTTATTTATTTATTTATTTATTTTATTTTTTTTTCCCATTTTATTTATTTTTTCAGCGTAACAGTATTCATTCTTTTTGCACAACACCCAGTGCTCCATGCAAAACGTGCCCTCCCCATTACCCACCACCTGTTCCCCCAACCTCCCACCCCTGACCCTTCAAAACCCTCAGGTTGCCCCAACCTCCCACCCCTGACCCTTCAAAACCCTCAGGTTATTTTTCAGAGTCCATAGTCTCTTATGGTTCGCCTCCCCTCCCCAATGTCCATAGCCCGCTCCCCCTCTCCCAATCCCACCTCCCCCCAGCAACCCCCAGTCTGTTTTGTGAGATTAAGAGTCATTTATGGTTTGTCTCCCTCCCAATCCCATCTTGTTTCATTTATTCTTCTCCTATCCCCCTGCCCCACCATGTTGCTTCTCCATGTCCTCATATCAGGGAGATCATATGATAGTTGTCTTTCTCCGATTGACTTATTTCACTAAGCATGATACGCTCTAGTTCCATCCACATTGTCGCAAATGGCAAGATTTCATTTCTTTTGATGGCTGCATAGTATTCCATTGTGTATATATACCACTTCTTCTTTATCCATTCATCTGTTGATGGACATCTAGGTTCTTTCCATAGTCTGGCTATTGTAGACATTGCTGCTATAAACATTCGGGTACACGTGCCCCTTCGGATCACTATGTTTGTATCTTTAGGGTAAATACCCAGTAGTGCAATTGCTGGGTCATAGGGTAGTTCTATTTTCAACATTTTGAGGAACCTCCATGCTGTTTTCCAGAGTGGTTGGACCAGCTTGCATTCCCACCAACAGTGGAGGAGGGTTCCCCTTTCTCCACATCCTCTCCAGCATCTGTCATTTCCTGACTTGTTAATTTTAGCCATTCTGACTGGTGTGAGGTGATATCTCATTGTGGTTTTGATTTGTATTTCCCTGATGCCGAGTGACGTGGAGCACTTTTTCATGTGTCTGTTGGCCATCTGGATGTCTTCTTTGCAGAAATGTCTGTTCATGTTGGCTTTTATTTTAAGACTTTCTTGATACCCCTTCCTCTCTCAAGGGGTCTATAACTCTTTATTTTATTATAAACATAGTCTATGGACATTTCTACTATAATAAGGGGTTGACATTACTTGTGTAATTTATGTTTTATTCCCCATATAGTTTGTGGTTCTTATATCCTTATGGACTTAGCCCTGCATAATTCAAAATTTTAAAAATCTAGAATTCAGTTATTTATTTTTATGTTCCCAACACCTTGCAAAATGACCTGATGCATAACAGATGACCTGAACTTAAAGAGTAAAAGGAATATGGAAAGAGCCCTATCCATATATAAACTAACAAATATTGAAGTCAAATACAATGTAGAAGTCCTTCTTAATATACTAGAAGTGAATCAAAACTCAAACAAAAAGTATTTTCTAACCATGATTTTGTTCTTAGTCATAATAATAAAAGCAAGAAAATAGATATATGATGAGAAATGACTTGAATATCTCTGGAGGATAATTTCCTTCTCATGTCTGTAGATGAGCAGAGAGATGACCCAGCTGGGCTAAGAGTTCTACAGAGAGACAAAAGCTGTGGCTGATCTCAAGGTTCCTGCCAAGCACGACTATTCTCACAGCCATCAATGTGTAGACATGGTGCTTGCTATACACGTTCCCTATATTCCTGAGTCTGGAAATTTCTTGATATAGCCTTTATTTCTTAGGGAAAAGGTAGTTACATACCACTTCTTAGCATACCCTATAGATATGTAACACAGAGTAGGAACAGGGTCTATCCTCTTACTTGGGGTACTCTCAGTCACATGTCCAGCCTGCTGGCCCCGCATGCCTCTCCCACGTAGAAATTCTGAGAAAAGTGTACACGATGTGTCAAGGGAACTATGGAATAGTGAGTTTTGAGGACATCATGAGCTATGTTTCACCACTGGCTGTGAACTTTGCCTGATAAAATGTACGTCATAGCTGCATCATGAGGCACTAACAATGTGTTTCAGAAAACATAAGACAATTGACGCTCAATGTAGGTCACACTCTACTTCCTTGTGCCATGTTTTTGGTTTTGTTTGTTTTTTGTTTTCTGGGTTTGTTAATAAATTAATTAATTAATCTTTTTAGAAGTGAGAGAATTTTACCTGGCCTTCTAATCACCTAGGAAAATGGACAGATAACCAGAAAGTGCTGTGATGTACAGGTGATAAGGATGTTTTGGTGATCAAATGTACAGACAAGACAGTGGTTGGAATCAGTGATGTCCTCATCTTTTACTTCTAGAAAAGTCAGTAGAACATAACCAGTCACTGTTTCTACTTGTGAAGCTTGCCAAGATTACACAGTTGCATTGATGTCCCAAATTAGGAGGGGAAAAAAAAATGTTCCTGGTCTTTTTACAGGAGAATTAGTATAGTCTGAGGTGTTCCCATGTTACCCAAGGTTATCTCCAATATGACATCCCTGGCTGGCCAGTGGAAGACTAGTGCTTAAAGTCTGTGTGAAATTTGGAAAGTTAACCAAGAAAGTGACTGTTACTCTTCACATTTTACTTGACATCACAATGGTTACTTCTTCTGCTTCTGCTATTGCCATTTGTATATGTCCTCAGATATTGTTGATGCTTTAAGTTTGATCACTATTGCAAGCAAAACCAAAATCAATTTCCCTTTACATAGAAAAGCATGCCAATAACTGGCCATTCATGTGATGGACAAACCCAACTACAAGATGAACTCTTGGTGGGCATAGAGATACTGTCTTACAATGATAGCCATTTGAGAATGACCTCCAGAGAAAAACTGTTTTTATCGTATTGGCTGCCATCCTGGCACAAATAAATAATTATGACTCTGAAGGAAGATAAAGCTCAAGGTCCCACCATACAAGTAATCATGTGGAGAATAACACAAAAAATATAAAAAATGTGTTGCCCCTGCAACCACCAACTACTAAGAACAATACTCAGAATTGGATTGACTTCTTTGGGTAATAGAGACATTATATCCCGCATTTTCAAATGTTATTCTCGATTCTATACCAAGACACTAGATAGCTAATTTGAAGGAAGTGTCCACAGCTAGAAACCTTGAAAACAATCCAAATGACAACTCAAGTCCTGCCCTGGAACATCATATCTCCTTCAATCCCCATGAATTGTAAATTGTGGGTCAATTTCACAGTAGATGGAAACTTTTGTGAAAGAACATTTGCCACAACTCTTTCTACTGCCAAATGTCTAAAACATTCTGTGCTGCTAAATGCCTTCTTAGTCCCTAAAAGAGAAAGTTTACAAAAGGAAAAGTAATATTATCAACCTCATTTTCTAGTTCTATAATTAAATCTCCAGTTAAGAACCCTATTGACACTCAAAGCGTTAGCTTCCATTACTAACAGGTGTCTGCTCATCCACTGGAAACAGAGATAACCTTACCTACTGTCTTAGCTAGACAACCAGATCAATGGGCCTTTGACCTCAAATCTTGATGCATGAAAATATAATATGATTTAATGTTAAAAGAGTATGCCTTCAAGGTAGACATACCCAATGGAATACAGCAGTCATCATAGTATGGAGGCAAGCTCTTTCAATATCCATCGCCTTAGGTACTGTGCTTAATGGTCTGAATTTCAAATGGTGTTGCTGGCCATAAAGCATACTACCCCACGTTTTATTAAAGATACACACAAATTCATGGGCCAAAAACGAATGGCCTAATTCTAAGGAAGGTCACTGGACTACTAAAGAACATATTCAATTCATTTATAAATTTAAATTGTATGTCATGTAAAGAAAAATACGGGGGCTATCAGCTATGTGCAACTATCACCTGCCCTATAGCATTTTGACATATATGGATGCTCTTGTTATTTCAAAGTCTTTATTATTTTGGAACTATACCATCTTCTCTAATAAGGATTTCTACAGATAGGCATCTCTGCTGTAACCTTGACCCTGCAGCACGTAGAATTTCAACTTAGGTTGTAGAATGATGAGAATTTGGAAGACAGCATCCACTCTGCTATTTCTTTACTTAAGGATTTCTACAGATAGGCATCTCTGCTGTAACCTTGACCCTGCAGCACATAGAATTTCAACTTAGGTTGTAGAATGATGAGAATTTGGAAGACAGCATCCACTCTGCTATTTCTTTACTTATATATTTCCCTGATGAACCCTGGGTCACTGGGTCATCTTTGCATCATGTGAATCTAGTGAATTATGTGCATCTGTGTATGACCCTACCTTGCAAAAAATATGCAATCAGATATGTATAATTTTGAAGACATTACGCTCCAATTAATATATATCAACTTGCATGGAACAAATTAGTCAGCCACCCACATTTATGCAAGCTTGCAAATCTTTGGATCAAATGTAAAACTCATTCAAGTTTGGAATAATATTACATGGCAGATAATTAATTTTAACTTATCTCCTATCATTGAGTCAACTGGCTGGAATAGTGTATGCATTTCTGTGTTCTAATTTGACTAATGTAAAAAAATTACCAAGTAAATTATTCAGACACATGACCTAACAGTATACGATTAGTTAACAAGTGTTATTTATCAATGACCAGCATTGGTGTTCATGCTCCTGGAAATGTCCAAAAGTAGTGTTGGTTGTGAGTACTGTATGATGTTCTGCAGCATCGTAATGACACAATCAAATATTCAAATGACTCCTCGTGACAATTCAGTGAGAAAAATTAACTCTGACAGCAAATCTCTACAGTATACATGTGATCTTTACTGAAAAAATACTTCTGGACCTTGTCAACCTTAAGTTATTTGAGGTTTTTCTGAAGACATATATTTTAATTGCTGAAATCAATAAACTAAAACTACTTCTAACAGAGGGAAAAATTATGTTATGCTGGAGTTGAGATAAGGACATTTCCTCAGAGGTGTCAGGACCAGCTTACTCTTAGAAGAGTCCTTGACAGAGAATAATCATGTAGTAATTTTGTACATGTTAGGATGATGCTGGTTTTATGAGATCCAAGAGGACTCCTAGTAAATAAATTTTGGACAGTTCCCAGTTATAGGAAATCCCATAATCCAGTATCAAGTTTTATTGATTTTACTGTATGACTATATTGCTTTGGAAATGCACTAAGTATAAGTGTTGAAATTAATAACTGGTCATTATGATCAGCATTTTTAATGTTAATTCATTATACCCAACATAATTCATTAATTCGATATAATTCATTATATTAAATATAAATAAATGTTTTATGGAATCCAAAATTCTGCCACTTTAAGGATAAATATTATAGATATATTTAGGAGAGAAAGGTACTATTATTTTGCTCTTCAGATATAGCCTCCATCTAACTGTAAATCTAAAATGTCTATGACCTTTTTTTATACTTGCAGGTTGAAACAAGTAATTACATTTGTCTCTAAGCAGTTCTTGTCCATAAAGCTTTCAGAATCCAAAGAAACATCATGATTGTTACTGTTGCTTCTTAAGTTCTTTCATTGTCCCTTTTGGAAATAATAGTAGGTATGTAGTGTTCATCTGGTTTTATAATAAGAAATTTCAGAATATTTATAAACTATTCTATACCTCATAAAATTATAAAATGAGAAGGGTTAATTGCATCCAAAGAAAATGGGTTTGTAGAAATAGCTTTTCTTTTCAATAGTCACATTTTCCTTTGCCTTTTAGCTTCTCTCATAGTTTTTAAATCCCCATTTTGCTCAGTTGGAACAAGAACAATTATGCCAGGAGGGATAAGGTACTCTCACCATGCTTACTAGAAAGAAAGGCACCCACGCTGCATGGCAGTTATCACTGGATTTACTATCTGTCAGCAGATGCTCACTGAAATGAAAATGTTCCCTGAATTCATGTTGTGCCTATCTTCTCTACTCCCCAGTGCCTTTCCTCCTCAGGGAATTATAGGGATAAGAATCTTTCTCTCTTATAACTAATGTTTTAGAGCACACAGAGTAATATGTCTTTTGCCCCTCTCTGGGGAGTCATTTATCTCCTCTAAAGCACATTTTTTATTATTTTGTTTTAAAGAGCAAGCTTTGGGTGCACATAACCTATTCAGTTATCGGGATTAGATGCAATTGTTTCCATCTTCCAGGGTGCCTGCTTTTTTCCACATAATGAGTGATTTATAAATGCTGCACTATGTGATTTCTGGCTTCACTACCTATCCACCAGGAGAAAATCATTATTCATTCAAATGTACACTGCACACATAAAAATCCAGTGAAATTATTTTTACTGACAATATCCCAATTAGATGAGCTGGAAAGAAAAAGGCTAGTTAAAGAAACAGAATGACACAGGCAAATTTTATAACCTCTCCAGGCTCCTGCTGCTGTGTTTACTTGAGAACTTGTGGATATGGTCTTTTGTTTCTGATATTCCTTACTCTCCCTTCCTCCTCTTCCTTTCTCTCACCATTGTACCTATACCTTTTTCACTGATGTATCTGTGGATTAAGGTGTATTAAGAGTAGACTAAGGTGTTAAAAAGTTATTTAAAATGTATTTAAGATGCATCTTGTGCACAGTAATACTAGTGATAATTCTACCATGAATAGTACTGTTGCTGCTACTACTACTAGCAACAATACCAAAACAAAAATGTGATATAAAAAATAATTTATATATATATATAACAGACCTGTGAGGTAGGCAAAGTGCACAAGTATTTTCATCTCCATTTTGCAGAGGAGAAAAGCAAGGCTAAAATATTTATCCATAGTCACAGAGTGGGAAAGAAGCAGAGAATCAGATTTGACTCACTTCTTTTTAACTCAGCAAGATTTAAAGACATTTGTTCCTGAAAACTACTTGGTATTGACATGCACTCCAGAGTGGTCAGGCATGTATTATTAGCCTAACATATCAAGGCTTATCATGGTCCTTCTGTTGAATTCCCAACTCTATTATTAGACTGAGATCCAAAGGAGAGGATCATATGCATGTAACTCGTTAGGCACAATACCTAGCAGAGTGTGAGATTCATGGTGGGCTCTAAACGCAACCCTGGTTAAAAGAGTACATTAAAGTCATCAGTGACACCAAATTCCTCTTGAAAATATTCATAGCACATGTAAGGACACGGAGACTTTCACACAACTGATTATTGATTGAGATTTGTCAGCTAAGTGAATGTTGGTAATCTCCAAAATATATGCAGATTGTACCCAAAAAGTAAATAAATTTAAAGAAAAGAAATCAGTGTGCAAGTTGATTGTTTTTATATTTAACACATTTTTCCCATAAAATGCATTCTAAATTGCAGGTAATTTACCAGACTAGGAAAAGGATGACTTTAAAGGAAAACACATATTATAATACACATGCGGTTCTTCCAATTCAGGTGTGCAACAAGATTCATGTACATTTATTGTTACAGGGGTGTGTGTGTGTGTGTGTGTGTGTGTGTGTGTGAAATTATTCTACATTTTCTTAAGATAAATCTTTATTTTAAAATAACTGTTGCCAAAATTATTCTACATTTTCTTAAGATAAATCTTTATTTTAAAATAACTGTTACCACATATCTCCATGCTCCTTCTCTGGATTAATTGTATGCAGGGAATGGAAGGGAGTCATTACTACATTTGGACAGGTTGTGAATGTTTGTTAGGGTTTAGGATACCCTTATGTATGGTTATACATGGGTTGGAACAGCAAGCATTAGATTAGTACATATGTCACCAGGATGCCCTGTTTCCTGGAGAATGAGCAAAGCAATGTTCTCTTTTACTTACCCATCAGAGCATTTGGATTTTTTTTTCCCTTCAGAAGAATCTCCACAGTTTTACTTAGTAATGCTGACTTGATTACAATTAGCTACCTCTTCAACCGAATTCATACCTAATATTACAGGAACAGAGCACAGTGGTTAACAGAACTTTGCCAAATGCTTCATTTCCATTCCCAATGCAGGAAAAGAAAGGTAGTTATAACCACAATGAAGAGTTTATTCAATACTTGTGAAGGCATGAGCATTTGTAGTACAGTTGAGGTGCTGACCATGTTTTGATCTAATGAAGCTCTTCTCCATGCCTTGTGTTAGTTAAAATGAGAAAGTTTTCTCAGTAAAGCAAACAATTTCTACTGATGCCCATGTCACATTCACATGCCTCTGTCAAATAAGTCATAATATGATTTTATTTTAAACAGTTTTTGTTCTCAAAGCAATTTAAGTTGTCAGAGAATAACACAGAGCTTAGGTAAATTTGAGAAAATCCACAAATGAGAATATGAAGGGCCATAAATCATTTGGCTTTCAGTTGACTAAAACAATTAAGGGGAAAAATATATATTGAAACAATCTGCCATTTCTTCCTCTGTTCTAGAGACAGCTCTTCCATAACCATGCCCCACCCCACCCCACCGCACTCCAGCCTGAGAAAAATGATGCTACTCTTGTAAAGGACAAAGATTTTTAGAAGTTATCAAATCATTACAAATATGTGACCAAACATTCCCATAATTGCTCTGTCTTCCTTTGTCATTGATGCTTGCGGCAGGAAAAGAATGGACAGCTAGCTACATCAACAACAGATCTGAAAAAATAAGTTAAAGATCATAGACACAATATTTTTCTTCTTTGTTCCTGCAATAATCTCAGAAGTCATTGCCAAAATGATCAAATATATGAAACATAAAGCGAAGCTTGGAGATTACTTAATTCAATAATATTTCTGTTTATAGAGTTAAGTCACCAGCAGTTACTTTATTTTTATAAAGGCTTAGAGATTCAAACTCGGTAATATTCTAACAATTTCCCTCTAAAAATTTTTAAAGTATTACACCTAGATGGCTCAGTGGGGTAAGCTTCTGCCTTAGGCTCAGGTCATGATCTCAGGGTCCTAGGATTGAGCCCCCCATCGGGCTCTCTGCTCAGCGGGGAGCTTGCTTCCCCTCCACCCTGCCTGCTGCTCTGCCTACTTGTGATGGCTCTCTCTGTGTCAAATGAATAAATTAAAAAAAAAAAAATCTTTAAAAAAAAAGTATCCAGATACAGAATCAATCATTTTCTTTACCGTAATTTCATCTTATTGCACCTGCACTTTATCTCAAATATCAATGTAGTTGTTTTTTTTTAACTCTAGTTTTTGTTAACATACTTAAAATCTTTCTACCTCAATTTTGCTATAAATTGTAATCTAATGTGATCAGTTAAATAACAGCCTCTAAATCAACAGAAAACTTTCTTTTTCACTTTGTACCATTTAGATAAACAAACCTGTTTGTATATGTGTGCATGTGTACCATATGATAAAGAAAAAAAAATCATAAATTTTGCAGATACAGCCTAAAGCCTCAGTTTCCTAGTAATGCAAGTATAATACTGACATAGAATATCATTAAGAAGAAAAGCAGGAGGGAACCTTCTGACCAAAAAAGAAAGAAAAAAGAGAAGGTAATTAGGAGAATTAGCTGAGATCCTCAGAAAAACTATGTAACACCTTAATGAATTAATATTAACATTTTCTTGCTTATTTGGGTTATTTGTTTTTTAATTTAGAAAGGAAGAAAACATCAAGAAACAAAGATGCAAAAACTAAAAATACTTTTATTCACTTTATTTATAAAGAGTTCTTAGAGACATTAGTAAATTAAAAACAAATTGTAAAATTACATGAATTGTTGATTTAACTCACCTTTGAATTACCCTCTTTTTTCTTTTCTTTTTTTTTAAGATTTTATTTATTCATTTGACAGATAGAAATCACAAGTAGGCAGAGAAGCAGGCAGAGAGAAAGAGAGAGAGGAGGAAGCAGGCTCCCCGTCAAGCAGAGAGCCCGATATGGGGCTTGATCCCAGGATCCTGAGATCAGGACCTGAGCCGAAGGCAGAGGCTTTAAACCAATGAGCCACCCAGGTGCCCCTACCCTTTTTTTCATTAAAAGTATTATTTTATTATTTAAAAAATTACTTGCATCTAATACTGTTTCAAATTTTCTTTTGTTTTGTTTTGCTTTCTTTCCTTTGTGACTTCAAGTGATCAAGGTTAGTTTATTCTGTTTTTTCTACAAACTCAACTTAATGCACTTTCTATTTCACCTTGGAAAATATATGAGAAATTATAGTGATTTTTAAGTTGATTATTATTTTTCCTCTCCCTTTCACTGCTTCTTACATTGACCACTCCTCTAAATACGTGGAAGTTTACTATGTAGTATTTAAACATTATGATTGGTGTAATATCTCTCTCCTATAATTTGGAATATTAAAGTAGTTTCAAATGTCTGTTGGTTGAAGTGGTTACATTTAGGTCAAACTTAAAATAGTTGTGTTGATGTGTATGTCTGCATAGCCTGCCCTATCTGGAAGCATACTAGAATGGGGATTCTGAGGAATGCTATTTAGTCTAACTATGCTGATATAACACAAAGCCATCACAACATGATACCAGACTTCTTTTTTTTAACTTTTTTTTTTTTTGGTAGCATTGTAGTTTTTTTTTTTCCATTTTATTTATTTTTTCAGCGTAACAGTATTCATTGTTTTTGCACAACACCCAGTGCTGCATGCAAAACGTGCCCTCCCCATTACCCACCACCTGTTCCCCCAACCTCCCACCCCTGACCCTTCAAAACCCTCAGGTTGTTTTTCAGAGTCCATAGTCTCTTATGGTTCGCCTCCCCTTCCAACTTTTTTTTTTTAATAAACATATTATGTATTTTTATCCCCAGGGGTACAGGTCTGTGAATCGTCAGGTTTACACACTTCACAGCACTCGCGATAGCACATACCCTCCCCAATGTCCATAACCCCTCCCCCTCTCCCAATCCCACCTCCCCCCATCAACCCCCAGTTTGTTTTGTGAGATTAAGAGTCATTTATGGTTTGTCTCCCTCCCAATCCCATCTATATATACACAATGGAATACTATGCAGCCATCAAAAGAAATGAAATCTTGCCATTTGCGACGACGTGGATGGAACTAGAGCGTATCATGCTTAGTGAAATAAGTCAATCGGAGAAAGACAACTATCATATGATCTCCCTGATATGAGAACATGGAGAAGCAACATGGGGGCTTAGGGGGATAGGAGAAGCATTGTAGTTTTTTAGTGTGCCACTCTCATACTTCCTCAACTACATCCCAGAGCTATTAGAGTTAGCTCATGTCCTTGTCTCTTCAAACCATTTCTGGAGGGGCATGGGTGGCTCAGTCAGTTAAGCATCTGAATCTTGAGTCAAGTAAAGATTTCTGGGATGTCAGATCAAGCTCCACATAGGGCTCCATGTTCAACGGGGAGTTTACTTGAGAGTGTCCCTCTCTCCTTCTACCCCTACCCCCTCCACAGGTGTGAGTGCACACTCACTCTGTCTTTCTAAAGTAACAAACAAATCTTAATTTTTTTTCCTTCTCCTTAGGAAATTAGGTTGTAGATAAAATTAAAATTTTAAAATTCATGTGTACAACAACCATGATGTCCTTTAATAGGTGAATAGATATATAAATTGTGTTACATCCAGAAAATGGATATTAATCAGTACTAAAAAGAAATGAGCTATAAAGTCATGGAAGACATGAAAGAACTTTAAATTAGTGTTACTAACTGAAAGAAAACAATCTGAAAAGGCTACATACTATATGATCCCAACAATATGACATTCTGAAAAAGACAGAACTATGAGGACAATAAAAAGATGAGTTGGTGCCATGGGCTAAAGGGCAGGTACAGATAAATAGAGCAAGAGGATTTTTATGGCAGTGAAATTATCCTGTATGATACCATAATGATAGACACATGCTGTTATGCTTTTGTACAAACCCATAGAATGCACAACACCAGTAGTGAACCCTAATATAAACCCTGGACTTTGGGTGATAATGATGTGTCGATGTATGTTTGTCAGTTATAACAAATGCACTACTCTCTGGGATGTTGATAATGTGGGAGGCTATACATGTTTGGGGGTAGGAACCATAGGAAAAATCTGTATCTTCCTCTTCTTTTTTCCATGAATCTGAAACGGCTTTAAAAATTATTTTTAGCTATTTACTTTATTTTTTTTAAGTAGGTTCCATGCTCAATGCAGAGCCCAAAGCAGGGCTTGAACTCACAACCCTGCAATCAAGACGTGAGCTGAAATCAAAAGACAGTCGCCCAACTAACAGAACCACCCAGGTGTCCCCCAAAATAAAATCTTTTAGACAATAACTACATGAAGCATAACAAACTAAGTCATTTTTTTAAAAGATTTTATTTATTTATTTGAGAGACAGAGATCACAAGTAGAAAGAGAAGGAGGCAGAGAGAGAGGGGGAAGCAGGCTCCCCGCTGAGCAGAGAGCCTGATGCAGGGCTCCATGCTGGGCTTGATCCCAGGACCCTGGGATCATGACCTGAGCCAAAGCCAGAGGCTTTAACCCACTGAGACATCCAAGCACCCCAAACTAAGTCATTTATACAAGAGGTTCTCAAAGTATCGTCCCAGAGCTTTGGTATCACCTGGGAACTACTTAGAGAAGCAAATTCTTAGGCATTCCTCTCCCCTTACTGAATCAGAAATTCTGTGTGAAGTCCAATAGTCACACTGAAAGAAGCCTTTCTGGTCATAATGATGCATGCTAAAATCTGAGAAGCATAGTGTTGGATGATGTAATTCTACCCCTGATCTACATACATGCAAGTCGGATGTCCAAATAGTTAGCTTCTTATGTTCTTGTATTCTATCCAGGACTTCACCTTTCCACCTTTCCTTTTATCAAGGTAAGAAATGTTACCATTTTGCTTTTTTTTTTTTAAACCTCTTGTATACACTTTCCCCACTTGCCTGAAAATTGAGTGTTAACTCCTGGTATCTTCTCTTTGCTTCATCTAAATTTCACTGTATCAGGTAGATATTTCAAAATGTGTGGGATGATGATGGGAGCTTGTCTAGTTTTACTGCAGATGAAGTTTCCATCTCTATTTTATTGTGATTTATATGACTTTTAATGTCTGTCAAACAATTTTGGAAATATGCACCGACTCTCACTCTTTCCTGGAAGTCTCTCAGTGCACTGCATATTTATTAGATACTAACACCTAATGGAATGTAACTTCTTTGCTTTAAAATATAAACTTCCTTGCAATGTCATGGTTTCAGTTACACCCGAGAGCTATTTCAGTGCATCGTTATCTCCACTGAAATGGAAAAGAGATCAAGGGGTTATTTCTTTCTAACAGCAGAGAGGTATACAAGTCTTGCTGGAAAGTAACATAGCTTGTCCCCCAGTACTGACCAAAAAGAAGCTGGGATTTCAAAAGAGCGTAGTCCCACCAAATATTAGAAGGCTTCGAAGAACTACATTTGTTTTGCCATCTTGTTAAGAATTCAGGTCACATATTGGCTTCTCACTGGTGTTCTTAATAAGGAAAAGTGTACTAAAGAGAAACTGGAGAAAGAAACTTCCTCGGTTAAATAAAAAGAAATGCACGTAAAAAAACTGTAGAAAAAATACCTTCTGTCACAGTCAAAACCTAAGGGATAGCTACCCTAAATGCTGTGCACAGAAAAATACACAAGCCAAGGTGGTCAGCGGTCACCTGACCCTCTTTCTTTACTCACTTTGTTGGCCTTTCCTACAAAACCCTGCTTTTCTCTTACTAGTTGTGGCCTTGGGTCCACTCGCATTGTTTCTTATCCATCTCCATATTAAGATTTTCCAAGCCTTGTTAGGAAGTCTAAACTAATTTACACTTTTTTCATATTGATGTTTTATCAGGATATCAAAGATGAAAATTTTCTGAACAACATTTGGTCTTTTTTCATGGACTTCAGACTGCTGACTGTATGATCCAGCTGTGAGCATGGAGTAATATTTCTGATCCTGAACTCCAAATCTGTATATACAGTAGCCACTGCTTCTATCCTGGAATCACTGACCTTCACAAGAGTGACTGTCATAAGACTTCATTAGGAGCATCCATTCAGGGAGCACATATTTCTTGTGGAGAGAATACATGTCAAAGACAAAATTCACATTAAAAATTTTGGGAGACAGAGGAGTCAACGGTGAGGTGAAGCACCAGAATAAGGAAAGGTATACAAGAAGATGAGTTTTATTATAAAATTTTTACATAAAAAATATATTACACTTTTCTTGTTCCTGTCATATGTTTTATATACAATCTTTCCTATTATGGATAATTCTTTACAAACTTAAAAAAACATGCCAGTTATTCATAGAGAATACCACAATCTCATAGCTTATCAGGGACCAACTTTTAAAAATTCAGTATTTTCAAATCATTTTATATATAATAACTACCTTTTAGAAAACAATTTTAGAGATAAGATTTGGTTTATAAATTAAAACATTATTTGTGTAAATTAACTCCTAACACAAAACAAACTATCTTCTCTCATACAGTAAGCCAAATTGTTCATCAACACAATATGAATAAAATTTGTATACCTGGAAGTTAATTAAATATAAGGGATAGCATGAAAATTTAAACATGTAAACTTTAATGTAGCATTATTTAAATCTTATAGTAATACATAAAGATTGAAAATATGTTAAAAGAAAGTTTCATAGTGAAATAATTATATTTGTGCATCATCTGACATATTGTACTTTGAGAGCTCCTTGATTTATCATGTGGTATATCATAATCAAATTTAAATTTTCCATTTTAATAACATAACATGATATGGGAAAATGAATATGTCCTTGTAATCCAGCAGAAACAGTCATAAAATTCACCAGTGTGAATTTTAGTTACATGACTTTATGCAATTATCTTTCTGAGCTTTAATATTCTCATACAGATATCAAATTCCAAGTGTGTGGGCATGTGTGTGTTTGTGTGTGTATACAGATTCAATCATCTAACATTTCTGAAAGCACATAGAGCAGAATTTTTTCAGCTGGACATGTATATGTTCATCCAAAGATGAAACTAACAATTCACCTGATAATGAAATTCGGTTTTCTTACCTTTTATTTACCCTTATTTTAGGTGAAAGAGCACTTTTGGTTTGAATTATCCACAAGAATCTCTCCAATTTCTATCATGATTTACATACATAGATAGACATGACTTCTGTAGATATGCACTATGGCCCTTGTTTGTCATTTTTATATTGAAAAAAAAAGCAGCAAATTCATGATATAATTGGTGTCATAAATAATGGATGCACTCGCAGTACTTTTTCACTTGAATAGGTACATTTATTTTTCATCTGGTATTAGATAGCGCTCTGCTTACATACCCTTGGGAAGCAACAGAGTTATCTCTTTGTACCTAGAGAACAACTAGACTTTGATAAATGGAATGTAGCAGAGCTCATGTACCGTAGATTTCATACATTACTTTCACAAGAGGGTTTTTTTTGTATATTTAATGTGCTATCAACAATAATTTATTATTTAGTACATTATTTAAAGTTATTAGTGACTGAATACAGGTTTTGAACAAGTCAAGATTTTTCAGTGGAAAAAATTGTAGTTGGGGGAACTTTCCCAATTACAGTAGAGAATACTTTTACATATCACAGCAATGTTGTGAACAAAAAGTACTAAACTAAAAACAAACAAACAAACAAACAAAACCCTTCATAATACCTGTATTGCTACTGTGACCTTGTTTTCTACAATTAAATTACAAGTGTGCACAAATGAGTTAAGTGTGCAAAAATATTTATCCTCACTGAGAACTTAGTTGAATAAGACATGAACTATTAAGCCAGTTCCCCCTAACATCAGATAACTTAGATAATTTTAGACAATCAGATAATCAGATTTTTTAGATAATCAGATAATTTTTTCAATATGTCATGTAATTTAAACATTTTCTATACATGCTATGATATTAAATATTTGAGAAACAATTTAATGAAGGCAACTCTTTAAAAAAGAATTGCCAGATAAAATATTTTTAAAACGATATTCCAATTACATCACTGATCTGTTTTGTTTTTGTTTTTGTCCTGTTTTTTCTTTTAATGTAGGTATATGCTGAGACCAATGCTAAAACAAAAGAAAGATCCTTGGAAGGTAAGCATACCTCTAAGGAAATCTTTCTCCTCGTGGCTTTTGGAAAAACTGGTGAAATTTAGACTGCATAGGGCGAGAAAGAAAGGAAAATACCCAAGAATGCCTAGGAAATGCCCAAATTAATAGTTCTAGAGTCAACCCATATATAGTTGGTCACCAAAGGAATATACCTTCAGTTTGTGTGAATATATACATGAAACAGAAAAGAGCAGCAAGGAATCTTGGCCTTAGTACTAGAAGGAAAGAAAAACAATCGCTTCTGAAGAACCATGACACGCTAACTTGACATAGATTTTGGACTGAATTCATTCTATTTGCAGGTCTGAAAATACTAAGTGAAGAAATAAAATGTTATGTGGCTGATAATACTTTTGGAAACAGACAGAAAGAAACATAAATTCTATTTTGAGGGGCACCTGGGTGGCTCAGTGGACTCAGTGTCCAACTCTTGGTTTTGGTTCAGGTCATGATCTTGCAGTCGTGGAATCGAGCCCCACCTCCAGCTCTGAGCTCAGCACTGTACCTGCTTCAGGTTCTCTCCCTCCCTCCCTCCCACTCACATTCTCTCTCTCAAGTAAGTGAATAAATAATCTTACAAATTACTTAAGCTTATTAGGAAGAAAATTTAAATAAACACGTAATCCATTTTCAAATATAATCGTGATGCCTGAATATATTGAAGAAAAACTAGAATTATAAGAAATAATGGAACAATTTTTAAAATAATGTAATACAATTTTTGAGGGAACAACTGTAAAGATAAAAAGCTGAGGTGTAACGGATTAGTCAATCAGTAGATTAAATATTATTACAAAGGAAATTACTGACCTAAAACATCTAAAAAATGCAAATGTAGTCCAAAAAGACTAGGGATTCTCGGGTGGCTCAGTAGGTTAAGTGCCTATATTCAAATAAGGTCATGATCCAAGGATCCTGGGATGGAGTCTCTCATCAGGCTTCTCATCAGGCTTCTTGCTCAGTGGGAGCACTGAATCACACAGTTAGTATGTTTGTACATTTGTACATTTGTAGAACATTGAAGTACCCACATTTCTACCCAGCAAACATGGAACATTACAAAGAGTACACATATGTGAAGCTATGCATCAAACCTAGGTAAAGTTGAAATAATTCACTTCAATCTCTGACTATAATGACATTAGAAAATAAAAATATATGATTAACTATACCAAATAGATTGATATTTTAAAAAAAAACACATGCACTTCAGCATAAAAAAAATCACAACAGAAATTAGACATTACGTAGAACTATCATTAAAATGATACACCATGAGAAGATGGAGCCAATAAGTAGCTAAAAGAAAATTTTACTTGAAGAATTAATTTAGGAGCTCCTGGGTGGCTCAGTTGATTAAGCGTCTGCCTTTCGCTCAGGTTATGATCCCAGGGTCCAGGGATTGAGCCCTGCATGGGGCTCTCTGCTCATCAAGGAGCCTGCATCTCCTTCTCCCTCTGTCTACTATGACCCCTACTTGTGTTCTCCATCAAATAAATATATAAAGTCTTTAAAAAATAAAAGAATTAATTTAGAGAAGAATGGATCAAAATTAATGAATAACAAACTTAGAAAGATTAGAAAAAGGTCAAAGTAAACATCCTAGAGAGGGAACAATAAACTAAACTCTCCCCAAAATTAAAAAAAAAAAAATTTAGAAAAAGAAAGAAAAAAAAAAAGAAAACCAGAGAGAAAGAGTGAGAAAGAGAAGAATAACAATTAAAAGAGGAGGAAAACACAAATTAATTAAAATAAAGCAAGTTATAAAAAAAATAAGGTGGCAGAGTTGGTTAAGCAACCCACTCTTGATTTTGACTCAGGTCATGATCTCAGGGTGGTGAGACACAGCCTTGAGTTGGGGTCTATACTCTGCACTGCATTTGCCTTAGATGCTCTCTCCCTCTCCCTCTGCTCCTCCAGCTCATGTTCTGTCTCTCTCTCTCTCTCCCCTTAAATAAATAAATAAATAAATAAATCTTAAAAATAAAAGAAGAAAACATTCAAATTTGAATAATTGAAAAAATGACAAAACAGACTAATCTCTGGAGAAATTAACAAGTAAAAAGAAAATAGTACATTTAAGTAAGTAATGCATACAATAATGACTTAAAATATAGTGGATATGATCTAAAACTTGATAGAAATACATTTGAAAAGATAATAAAATAGTTTCTTAGAAAATTAAAACTTGCCAAAACAGACTCAGTATAAAATAAGCAACCTAAACATTTCTAATAATTTAAAAGTACTAAATCTGTAATTTCAAATACTTCATTAAAAAAAAAAAAACTGTGGCGCCTGGGTGGCTCAGTGGATTAAGCCACTGCCTTCGGCTCAGGTCATGATCTCAGGGTCCTGGGATCGAGCATGATCTCAGGGTCCTGGGATCGAGCACCGCATCGGGCTTTCTGCTCCACAGGGAGCCTGCTTCCTCCTCTCTCTCTGCCTGCCTCTCTGCCTACTTGTGATCTCTCTCTCTGTCAAATAAATAAATAAAATCTTTAAAAACAAAAAAACAAAAAACAAACAAACAAAAAAAAAACCTGCCACATTCAAATGTGCTTGCAATTGAGTTTTACTTAATATTCATAGAATTGATCATCCCAATCTTAGACAAACTCTTCAAGAAATTAGATGAGGAATTATCCCTAAATGAATGGCATGCATCTGGCATAAAATGGAGCCTGAAGAGAATCAGGTATGTTTTCCTCAAAAGACTAATTCAAAGAATAATATCTTCTTGGCTAATTGCACTGCAGAGATGATTCTACTTGCCTAAATCCTTTTTTCCCTAGATTTCCGATCAAGGACCATCTGGCAAGGAAGGAGTCTGTGTTTACTTTTCCCGAGTTTTTGCCCTTTTGCTGATTCTTTTCCTTCAGCCTATAGGAAAAGAGCCTGGACATTAGGCTGCACACTTATACCTATAGGCTCATTATTTACTCTAAGAACTCTTGTAGTCCATTGTGAAAACATATTAAAAAGAAACTTATGCATTATCTCTGCTAGAGTAAGTAGTTTCATTTAATTTTTAAAGAAAATAGAAATTTACTATTTTAAAATACTGTGTTCAACTTAGATATTTTAAACTTTTATTTATATGGAATGCACATTTACTTATTTATAGCATTTTATTTATTTATTTACTTATTTTTCATTATGTTACGTTCGTCACCCTACAGGACATCATTAGTTTTTGATGTAGTGTTCCATGATTCATTGTTTGCATATAACACCCAGTGCTCCATGCAATCTGTTATAGTATTTTTTTTTTAAGATTTTTATATATTTATTTATTCAACAGAGAGAGACACAGTGAGAAAGGCCCTAGAAGCAGGGGGAGTAAGAGAGGGAGAAGCAGGCTTCCTGCTGAGGGGAGCCCAATGGGGGGCTTGATCCCAGGACCCTGGGATCAGGACTCAACCCAAAGGCTGTCGCCTAACAACTCGGCCACACAGATGCTCCCCATTATAGGATTTTACTTTTTTTTTTTTAAGATTTTATTTATTTATTTGACAGAGAGAAAGAGAGATCACAAATAGGCAGAAAGAGGGGAAAGCAGGATCCCTGCTGAGCAGGAAGCGGGATGCAGGGCTTGATTCCAGGACCCTGAGATCATGACCTGAGTCAAAGGTAGAAGCTTAACCCACTGAGCCACTCAGGCACCCCTATTATTTTAAAGGTCATAACAATATTCAGATTAATCAGAAATTTTTTTTTTTTTCTGTTTCTATAGGAATGCCCCAATATGAGTAGACCCTGACAAAATAAATAATGCTCTTTTGGGCATTTTATTGATTCTGTTATTTTGATACTTAGTTATTATAATATAATTCTATTTAAATGAAGAAAGTCTGAATTTTCAAACTGATCATGATCTGTGTATTTGCAATTCATTAGATGCATCTTTTATCCATTTTTACGCATTTATGTCATTTTAAACAAGCCATAGTTGGCACTGAGATTATGTTTACTCAATAGATCGAAGTGGAGCTTTGTAATTATTTGGTTAGCTGACAATCAATAGGAGATTACAAGCACTAAAGTGAATTGAAAGTGAAGATGGTGCTAACCTGTCTGTTTGGTTGTGGGTATTGATCAAGTTAATAACAAAACAGCAGAATCCCTACTTCCTTCTTTAATATGCATTCAATTCCAAATGTATTAGTTCATTTGTTCTTTCCAGGAATATATAGAGGTCTATGGTCCTCACTTTCTCTTTAAAAATAGGTCATTTTTGTTGTATCTTTATTGTTCAGAGACATCACAAGACTCCATTTTGTTCTCTACCATTTTATCCTTATTTCATTTTTTACTCATTGTTCACTACCTTGCTCCATTTTCCCACTCTTCAATTTGCTCACTCCCTCCCTATTTGAATTGTTTCCCTTGTTCATCTTGACGTTTGCCATATTGTCCTTACCGTTTTCCCACCATACTGAGATTTTCTTTATTCTCAGATAATCACAGTTTGTTGGGATTGCATCAGAAAGAAACTAAAGAAGCAGGAATGTTTTGGTTACCATTAAGATTTGCCACGTGGCGAACCATGAGAGACTATGGACTCTGAGAAACAACATGGGGGTTTTGAAGGGGCGGGGGTGGGAGGTTGGGGGAACCAGGTGGTGGGTAATAGGGAGGGCACATGTTGCATGGAGCACTGAGTGTTGTGCAAAAACAATGAATACTGCTACGCTGAAAAAATAAATTAATTAAAATGTTAAAAAAAAAAAAAAAAGATTTGCCACGTGGTTTGCCAAAGGCAGAGCTAGCTATTTCCTGAATATGTCAGTCTCTATACTCTTGGCTCTGTTCTGCTTTTGTTCTTAGTTAAAACCTCTAGGTAACTCATAACTGAGTAAACCACTTAACACATAAGTCCTGCTATATTACTCTCTACCTCTGTTCTGTGACTGCAATTTTCAACTCTTTCTATGACATTTGTTTGGCTTTTCACTTTATCTTCCTGCTTCCCAAATAATAAGAACAAAGAGCTAAATATTTCTGCTTTCTTCAGGTTTTATTAGACAGCTGATGGATATAAGCTTGGGGAAAAAAAGTACAATAAACGGAAAATTCCTTTGCCATTGTTTTGACTTCAGAAGTTTTAACATTTAAATCAGCCTTTCCTTGTTTCTATACCACTGGGTTGAATTCCCGATGTCTCATTTCTATGTACATGAAATAAGAAAAAGCCTGAGGTGTTTTAAGAGCTTTATATTCTATTTAGAGATGTTACATCAAAACAAGAAAGAATGTGTTTTCTCTCAGTTTATAAGTAGGTCGTTTCTTTTAAAACAAATATAGACACACAAATGACAATAAAAATGGCATGACCTTCATAAAATTAAGAGAACATAATGAAAAAGGTGATGTTCAGAGAATAACATTTTCAATCATCTGCTCTGTTAGTGGTATATAGATCTCTAACACTTGGGGTCGGGATATTCTATTCAAAAATGATATATTAAAATAAGCCTTGGGTCTTTAGATGTCTTTGTCTTAAGAACTTAAAAAAAGATCTTTATGCTATGGTAGAAAAAGCAATATATTAGAGCTTATCTGAACAAACCTTACAGCTTAACAAGATATTGTATTTTCTTTGAGAGAGAAAGCACACAATGTTCAAAACTGGATATTCTTGAGTTCACTTTATTTTTATTGCATATCTTGAGGATGTTATCTTTCTTGTGCATTCCATTATAATTCATACATAAATGCATGAGATTCCCTAAATCCTTATCCATATCTCTGTTACATGCAGTATAGGCTCTTACTGCATAAAAACCAGAATTAAAGAACTGTGATCTCCTGGTCTGCTTAAAGCTTGATCATATTAGACTGTTAAGAGTTCAGCTAAAATTAATTTTCCCACTGCCAGATCTAACCATCAGGGTGAATGATTTTGCAACCTCCCAGTCTCTGGTAACCAGTCTTATTACTCTACTCCTTCAATTGAATCCACAAAAAATTATTATGGTTCTTTCTGTATACTTTGATGGATTTTTCCTTTTGCATCACTGCTAGTTAAAGGACAGACTTAAAATAAAATATCCATAAATTCAAATTGCAGTTCTTACACTTCTTAGTTATGGTGGCATGGGTAGTTGACATTTTACCTGACTTCTGTTTTACAAGTCTGGGTATTCTCTAGGAAAAGAAGAGATCAATATGATGAAAAAGATTGTGACATTGTAAATTTTTTCTCCCATTTCTGCAAGGCTGTTGCACATGTCTCAAGACTCCCAATCTAAAATAATATTCACGTCCTCGGAGAGCACATTAAAAAAAGAAAGAAGAAAGAAAGAAAGAAAGAAAGAGACAAAGGAGATATCAGTGATCTCACATTTAGATTCCAATTTTTTCATAAAAATTTTGGAAAGGATGTCAAATACCACTGTAAATCCCTAGTCTTTGATCTAAATAAATTTTTACTGAATTATTGAATTTGAATCTAGCCCTAGATGCCTTTGTTGATCAAGCAGATAACTTTATAAACAACAACAACTATTACAAAGTACCCTGTTTTACTAGAGAAACTACACTTTAACAAAGAAAATCTGACTTTCTGAAACTGACACATCAGGTGAGGTATTTTTTTCTAAGTGTCAGAGTCCATGCAAGTAAAATGGAGATAAAGGTCTTATTTATTGCAATAAGAGCTTATGAAGTTTAAATGTGGTAACATATGGAAAATACTAAGCCAGTGACTAAAAAAAGCAAGCATTTAAGAAATGTTAGCTATTATTATATGAACTCTGCTTTTATTATTTTAAAAACATAGGGTGATTAAAGTTACAAAACTCTAGTACTCTTCCTCTTGCAGAACTTTTGCTTATCTGTCATAATTTTAAATAATACACAAGAGAGAAGAAATTAGCTTCTTCCAAAAGAACCCCGTGGATAAACTACATCTTTAATTATGAGGACTCATTGCTTCTGAGATATATTTTGTCTCATCTAGATTGATTTGTTAATGTACCTTTAAATCATCTTAACATGACTATTATTTAAATCACATAATTATAATATACATGTGTGTATATACATATATGTGTGCATTTGCAAATTCATATACATATATATGTGCATATACACGCATATACATACACATATATATAGCACACATACATTTACGTGTCTGCATATATATATACACACACATATATATCTATATATTTGACTTTGTAGTTTCAGTGCTACACTTTAAATTCTCTGAGGGAAGGAATAAACAAATCTCTAAAAAAATATAAATCCCTTACCACCAAATTAAAGATCCACACCCTTGGTCAAATTGATTTTCAGCGGATTGCTTGCAAAGAAATTTGTGTTGCTTATTCTTTTAACAAGAGAAACTGAATCATCCCACCTCTCATTGTAACACAGAAGAATCAGTCAGATTTTAGTTTTCCAAATCATCAGTGTTGGCAGAGTCAGCAGCCCAATCATCCTCTATATGGGGAAATCGACATTTGGGAATTGAGCTATCTTTATGAAATTTGAAAAAATAGCTTACTGAACTTTAGTTTTTGAAAACATAAGTTAAGCACTTTTAATCAGAAAGAACATATAATTTTGCAATTTGCATTATTTTACTTGAAATTGTATTGATAACAATTTCCATATGTCATAATATTCAGTTATACTTTTATATGGTACATAATATTTTAACAATTTATGAATGTTCATTTAGCTAAAAATATTTTCCTAATACTTCATTATTTTTAAACTGCAGTAATAGTCATCTTTGTTCATGTAATTTTTACTTACTAGAA
Source organism: Meles meles (assembly GCF_922984935.1). Classification (NCBI taxonomy): domain Eukaryota; kingdom Metazoa; phylum Chordata; class Mammalia; order Carnivora; family Mustelidae; genus Meles; species Meles meles. Next base: position 142,456,375 of record NC_060069.1, on the reverse strand, counting down.
ATGTCTTTAAGATAAAATCTCAGGACTACAATTATTAAGATATTAGAATTTGTACTACTCTTATTTAAAATATATTCCAAAGTTAATGAAAATTTACAACACATATTTTATTGGTTGTATGCTATTGTTTGAAAACTTATTTTTTCAGGTTTTATTTAAATTCTAGTTAATTAATACAAGAGTTTGGCTTCAAGAGTAGAATTCAGTGGTTCATCCCTTACATACAATATCCAGTGCTCATAATAACAAGTGCCCATCACCACTCACCTCCTCCATCAACCCTCAGTTTGCTCACTATCCTTATGACATGGAGGACATTGGGAGATGGAGAGGGGAAGGAAGTTGAGGGAAATTGGAAGGGGAGGCGAACCATAAGAGACTATGGACTCTGAAAAACAACCTGAGGGTTTTGAAGGGGCGGGGGTGGGAGGTTGGGGGAACCAGGTGGTGGGTAATAGGGAGGGCATGTATTGCATGGAGCACTGGGTGTTGTGCAAAAACAATGAATACTGTTACACTGAAAAAATAAATTAATTAATTTTTAAAAAAGTTAAAAAAAAAAAAGAGTATCTTATGGGTTGTTTCCCTCTTCCACCCCACCATGTGTCCATCTGTTTTGTTTCTTAAATTCCACATATGAGGGATATCGTATGGTACTTGTCTTGTCTTTCTCTGGCATGTTAAATCATTACATTTAATAGAAAAAAATGTAGTTGTGACAAAAAGTATTTGGGGGAATCATACAGAAGCTAGAAAGAAGATTTCATATCTCAGTTAAAGGATAATAAATTGCATTTAATTGAATTCCCATCAAATACTGAGTACTGTGCTAAGACTAAGGAATGTTTTCAAAACTTAAGCCATTTGACTAAAGACTTTCAACTTAGTTTAACTTAAATATTGTATCAATTAATTAAGTTGCTTGTTTGATTTATAAAACCTGTTAAGGTGCTTTACATATATTATATCCTCTTTAAAATATTGATAGATGGTAAAAGACCAAGAGAGGGGAAACTATAGTTGTCTAATAACTTAAAATTCAGCTCTAATATACAAGTTATTAATTAATGCTATTTATTCCCCCAATATATATTTATTGACTGATAATATTTGCCCAGTAATATTGCTCACATAGATTTATTAACAAATAGGGGAAGAACAGACAGAAATTATATTGTTTACTAACTTATATTACTTTAAAGGAACTATAATGGGATATATGTATATATTTAAAGTGGCCTTGGCTGAAAAATAACTTGTTCTGTATCTTCAACATGTCATGCTATAACTAAATTTTTCTAAAGGGTAAAAGGAGAGAATTAACAGCAAGAACAAAGCTTGGGAAATTGGGCTGGAAAGGTTTATGTATGGAGAGTTCAACCCTAGTTTAGAAATGAACATGCTTGGGTTTAAATTTCCATACATCCAGAAGTATATAGAGATAAGCTGGTAAATAAATAACAGAAAATTAAGAGTAACAATGAAAATAACAGGGGTGCCTCTGTGGCTCATTCAGTTAAGTGTCTGCCTCCTGCTCAGGTCATGGTACTGCAGCATTAGGCTCCCTGCTCAGGGGAGACTCTGGTCCCCCCTCTGGTCCTCACCCTTCCTCCTCATGCTCTCTCTCTCATAAATAAATAAATAAATAAATAAATAAATTGATGAAAAATAATGCTAATAACAGTAATACTATATAGTGTTTATGTATGCAGTACTTATTCTGTAACGAGAGTTTCCCGCAGGATTTTACATGAAATCCTTGGGGAAATACAACAACTTCTGAGTATGAATCGGTATTTTCAAACCTATTTTTCAAATAAGTAGACTGAAGTTCAGACAGATAAACTAATTGTGGTTTACATTATATTGTTAGTAAATTGCAAGGTGGGTGTACATTGAACACACTCCTCCTCATATTACAGCCTGCACTCTTGGAGCTATAATCTAGAGGTGATCAGCCTTCTTAGATGTGCAGGGGCTAGCAAGATTGACTTATCTGTGAATATTACAAGGAAGCCTATTCTCCTCTAGAGAAGAAATATGCTGAAACTAAAGAAATGGAGAATTTATTTCATAACTTGGATGACTTTTTGTGAAAATGTGTTTGTAGTATAAATGAATTTATCATATCTTTAAATATATATCAATCTTTCCAAATCGCTGACTTCTTCAAAGGAATGTATCATTTTGTGTGCTGCAACCATTTGGAATTGTCATTGTGTTAGTTTATTTGCAATAAACTAACTTGTGCAAGTTATAGTGAAATAAAAAACATAAGCAGGCCACAATAGTCTAGGCATGACCAAATTATAATTAAACACATTTATTCTGCTTTATGTCTTCCCCAAGGAGATAAGTCCTATAGGGATATTACCTAATTATTTAGGTCATAACTTTTTCTTTCTCTCTACAAGTAAGAAAATTAAGCCAATGTCAAGCGCAATGGCAGAACAGTTACTCTTTGAAAGATTGAACAGTTGCAAAAACAAATAAACAAACAAAACAAAACAAACAAAACCCCACCAAAGTTGACTATTATTGTTATAATGATAGAATCATGTCATTTGATTCTCCACTGAGTTATGGAAGGAAAGTCACAGTAACACTTCTACTGTGCTCGAGAAGGAAGGTGTTTATAGGTCAAATAAATCACAGGAATTAATAATGCATGTGCTTGAACTTTGGAAATGACTGGCACTTTCTTCTTTAAGTTTCAGAATTAATACTTGAAAAGTTTTCTTGGGTTGTATCACGGGAGGTAGTGGTTATAAGGCAAATGTTGTGTGCTTAGTTTGTGAAATATAAGTTTTAAATACTTTCTCCTAATATAAAGTTGAAATATAAGATAATAAATTCCCTTCGAAGGAAATTCATGACAAATGCCTTCAGACCACAAATAAAAACAGTTTTCAGAAATCTGATCTTTCTTGCCAGTTTGAGGAAAGAGCTCATCTTCAGTTTGGGAGTTCTGGTTTGGAATTAAGGCAATGTATTGCATCTGTAATAGCCTATTTAAAAGCCTGGATATTTTATCATGTGTATTTGCTAGTGAGACTTAAAATTTTATATTTAAAAAAGAATAAGTAACTTGGAGAGTGTTTTACTCAGTGAGATTATAAAAACCTACAAGTGTGGAAGATTATATACCACAGGGAAAACTAGAGTGCCCCCATATTATACAAAGCTGTATAAAAGATTTTAGTAGAGTAATAAAGCTATAGTTTTACAAACCAACCCTAATGGCTGTGGTAAAAAGGATGTCTCCATGATTCAGAAATACTGTAACTTTTACTTTACATTAAGTTAATAAATAACAATGAGGAAATGTAATCCCCTACCCTTTTCTAAATATATTGTATTTATTATTTGAATTAAATGAAACACCAATATTTTATTTGAATTAAACAAGATGTTTAGTTAAAAAATGAGAAATCGAAGGAAAAATGTGGATGTCATGCCATCGGTATTTCTACACTTATATTTCTGGTTTACAAGATAGTAGAAGAACTATGCAAATTCCTTAATTATTTACATTCACAGCCATATACATCTAATTATTTTGATCTGTCCCTCTGAGAGTAGAAATATACAGGGTACAGATTTACAATAGCTGTTTTAAATTCCTTTAAAAGTGGGCAGTTATTGGATAAACTAATGCTTATGATTTTTCACTCCATTTTATTCAGCTTCTATTTATGTTGATTGAAAAAAAATTTTAATGAAATAAAACTGATTAATTAATTTATTTAAACCTGCCACCACTTTGTGTGTTTGATGTTGACATGCTATTAACTCCACTAATTTTTACAAGCATAAGGAAACTCTTTTTCCCTTCCCTTGATAAAATTAATTGCTAATTTAGAATTTCTTCTTTGTTTTGTTATTATTTTTTTTAATTTCCTTTTTGCCTGATCAGGGTAGCCATATGTAGGGGAAAATGCATGGGTGTTGGGTACAGAAAGTTGAATTAACAATTAACCTCAAGGTTTACCACCAAGTAGTTATGTGACTTTATGTAAGTCTTATAAATAAAACACAGAAATCCAGGATCTTTGTGAATATCAGAGCAGAAGACATAGATGAATGGAGTTTATAAAATTCAAAGTCACTACAAAATTATTGATTTTTGCATTTTGAAAGACATATAATTTCTCTTTGTAGGCTAATGGAATAATTAATGTTGTTTAATATTTTTTTTAAAGATTTTATTTATTCATTTGACAGAGAGAGAGATCACAAGTCGGCAGAGAGGCAGGCAGAGAGAGAGGAGGAAGCAGGCTCCCTGCGGAGCAGAGAGCCCGATGCGGGGCTTGATCCCAGGACCCTGAGATCATGACCTAAGCCCAAGGCCGAAGGCAGCGGCTTAATCCACTGAACCACCCAGGCGCCCCAACATTGTTTAATATTAACAATTAATTTAAATTCCCCCCAACAAACCTACATGCAAATATTTTAAAGTACCTGGTCTTTGTTCTTTGAGTGTTGAGTTTGCTAAGCTCTTTAGAGATTTTGGATACTAGTCCTTTATCTGATATGTCGTTTGCAAATATTTTCTCCCATTCTGTCAGTTGTCTTTTGGTTTTGTTAACTGTTTTCTTTGCTGTGCAAAAGCTTTTGATCTTGATGAATTTCCAATAGTTCATTTTTGCCCTTGTTTCCCTTGCCTTTGGTGATGTTCCCAGGAAGAAGTTGCTGCACTACTGGGTATTTACCCTAAAAATACAAATGTAGTGATCTGAAGGGCCACCTGCACCCAAATGTTTATAGCAACAATGTCCACAATAGCCAAACTATGGAAAGAACCTAGATGTCCATCAACAGATGAATGGATAAAGAAGATGTGGTATATATACACAATGGAATACTATGCAGCCATCAAAAGAAATGAAATCTTGCCATTTGCGACAACATGGATGGAACTAGAGGGTATTATGCTTAGCAAAATAAGTCAATCGGAGAAAGACAACTATCATATGATCTCCCTGATATGAGGAAGTGAAGATGCAATGTGGGGGGTAGGAAAAGAATAAATGAAACAAGATGGGATTGGGAAGGAGACAGCTATAAGTGCTCTTAATCTCACAAAACAAACTGAGGGTTGCTGGGGGGAGGGGGGCCAGGAGAGGGGGGTAGGGTTATGGACATTGGGGAGGGTATGTGCTATGGTGAGTGCAGTGAAGTGTGTAAACCTGGCAATTCACAGACCTGTACCCCTGGGGATAAAAACACATTATACATTTATAAAAAAATAAAAAATAATAATAAAAAATAAATAAAGTACCTGGTCTTAATTAACATTGTTAGTACTTGGACATATTAGTCAGAGTGATTTTTTTAGCACTATCCAACTTAGAACTCTGCTCTATTTATGTAGGATGAATTTTCATGTATATTTCTTGTATTTGTGAAATTATTGCAATCCAGAGTCAGTGTTGAGGCTAATAGGCCAAATCTCTAGGATCCTTTGTAATCTAGTGCAGAGGTTGGCAAACTTTCTATCAAGAGCCAGATAGTAAATATCTCAGGTTGCAAAGAATATACCTAAATTACAATGATAGTAAATATACCTGCTGGAATATAGTTTCTGTTTCAGGTTCTTCTTTTTAATACTTATGTGTTTATTTGTTTGCTTTTTTGTCTTTTGCCACTCTTTATTATTATTATTACTATTTACAACTCTTTAAAATGTAACAAAACAACTTTAACTTGAGGGCAGCAGAAAAAACATGCTGTGAACTGGATTTGGCCCCACGGTCATCCTTTGCCAATCCCTGGACAAGTAGGGCTAATGCCATCTGAACCTTCAATAGCTTAAATTCACAGGTAAGAAATTGAATTAGACTTAAGGAAGGCTGACCTACTTGCCCAAGTACGCAATGTCTAGGTCTGACCCACTTCTCTGGGTATACACTTTGTTTAGAAAACCATTTCTTCCTCATCTATTTGAAAATTACATTTGATATTAAAAAATTCAGAAGCCAAGGAAGATGAAATCAAATTGATGTTAATTGTTGAAAGCATGTAACTTAATAAGAGTTCATGATGTGATGATCTAGGATTTGTAGAAGAATCAATTACAACCTTATGGATATATACATAAATGTTTTCTCATTTCAATTTCAAGTGCTTTCAACAATATCCTGACAGAAGGCAGGTATCCTATTTATGCATGCACACGAGAAAGAAGAACTAAAATGATTCCACACAGTGTCACCAAAGAGAAAAATAGCAGAAGTTGGAGTAGAACACATTGTGACATCCAGATTATATCTGGATTTAACTGCCCATAGATGCTAATTTTCAACTATATCCCAGATGGTGATTAAATTAATAAAATCTTTCATGTGTATTTCAGAACATCAGAGAAGCCATCTGGCTTGACTGTCACCTTAATTTTTAGTGTCTTTATTGTGAATTTTACAGTCCAGTGTACCATTTTAATGCCAGGGAGTGTTGTATCATCCATATTTAATTATTAAGTACCTAAAAGCACTGACATTCTGAAACTAGATATGGTAAGACTGATTAAGATCATGCCCATACATGCCAAATAGGGTGTTAGAAAATTCTTTGCAACTCAAGCCAGAAGAATATTGACTTGAAATGGTCAGGTATCTTAAGTGAAAGTATTCTATAAACTACATTATATCTATGAGTGTGGCAATTCCCCAACTCCCTGCGTGCATATAGACTCAGTTATAATACATTGTTAAGTTGCTTTCATAAAAATTCATGAGCAATAATTGTTATGTAGAAAGTATAATAGATATACTCAAGACCAGAAACTGAGAAAATTTCCTGACTTGAATACAAGTTTGCTATTTGAGGGTAAATTGTAGATAATGAAGAATTCATCTGATGCTCTTACCATGCTCAAAAAAATTAAAGATGCTATATGCTTTGGATACTAATTAAAATGTGAAGTCTGTCCTTTGTTGCATTTTGGGATTTCTATTTTTATTCTAGATGTGAGGAAAATATTTAGAAAGATCACCTCACCATCACCACCATTATGCAGACACAAAGTATGTTTTTTTAATTAATGTCTATAAAAGGATCCAGCACTCTGGAAGTTTATGGATCAATTTTAATTTTCTGTTTTGTTTATATAAAAATGGATTTTAGTGTTTATAAAGAGCTAAATGAATTTATTGATTTATTACATGAATAAAGCATGTCTAAACATACTTGTTTAAGTAGTAGGGGGAAAGAAAGAAAGAAAGAAAGAAAGAAAGAAAGAAAGAAAGAAAGAAAGAAAGAAAGAAAGAGAAAGAAAAAGAAAAGAAAGAAAGGGAGGGAGGGAAGGAGGGAAGGAAGGAAGAAAGAGAAAGAAAAGAAAAGGAAGGAAGAAAAGAAGGAAGGAAGGAAGAAGGAAGGAAGGAAGACAAGGAGAGAGAGAAAGAAAGGAAGAAAGAAAGAAAAGAAAAGTCGTTTTACTATTTAAAGCCTAATCACTTCTACTTTTAGGCAGGAAAGAACATGCTGTCAATACCATGTAGGATTTATGAGAGGGAAGCAGTATAAGATGATCTGTCAGAGAGTTCAGAGGCCAGGACCTATTTTTGCTATTTGTATAAATAATTCCTATAGTCTAGATTGTCCACAATGGCTCTCTGTAGATTATATAACAGTAAAGTTGAGGGCTGAAATATGCTGGAGTAGAAGCAATAATGAAATCATCAGTACTATTAAGGAGCACTTATATTGATTTGCAATTTCCTTTCTTCCTCCCAGCCAAATTAATAGTTCCTTAACAAGTTGGGTGGAGTCCTGTTTGTCCCTTTTTCCCCTACACTTAGCACCAGGCACTTTCAAAATGCTTAACAATATATGGTGACCTCAACTGATCTAAGAAGCTATAATCACACAGGGCACAGGATTCACCTTCAGGAGTTTTATATGGTCAGAGATTCAAGGCCATGTTAAGAGAGAGCAGCCAGTGAAGAAGAAATAGTCTACAGCTCCACCACAACTGATGGGAGGATAAGGAAACCAAAACTCATAGAGCAAGTGTCAGATTTTAGGGCGGGGCGACAGAATCATTGGCCTCAGTGACCCAGTGATGTGAGAGCAGGGCAGGGTGTGAAACTAGAGTGAGATCCAGTGGTAATGGTGGTGCTTGCAGCAGCTCAGGTAAAAAGTGAAGGAGGGTGTTCATGAGGACTCACAATAGCCACAGAACCAGTGGAAAACGAGACAGGAGTAAATGATACAGGGGTAGACCCAAGAATCCATTCTTCAAGATTGGGTTAGAAGCATCCCTAGAAGTTATGGATAGGAGGAAGTGGAGCAGAAGTGGGATAAAAGTGTAACAGGGCAAACCAATTAGGACAGTATATAAAGAACCAAGATTGCCTCACTGTGGCCCAGTTAAATCAGTATCCAAGACAAAGAAAGACCATCAGTGAGCATTTTCCTTTCCAAGGGAGGGTGGAACCCTGGAAAGTAATAGACATTACTCATTATCAAGGACAGGAACTGGGAAAAATTTCTGACTCTAACTTATGTTCATTGTTTTGAGGCTGAAATGTAAATACCAACATGAGACCTGAAAATCCTGAGAGTCAGATATTAAACCAGAATATATAAAATTACTTTCTAGAAATGTATTTGTCCCCAGAATATGAGAATAAGTACACAACTGTCATTGTTTCCTACATATTACAGATATTCAGCTTTTTCAGCTATATGATGCTGATTAGACTTCCATAAGAAATGCAGGTAAACCTTTTAAAAGAATATTATGAGACAGCCCTGATTTATTTACAAGTGATAGGAAGTAATCTGGGACTATTTCTCTTTACTTATGAATTTGTCCACATTTGCTGTATCTCTTCAACATTTTTAAAGAATGCGAACTATATGTAACAATAATGTCAAAGCCAATATCAAGCTTAAAGTTCAAATTGTAAGGCTTAGTTTGTGTGTTGTGAGTTTGTGTGCCTGTACGCAATCTAAATATCTAGCTGAAAAAGAGAGTAATGCATGTAATTGTAAAGTAATGTCAGAAAGAAGTCATGCCAATCAGTTAATAATAATGACTCAGTATACATAGTTCTTAGAAATAAGAGTATGACTAAAATGCAGCCAAGTTTCTCTGTTTTTAAAGACGGACTTTAGGGGTGCCTGGGTGGCTCATTATCTGCCTTCAGCTCAGGTCATTATCCCAGGGTCCCAGGATCCAGTCCTGCATCTGGGTACCTGCTCAGCAGGAAGTCTGCTTCTCCCTCTCACTCTGCTCTCTCTCTCTCAAATAAATAAATAAAATCTAAAAAAAAAAAAAAAAAGAGGAATTCTACTGCCATCATCATTGAGAATCTTGGTCTTCTGCAATTACTGGTCCAACAGTGTGGTCCATTTATCTCGTTGCATTGGATAATTCCTATTGATATCACCCAGATTCTGCCACACCATATTACAGAGCAAACTCAGTATACCAAAGGACATTTGCAAAAAGTAGTTTAAGGTTTTCTGACTTAACCCTTTTTAATCACTATATCCCCTCATTACAGTGTGTGTGTGTGTGTGTGTGTGTGTGTGTGTGTGTGTGTGCATGTGTGTGGTGACAGGGGTATTTTTTTTTTAATTTTGTACGCAAATGAAGGTAACATTTCCATATTGTAATGGTGGCTGTAACATCTCAAAATGAAGCATTTAAGAATATGATAGAGTAGACAGCTGACAGACCATTAAATTTTCTTAGGAGGTTAGTTAATATTATATGGATCCTTGCACAGAAGATAAAAACATTTACTCATAATGATATATTCACTGTGAATTGACTTTGAAGTGGGAAAAAACTGGTAGATTTTCATAAAGGGATCCACCAGTATTTCCATAGATAAAAGTTTATTTTCCCAGTGTCTTCTCAGTTTAAGAACATCTCAAGTCCCAGGAATATATATATATTTTTCCTTTCAGAGAACTCTGCTATTTCATATATGATCTACAACTTAAGTTATATAAAACACAACAAATGGTTAAATTATTTCCTTTTCACAACAATTTCTTATTTTCTACTCCCCTAAAACAGTGTTCCATGTTGAATGGGACAATCTGTTTTGAGAGCTATTTTCTTTCTTCTTCAATGTGGATGTACTCAAAGACCACTAACATAGTAAAATCTTTTACTTTAGACCATTTGCTGAAGAATTAGGAGGTAAGTTTTGACTCTCATATGGAATGATAAATGTAATAAAAGGAAAGAAGAATGTGAAAATATTATCTTAGAGGTTAAAAAAATAAGTACCAAGTCTCATCATGGATAAAATTTTGCTGAGAGGACAAACTATAAGGAATTCATGTCCCATTCCAAGCTTATTCTCTCATTCATATTTTATTTATTTTACTTTATTTTGTTTTGTTATTTTATTTTACAAGGAAATCTATAATTCTGTAGAATTCTGTGCTAGAAATTCCCTTTCCTAGTAATGAGTTTGCATTTGGAGAGGACACTTAAATTTTCTAATTTTATCTACTACATAAGAATGAATTATTTTAAAACAGAGTGAAAAAAATTGCTTCCTTTGATTAGATCCATGTATATGGGGGAATCTAAACATTAGGAGGATATGGATTGCTGTATGTTTTATCAGATATTTAAACTATCTTTAATGCATGTCAACATGGTCAATTTTATGTATCACAGAGTGATTATTGATGCTCTTTAATAATCTCATATGTCATTTCTTTTGTCATTTCACAATTATTTACAATCATTACCACGTTATCTCTAAAAGTAATTTGCAATAAAACTATCAAAATTAAACAAATGTCTTAACAGGGATTTCTAGGAGGTTATTATATGTAAAATAGAAAAGGAGTAAACATGACTTTCAAGTATGAAATTGTTTTCATTTGTTATGTATTTCTCAGATAAACTGAATTATCACTGATTCGGCAGATGTATTATGTCATTTAGGATTGCACAATACATGTCATCAGGGAAATATGTTGTAGTTATCACACATTAAATTAGACTGTCTCCCATTGTCTAAATAAAGCATTAACTAGATTGAATTATAGGCATACATCAGAGATATTGCAGGCTCCAGAGCTCCACAGTAAAGTGAATATTGCCATTAAAAAATGTCAAGTGAATTTTTTCGTTTCCCAATGTATGTAAAAGTTATGTTTTCATTATATTGCTGTCTTCTAAGTATGCAATAGCTTTATGTCTTTATAAAAATTATATACCTTAATTAAAAATACTTTCTTGCTAAAAAATGCTAGCCATCATGTGAGCTTTCAATGAGTCATAATCACTGATCACAGATACCATAACAAATATAATAATAATGAACAAGTTTGAAATGTTGGGGGAATTACCAAAATGTGACACAGAGACACAAAGTAAACAAATGTTATTAGAAAAATGAACTAATAGACTTAGTCAGTGCAATATTGCTGCAAATCTTCAATTTGTAGAAAACAAACAAACAAAAACAAGCACGTAGTATCAGTGAAGGGCAACAAAGCAAAGGACAAAGAAGGCATGTATTGAAAATGTCAATGGAAAATATCAATGGAAAAAGAAGAAAATATCAATGGAAAATATGTAACACCATACACAGGATTAAATTCAGCCAAATTATAGTTTTGTAGTTAATTTTGTGGTTTTCTAGGTTTCTAGACTAGGAAATGCTGTTTTGTGAAGATATGTAAATACAGGGAAGATTTTCTGAGTTACATGATATGGTCATCAGTCACTCTTCTTGGTGGTCTGAAAAGTTTAGTAATGTTCCCTGCGTTGGTGAAACTGATGACACTGAGAATCTGTCCTTACCTAAGATGGAAACTCATCTAACTAGGCTTTCTGTAAGTCATTATTCAGCCATGTGAAATGAGTCCCAACAATCAGAAATTTCACTTGAGCTCTTTATTCATTAAATGCCAAATAGAGATGCCGAGAAATGACACCTCACCCTTCATGCCTTCTCAATGTCAATAGAGCTTCCAAAGACAGTGCACCTTGTCCAGTATCTATGATAAAAACTGAGCTGTTTATGCCTAGCTTTGAGCTTATGGGTGTAGAGAATAGCTCTGCCATATGGTTGGAGTATAACTTCTGGTTGTCAAAACACCAAAATTGATTTTTAGCCCTTCCTAAGTTACCAAATGCCATTTCATACATTTATGTTCTCTCTAAACCAATGTTTTTTGTTTCCTTATTCATAACCAAAGTGAAACAAATAATTTAAAACACTGTTTTTCAAACTGATGGGTCATGAAATCAATTTATCCCTCTCATATCCAAAGAATTCAGTTCTGTCTCATGTTTTAATAACTTTTTTCCCCTCCGAGCAGTACCTAAAAAGATGTAATTGTGCTCATTATGAAAATAACATGGTCTCATCCTCTGGCATGATCTTGTCTTTCTTTCTTTATTTCAGAGATAGGAAGCCCTTAGAATTTTCTCCCAGAATGATAAGAATCTATTCTACAGCATTATATAAGATTATCAAGAGATTCCTTTAGTGAGAGGTTCATATCCAGCTGTTGTAGCTATTTTATTTTTAAAAATTCAATAGTTTGTTTCCTTTGTTGGATTCTGTGGTCTTTTGTGTTTGAAAAATCTCTCAACAACCATGAATACATAAAACAATTCCTGGGCAGACAAAGTGCCAAAGATCTTCACATCGTGAAGAGAGTCTGTCTAAGGGGGTATGAGATAAGTTAATAACATCAAAACAACAACAACTATTGAAGAAAGTAGACATAAGCCTCCACCAAATTGTTCAGTATGAATGGACTATGTAATTGAAAAATAATTGATTTTCCATGTGTTAATTTTGTTGTAGAGCAAAAGATAGTTATGAGGGGTGCCTGGGTAGGTAGCTTGGTCGTTAAGTGTCTAACTTCGGCTCAGGTCATGATCCCAGGGCCTGGGATTGAGCCCCACATCAGGCTCCCTGCTCAGGGGGAAGCCTGCTTCTCCCTCTCCCACCCCCCCTGCTTGTGTTCCCTCTTGTACTGTGTCTCTCTCTGTCAAATAAAATCATAAAAAAAAAAAAAAGGTAAAAAGGTATTTCATGAGATGAATGTGTATGTTCATCAAGAGAGATCAGTATTTGATCAATAGATCTTTACTTTTTGGGTTTATTTTATTTATAGTTAGGAAGAAAAACCTCTTATTAAAGTAGACAAAATAAAATGTGCAATCGGTTCACATTTATTAATTTCCCCCTTGCCCCTCTTATCATGCTTCACTGGGGGAGTATATTCTCTGTCTCATTGACTTTGGGTTTGGTCAAACTTCGATTTGCTCAATGAAATGTGGATAAACATATCATAAGTCACATTCAGTTCAGAGCTGTGAATGTACTTGTGTGGTCCAGTTCTGCTCCCCTCACCACTTCCAACTTCTGCCCTCGGTTAGAAGAGTTTGCTTAATATAAGAGCTATTCCTTCATCTTGGGCCTACAAAGAGAAGATGTAAAATGCTTGGCCCAGCCCAGTCCCACATAGACCAATTGCAAATTAAGCATGTCCCTCACTTAATATGAGTAAGAATATAAGGAAATCTATTGAGTTTTAAAGGCTGTTTATCATTGAATCAAGGACTTATTAATATGGAATGTAAAGTTGTAAAGATTTTCTTGAATGTTTATCTTGTATCATGTAAAAGAGAATTTAAAAATGTAACTCACAAAAAAAATCAAAAGAAAACAAACAAAATATTTTTTTAAACTTGAGACAATTGGGAGCAGCTGTTAAATTAGTATTTTGGTGTATATAAAAATAAAATTTCTCTACATTTCTAGAAATGTAGAAGAAATTGTGATCCAGATTTTAAAAAAAATCTTAGTAAAGAGAAGAACTAGGACATGAGTTTTGCTTTTCAAAAGGTTTTGTGACCCTCAAAAATGGCTTGATTGCTAATTAGCACTTTGATTTTAACCATTTATGCTGTTACTAAGGGAGCTATAATAAGCAGTTTAATCTGGTACTGGAAAGGACAAAACAACCATAAAATTTTAGAGTCTACTCTTCCTAATCTGTAAAACTAAGGGGAAATAATATCAGTCTGAGAATTTCTTTCAGTTTAGGATCATATTAGAAAACATACATGGGGCGAGGTGATATTGGAATACTTACAATCACATTCTCCATTGTGGTTATAGTTCTGAGAACAAAATGTAATATTTGGTGGAGAGCATTTGAGGTAGCAAATTATCTACTGACTTCCAGACTTACATGTTTTCGCAATGTCCTCTCTCAGCCTGCTCCTGCCATGAACAACATTCAACTGCTGCTGACTCTGTAATTCTCCTTGCTGAGGACTCAAACCTTAGTGTCATCCTTGACTCCGTTCATTCACAGGTGTCTTTTTTCATTGAATCGGGTCAACTCTACATTTAAAACATACCCCAAAGTTGACAACGTCTCATCAACTCACTTGTCGCCATCCCAGGACAAGTCACATTATCCCTCTGGAGAATTATTGCAAGAGTCTGATAATTGTATCTCTATTCCTCCCCTTCGCCTCCTCAGAATACTCAAAACAGCCATATTAAAGCATCAACAGGATCATTTCCATCTTCTCCTCTAAACCCTCCAGTGATCTCTTATCTTACTTAGGGTAAAAACCCAAGAATAGGGGCGCCTGGGTGGCTCAGTGGGTTAAACCTCTACCTTCGGCTCAGGTCATGATCTTAGGGTCCTGGGATCGAGCCCCGCATCGGGCTCTCTGCTCAGCAGGGAGCCTGTTTCCTCCTCTCTCTCTCTGCCTACCTCTGCCTACTTGTGATCTCTCTCTGTCAAATAAATAAATAAAATCTTAAAAAAAACAAAACAAAAAAAAAAAAAAAAACCCAAGAATACTTCTTAGAGCCTACAAGGCCTACTACTGGCAAAGGGTACTTCTCAGGCTCACCATTTTACTCCTCTCTACCTCTTTAAGGTATTTTATTCCACTCCATTGAGACTGGCTTCTGCAAGTTTCCTTAAAACATCCAAGCATGTTCTTACCTCAAGGCACTTTGGACATACTATCATTCTGTTTGCAAAGATGTTCATCCATATCACCAACACTCATTTTCTCTCCTCTTTAGGTTTCTACTCAAAGGTCATGTTCTGAGAAAGGCCAGCCCTGATCACCTCTATCTAAAATTTCAACTGCATCCACCCAGGCAAATACACATCTTGTTATCTTTCTTGCTTATTCCCCTCCTTGGCACTTATCACCAAGTATCACACTATTAACTTTCATTTTTAAAGTTTCTAAGCTCAGTGAGGGCAGAATTTTATTTCTATTTTATTTTCTAATATAATCCCAGTGCTGACAGTTTTCAGGCACTAATTTTAAAAATGTATTGTCTGGTGAATCAACCTATGTAGGAATTGCAAAGAAATGCTAAAATTTAGTGTTGGCACACTTACCCTATCATGAGAGCAAAAATGAGTAAGCCATTAACAGGCTTAAGGAGAGAGGGTGTCTAGTTTGGTTGGAAATGCTCTATTAGTGTGTTAACAGAAAGAGTCTTCATAGAAGGGGGATTGTATACAGCCAGACTTGGAAATAGTGTCTTCCTTATCAAAAGACTGCTAGTAGGAATTTTGGTGAACGAGGGATCTGAGAAAGCCACGAAGGACCTATGAGAGAAAGAACCAGCTGCAATCATCCACCGAGCCAAAGCTACCTTCTACTTTGTCTGTCATGTGAGAATGTGTAATTTCTAATCCTCACCCATTAACCCAACATTGGGGAGGTGGGGAGAGTAGTAAATGTGCGTGCATGCATGTGTGCGTGTGCATGTGTGCATGCTGATTATGGTAGGGCGATTATCACTAAGATAGAGGTGAGGAGCTGGTCCTGCCCCCTACGACATCCCCCTATCCCGAGGCTGAAGCAGTATGTAGCCAGGGGGAAGGAAATGACCTCAAATATCTGACTCACAGCAAGTACTCAATTCTATTTCTGGGAGTTGATAACACTAATGAAATTGAAGGTTCTCTGCCAAAAGGAGAGGTACAAACAATATGTACTACAGTTTAGAAATAAACAGCAGCAACAACAACAACATTGGCTCGAATGAGAGGGAGGTTTAATGGAGAAGTAAAACTGTCACTGAGAATCTGGATGGCAAGAGAGAGGTTTGGGTTTCAGGGAAGAGGAGCTGGGATTGAGAGAAGTGGGTTACCCTAAAGAATTCAGGTACAGAAGGAAGAAAAATGTGTTTGTGGTGGACTGAGAACTTTGATACATTTGCTTTGAATTTCTGGTGACTATGTTCAACTGCCTCGTAAATTGGAAACCCAAGGGTTAGTGGTTGTCATATTTGAAATAAAAAAAAATAAGTAAATCATGGTTAAATTCACAACTGTACCAATGTTAGTGGTTCTAGTAAAA
Source organism: Meles meles (assembly GCF_922984935.1). Classification (NCBI taxonomy): domain Eukaryota; kingdom Metazoa; phylum Chordata; class Mammalia; order Carnivora; family Mustelidae; genus Meles; species Meles meles. The sequence continues at coordinate 142,440,024 of NC_060069.1, read as the reverse complement.
AGAGTCTGTGTTGATTTATGAGTTGATCTGTGTGCTGAGGTTGGCTAGCTGTTCTATGCATCTTATATCAATCAGGGTTTTGATATGTGAAAGGTATGTTTGCATCCCAATTTCATCACCAAATAGCACTGAAGCATTTTTTTAAATGACATAGTTTATCTTAAATTTTCTGTTTATTGACCTAGTCTCTAAATTGGAGTAGAAAGGGATATCTGAGAAACAGCAGATCATAATTAGGAACCAAAGTTAATGATCATTTATGATCATTCACAAAATGATTGATCAAAAACATTTTCTTTTATGCTCCTATGTGGAAATATGTGCCAGAGTATAACTAATCTCTACATGTATTCAGAGAACATGTATCATGTTTCTATGAGGAACAAGACTAATCTCTGATTTAGGACTTGAGAAAAATAAGTACACTAATTAAAAAAAATCTAGTTATTACTTCTTTTAAAAACTTTAAAATACAATCCAATTTAAAAATGCTAATAATTGGAGAACTCATCTTGTCCAGCAACAGAAATAAGATCTAGTTTTCTAACTTTATAAAGATGCCCTCAGATAAATTATTAATGTGCCTTGAAATAAGTTGAACACCTTTTTATGTTTATGGTAAAATGTCCTTTTGTATTTTTATCTATCACTATGGGGCGTTAAGCACATATTGTGCATAAATAATTTTGATAAAAATTTTAAGACAAACTCATTGTATGCTAGTGATTCAACATGAAGGTGGCTACTTCAGTTATATCCCATAATAATAACTTTATCTTGGTCAGGGAAGAAGCCATGAAAGCCTACATTATTGCAGCTACAGAAAATTGCTCTCACATCTGTATGTTAATAATAAAGAGTAGAAATGTAAAATTTGAATGTGCAAATATAACTCCCCAAATTATAATAGAATTAAACATGAAGACATTATGTTTCATGCATATTTAACATTATGCACTAGGTATGTGCTTTATCCTCAATTCTGCTGGCATATTTGCATGTTAAATTCTCCTTAGACCTAGTTCACAAAGACATCTTAAGGTGTGTTACAGCCACTGCTGTATCATAACAAGTCATTACCATGGAACATCTTGACAGAGAGTATTATTGACATGCTGAATTTCTGTTTCTTTGCATCTTTGGTAATGACTTTGGTGGCCTTAATCTTCAGCAGCTAAACCAGTTTGATCCCAAGTACAAACCATAGCATGTTATGAATGGCAATGTTCAAATCCTCTCTGCAGTTGTATCTCTGAGGAATGCTTATAAATTCTCGGGTTTCCATGAAAGGCAGTGAGTTATTTTCTGCACCTCTCATGACCAACTGGCAGATGATGAAGCTCAGTTGTGGGCTGGACTCCCAAGCATTGAAAGCACATTTCTTTGATCATTGCTAGTATTTTCATTTTGAACACAATGGATTTTCTTCCACAATTAGTTCATGGGTCTAACAGATGCAAAAACTCAGTTGTAGTGATCTAAATCCTCTGTGAATTAACCATCATTAAAATTGACTCATTTGTGCTAGTAAATGGGATTCTATATCCTTCGGGAGTTGTCTTATTGATCTCATTGCTAACAATCTAAATACTTAAAACTGTTGATGTCATTTATCTGTTATAAACATAGGACAAATTCAATGTGTTTGGAATTTTTGAAAATGTACTGAATTGATTAAGGTAGTTAAAAGCAAATTTAACAAATTCTTGAAAACTGCTGATGGTAACACTAATTATGTTCATGAGTTTTAGTGTGAGACACATATCTCTGGGACTAAAGAGAGTTAACTTTTATAAAATTATTTAGTTTTAAGGTAAGATTTTGGAGTTATAAAAATAGACCTTGTGACAATATTAAGCCATTAAAATTTTTAATATTTTAAAATAGTTTTTGTTTTATTATTAGAGGGACATAGTCATTTGGTTTCACAAAATGCTATGATGAAATGATATGAAAGAAAATTAATAATATTTCAGTGAGAGGAATGTAATTGAAAAGACATTTTTAAAAGAAATCTTTGACATTTGTTAATACATTTACATAAATATGTGTTCTGGGTACAATGGCCTTATATAAATTTTAAAATTTTTATTACTTTCATGCTTAAAAAATGACCAATACTTGATTCTTCTTTCTAATCCACAAGATTTTTATTTATTGGAGAAGATGCAAAGGTACTCAGATTTTGAAGTACTAAAGAGTTCATTATATGTCTGTCATTGTTTCTCAAACAACTGAGGACAACAGGAGGCAATTTTTTTTTTAATTTAAAAATCTTGATCATCATCTTTAAATATGCTGATACAGTAGGTCTAGTGGAGTGTCCAAAATCTAAAATTTTAACCTCAGGGAATACGTAATCAGGTGGTCACAGGTAAAGACACTGATGGGGATTATACTCAAGAATATTCTGTATCTCCTTGAGTTAATAGAAAATGGAAAATATATTTATTTTATATTAAAAACAAAAAAATAATCAAAAAATTATTATAATACTAGTCATGCCCAGGATACATATCAATTGGTATATATTTGCTTAAATTTTTTTTTTATCAACAAACAGCAAGTAACAGAAAACCCTATTTGTTTGGCTCAAAAACTAAGAAATAAATCTTCCTACTATCAAATAAGCTAGAGGTAGAAGTTTCCAGGATTATGAGTTTAGCTGTTAAATTATTTCCCGAAGGACCAATGGACCTTTGAAAATCTGTGATTCCATTCAGCATGTTGGCTTGTGCTCAGTCTAACTCTTCACAAAGCATAGGAAACCTGCTGCAGTTCCAGCCAATACATGGAGAAATAAAAAGAACAGTGAATGTAAAGGAAAAGTTAAAAAAAAAAAAAACCAAAAACTGATAGAAACCTATCCTAGAGACTCCTGGGAAACAAGTCTGTTTATCCAATTGGCTAGAATTGCTTCACAAGCCAATGGCTTAAATCCATCACTGGAAATAAGAATGGCACCTGAAGTGTTGGTTCAAACTGAGCAGGCATGAAACCCGGAGCTGGAGACAGGTAACTACTGAGTTAGTGAAGGATGAACACAAAAATTTGATTTCTGGGGCACCTGGATGGCTCAGTGAGTTAAGCCTCTGCCTTCAGCTCAGGTCATGATCTCAGGGTCCTGGGATCAAGCCCTGCATTGGGCTCTCTGCACAGCAGGGAGCATGCTTCCGCCCCCCACCCCACCCCCCCCCCCGCCTCTCTACCTACCTGTGATCTCTCTCTCTGTGTCAAATAAACAAAATCTTTTAAAAAAATTTTATTTCTTCAGCAAAGATATAAATATCTACTGATCAGCCAACTGAAAGTTCCTGTGATGGTTTTAAACTTTTCTTTAGTTTTAAAAATTGTATCTTCCTTTTTTCCCCCTGAATCCCATGAAGCATTAACAAACCAGCTCTCCATTTTGTATTCCTTGGATTTTTGAATGGGTAAGGCCATATGCCTGCAGGGTAAGTGGAATTTGTTGAATATTTCTATCAAATTTGAATATTTTATTAATATCATCGTTTGCCAAGTCCACTTTGAAAGATTTCAGATAGTCCCACAGTTTAACAATTGCAGGGCTGCTGGGTGTCTCAGTCTGTCAAACACCTGACTCTTAATTTTGGCCCAGGTCATGATCTCAGGGTTCTGGGTTCGAGCCAGGCATTGGGCTTTGAGCTAAACACAGAGTCCTCCCAAGGATTCTTTCTCTCTCCCTCTATCCCACTCTTGGCTTGTGATGGTGCATATTCTCTCTCCCTAAAATAAATAAATAAATAAATAAACCTTAAAAAATATAAAAAAAAAAAGAGCAGCAATTACATTTGTCTTAAGACTATGTAATTTAAGTTCAGTGTGCACTTTTTTTTTCTTTGGTATCACTGCTTATTGTGCAGGGAGAAGAGGAGATAACTGATAAAGGCAAGAGTGATGAATGCCCTAGGATAAGGTAATCGGGCTTTCTATTTTTAATATAATGTTTCTCAGTGCCACTAGATCCCCCATTAGTCACTATTTTCTATATGCTGTCGATCTCAAAGGATATAAATCACCAGTTAATCACAATGCTTTTTATCGCCCCCTAATAGATCAACATGCATTTCACACTGCACTAGGCTAGCATGATAGGAATATGGAATCGAGGGACTTTAGGACATTATGCTTTCTCAGCTGGTACCTATGATTGATGCTATGGCTGCTAACATGGAATTCATGCTAGCTCCTATCAACTTAAGACAATTGGGAACCATACACAAACAAGTCTTCTTTCCCTTAAAATGTGGACATTGCCCATGATGACGTTAAATCTACATAATCAGATTGACTAAAATTGGATCGAGACACAATTTTGTGTCTTGATTTTGTGAGTTAAGAATCACATTTGAGCAAAAGAAACAACGAATCCTCAAACAAAGGTTTAAAAAAATTTTAGAATTGTTTTCACTTAAAAGAACTTTTTAGGAAAAGAAATCTGGGACTGATGCTATGGCGCAGAGCAAACCAGTCCTTCCTTTCATTGTTTGTTTCCAACGTGGAGTCTCATTCTTATACTTGTGAAATGCCAGCCAGAGATTCAGCCATTAAGCTGGTATTTCCTCTAAGGTAAGAAGGTATAACACAAATGGGGCTTTCTTATGGAACTGATGAGCTCTCTTTAAAGAGCTCCTAGTAACTTTTGCCTTTATTTTGTCCAGAAAATCTATTACATCATATAGCAAGAGGTTCAAAACAAGGTGGAGAAGCTTTTTATGGGAACAAGGGAGGAACTTGCTAAAGCTAGAAGGAAAGTTCTATACTTAGGAGAAATGAGGGTATGGCTATCGGGGAGCACCTCCCTGTTCTGTCACATTTATCAAAGTGAGGGAAGCTTGCTTTTAGCGACTTGCTTAACTGTGCCAAAAAGAAATAATCACATAAATAGAGGAAATAAAATTCACAATCAAGCGGAATTCTAATTGGGATTCTGATAACAATGTAGCCCAAAAAGGGCAAAAGAGTATATTTTAAGTGCTCCCCAGGCACACTAGACTCTCATATACTTTCACAGTTTCATCTATTTGTTTTCTGTGTTGATGACTCTCAAATATACACATCATATCTTTTTCTCCTTTCATCATTATTTTATGGGCATAGACACCTAAATATCCCAGTGTTGACAAATTTGTATCAATGTGTCCAAAACTGAATCAGGCGCTTTTTCTGATTTCTTACTTTCTGTGAATGGCCTGGACTTTCTTTCTGAAGTAGGATTAAAACTCTATAGTTAACCTTTATTCTGCATTCCCTTTCATTTACCTTAGACAATTAGCTCCCAGGCCTGTGGATACATCAGCAAAGTTTCTTTAAATAATCCTTTCTTCTACTCATGCTACCATAATCTTCAGTCATATCTTGTGTTTTTGTTCCCAAGGACAAATGTCTTCCCAGCTTTTCCTCTTTCCTTTGTATAATTCTTTTATTCAAAAACCTTGTATATTAGTCAGGTTCTCCAGAAAAAAAGCGACTAACAGGACTGTGGAGGCTGAGAAGTCCTATGATCTGCTTTGTGCAGGCTGAAGACTCAGGAAATGTAATTCCCCTCCAAGTCCAAAGGCCTGAGAAGCAAGGGAACAGGTGGTATAAATCTTGAACCAAAGATCAATGTCTTAGCTCAATCAGGAAGGCGGGACCAAACTGAGCAAGTTCCTTATTCCCCACTTTTTTTCAATATAGAAACTCAACAGATTGAAGTATGCCCACCCACATTCCAGAGGACAATCTACTCTTCTGAATCCACAACTTCAAATGCTAATCTCTTCTTGAAACCCTTTCACAGGCACACTCAGAAATATTTAATCTGGGCATCCCTTGGTCCAGTCAAATTGATAAATAAAAGTAACCATCATCTCTTGTTACAATTGCATTGGTCTCGTAAAGAAAATCATCGAAGAATTGCAATACCTAATAAAGTAAAAACACCTCAAGATAGGTTTCTAATCTCTTAATAATATCACCCGAATTTACTCGGTTTGTCTTAATTTTTAACCTCCTATCATGTAATATATTGCAGGTAACAGAGACTGATGACTTATTCATCAAAAATCCCTTCCTCCTACCTCTGGGCTTATGCTTACAAACTAACTTGTCTGAGAAACAAGTTCCTAGCTATATCTGTTGACACTATTCACATTCAATTAAAAATTCTAATAAAATTTTCTCCATAATGATTTGTCCCCCCGGTTGTATTTTTTTTCCTTTTTACTATTTGGTCCCTAGAAATACTTAGTTTCTTACCTCTTTTAAGGCATTTATATTAGTATGTCTCTTATTCAAGTGATTAGATATAATTTTATATTCTTCTGGATTGTACAGTCTAGAATACACAATTATTAATAGTGCTAATTAATAATAGATCAGTATAGAAATATGACTCACTTCTATGCCCATATACACAAAAATAGACATTTACAAATTATGAATCAGATCTGTGGCCTGTGTGTAGGATCTAGGTTCAATATCATGGACCATTATTTGTCTTCAGACAATATGAAGATTCCCTCTACTATAACATGCAGGTAGTCTACATCACTGCTATTTTAACTTTTTTTTTTTTAAGATTTAATTTATTTATTTGACAGAGAGACACACAGCAAGAGAGAGAACAAAGGTAGGGAGAGTAGAAGAGGGGAAAGCTGGCTTCCCTCTGAGCAGGGAGCCCCATGTGTGGCTGGATCCCAGGATCCTAGGATCATGAGCTGAGCCAAAGGCAGATGTTTAACAACTGAACCAGCCAGGCGCCCCTGTTTAAACTTTAATGCCCTTATGAGTCACTTAGGAATCTTGTTTAAAATACTGATTCTAATTCAGTAGGTCTTAGAGAGGGCCCCCAAATCTGTATTTCTTATAAGTTTCCCAGTGATGGTGCTCCTGCCTAAGCCTCGAACCATCTGTTGAGCAGCAACCACAATGAGTAAAGGAACGGTTCAGAAGAACATTTGAAACATCTTATTTTATGTTTAAGTCTAGACAGCTATAAATGGTACTCAAAAAAAAAAAAAAAAAAAAGGTCTACCCTACGCTATCGATCAATGCAAGTATTAAGTTTGATTATGGTAAGAAAGTGTTTTAGAAGCATCATTGTGTTATTCTTTTAATCAATATATCAAGTGCAAAAAAAATGGTACAAATTTTTCTTTAGAGAAGTGAAATTAATCTATGGCCATATGACCCTGAGTGTGCCTGATCTCGTCTGATCTCAGAAACTAAGCAGGGTCAGGCCTGGTTAGTACTTGGATGGGAGAAGTGAAATTAAATATGTTAAAAATGTAAAATTATTGGTTTGTTGATAAACAAAACACATATATATTTAATTATAACCATTTGCAAACAATATTATATTGTCAGTTATAAGATCTCATAAAGATCTTTCCACTTTGACTTTTTATCCAATTTTTTTGCATCTGAAGTCCCTACAAAAATGATCAAATAAATTTAGATTTATGCACCCTGGACACTCAATCCCTAAAAATATTTGAAGTTACTCTATAAAATTCTACCTTATTTAAGCTTTAGAAAAACTTGGAAAACTTATACTCAATACACAGTAAGACATGCATAGATAAAAAGAGAATTTATATACATTGAAGCATTGTCAGTGTATCAACCCAGCCAAACCATTTAACAATTAACATCCATAGTCACAAAATGCTGACTAAATCCAGAAGCATGTTTCTCTCATCAAACAGTCCAATTGTTTGTACTGATGCATGATTTAGTCATAGACCAGGTGCTCTGAGCTTTAAATATGAATTCATTTTCTGAAATTAAGTCTAAAAACCTAATGAAAAAAGATGACTGTAATTGCAAATGACACATTACAATCATGACAATCGCAAGTTGTAAATGATTCAAAGAGCAATTGAGTATGCCTCTAACTTGTTTGACATAGGTAATGGGAAGAAATTCCTTCAGCCTTACTTCTAGTATTTTATGGCTGCATTTCTGGTGAATATAGAGCCCATTGCCACACTAAAAGGCCAATGGATTTTCTCTGCATAACTTTCCACTGCACTGCCTAAACCCAGCAGGCATCCACATTTATCCGATTAAAAAAATATTTCAACATTACAATGAAAATTGTAGTAATTGTTGGTGTAGATGATTTCTGTTTTGCTTTTTCACCAAATTAAATGTTTCTTTGTAGCCCAGCATAGTGGCTTTTGTAAACTTTTCAATGTAAAATGAGTTGTTTATTGTTTGCTAGGGAGTTTCTTTTTTAAGATAAATGAATTCAATTGATTAAATTGTAGTAAGCAATAAGTTCATCCAAAAAAGTAAGATGTTTGTCCTATTTTGTTCCCCAAGGAATTTAATGTTTTGAAAAACTATCCGTTTCAAATATGTTACTGTTTGTTGTAAATAAAGGAAGTCATATATAACTTTAGACTTTTTAATTATGAAATGACATATTTACTAGTAACTTGATGAATGAGAAAAATGCATAACCAAGCCCTAAGTTTAACTTGGCATGTTAATGTTGGGGAAAGTCCAAGTGGCAAGGGTTTTTGTTTTGGTTGTTGTTGTTGTTGTTGTTGTTTTTAATTAATTTATTTATTTTCAGCGTAACAGTACTCATTGTTTTTGCACCAAACTCAGTGCTCCATGCAATACCTGCCTTCTCTATTACCCTCCACCTGGTTCCCCAACCTCCCACCCCCTGCCCCTTCAAAACCATCAGGTTGTTTTTCAGAGTCCATAGTCTCTCATGGTTCATCTCCCCTTCTAATTTCCCACAACTCCCTTCTCCTCTCGATCTCCCATGTCCTCTATGTTCTTTGTTATGCTCCACAAATAAGTGAAACCATATAATACTTGACACTCTCTGCTTGACTTATTTCGCTCAGCATAATTTCTTCCAGTCCCGTCCATGCTGCTACAATAGTTGGGTATTCATCCTTTCTGATGGAGGCATAATACTCCATTGTGTATATGGACCACATCTTCTTTATCCATTCATCCGTTGAAGGGCATCTTGGTTCTTTCCACAGTTTGGCGACCGTGGCCATTGCTGCAATAAACATTGGGGTACTTCTTTTCACTACATCTGTATCTTTGGGGTAAATACCCAGCAGTGCAATTGCAGGGTCATAGGGAAGCTCTATTTTTAATTTCTTGAGGAATCTCCACATTGTTCTCCAGAGTGGCTGAACCAACTTGCATTCCCACCAACAGTGTAAGAGGGTTCCCCTTTCTCCACAACCTCTCCAACACATGTTGTTTCCTGTCTTGCTCATTTTGGCCATTCTAACTGGTGTAAGGTGATATCTCAATGTGGTTTTAATTTGAATCTTCCTGATGGCTAGTGATGATGAGCATTTTTTCATGTGTCTGATAGCCAGTTGTATGTATTCATTGGAGAAGTGTCTGTTCATATCTTCTGCCCATTTTTTGATATGATTATCTGTTTTGTGTGTGTTGAGTTTGAGGAGTTCTTTATAGATCCTGGATATCAACCTTTTGTCTGTACTGTCATTTGCAAATATCTTCTCCCATTCCGTGGGTTGCCTTTTTGTTTTGTTGACTGTTTCCTTTGCTGTGCAGAAGCTTTTGATCTTGATGAAGTCCAAAAGTTCATTTTCGCTTTTGTTTCCTTGGCCTTTGGAGACATATCTTGAAAGAAGTTGCTGTGGCTGATATCGAAGAAGTTACTGCCTATGTTCTCCTCTAGGATTCTGATGGATTCCTGTCTCACGCTGAGGTATTTTATCCATTTTGAGTATATCTTTGTGTATGGTGTAAGAGAATGGTTGAGTTTCATTCTTCTACATATAGCTGCCCAGTTTTCCCAGCACCACTTATTGAAGAGACTGTCTTTTTTCCATTGTATATTTTTTCCTGTTTTGTCGAAGATTATTTGACCATAGAGTTGAGGGTCCATATCTGGGCTCTCCACTCTGTTCCACTGGTCAATGTGTCTGTTTTTATGCCAGTACCATGCTGTCTTGGTGATCACAGCTTTGTAGTAAAGCTTGAAATCAGGTAATGTGATGCCGCCAGTTTTGTTTTTGTTTTTCAACATTTCCTTAGCAATTCGGGGTCTCTTCTGATTCCATACAAATTTTAGGATTATTTGCTCCAGCTCTTTGAAAAATACCAGTGGAATTTTGATCGGAATGGCATGAAAAGTATAGATTGCTCTAGGCAGTATAGACATTTTAACAATGTTTATTCTTCTGATCCAAGAGCATGAAACAGTCTTCCATCTTTTTGTGTCTTCTTCAGTTTCTTTCATGAGTGTTCTGTAGTTCCTTGAGTACAGATCCTTTACCATTTTGGTTAGGTTTATTCCCAGGGATCTTATTGTTCTCGGTGCTATAGTAAATAGAATCGATTCTCTAATTTCCCTTTCTGTATTTTCATTGTTAGTGTATAAGAAAGCCACTGATTTCTGTACATTGACTTTGTATGCTGCCATGTTACTGAATTGCTGTATGAGTTCTAGTAGTTTGGGGGTGGAGTCTTTGGGGTTTTCCATATAAAGAATCATGTCATCTGCGAAGAGAGAGAGTTTGACTTCTTCCTTGACAATTTGGATACCTTTTATTTCTCTTTGTTGTCTGATTGCCATTGCTAGGACTTCTAATACTATGTTGAACAAGAGTGGTGAGAGTGGGCATCCTTGTCATGTTCCTGATCTCAATGGGAAGGCTGCAGGCTTTTTCCCATTGAGGATGATATTTGCTGTGGGTCTTTCATAGATAGATTTTATGAAGTTCAGGAAATGTTCCCTCTATCCCTATACTTTGAAGCATTTTCATCAGGAATGGATGCTGGATTTTGTCAAATGATTTTTCTGCATCAATTGAAAGGACCATGTGGTTCTTCTCTCTTCTCTTATTGAATTGTTCTATCACATTGACATGCTGGGTCACAAAGCAGGACTCAACTGATACCAAAAGACTGACATTATCCCCTGCATATTCTCAGATCACAATGCTTTGAAACTGGAGCTCAATCACAAGGAAAAGTTCAGAAGGAACTCAAACACCTGGAAGCTAAAGACCACCTTGCTTAAGAATGCTTGGATCAACCAGGAGATCAAAGAAGAACTTAAACAATTCATAGAAACCAATGAGAATGAAGACACTTCGGTCCAAAACCTATGGGATACAGCAAAGGCGGTTCTAAGGGGGAAATACATAGCCATCCAAGCCTCTCTCAAAAAAATTGAAAAATCCAGAATACACCAGCTGTCTCTACACCTTAAATAACAGGAGAATCAACAACAAATCAAACCAACTCCACATGCAAGAAGGGAAATAATCAAGATTAGAGCAGAGATCAATGAGGTAGACACCAGAGATACAGTAGAACATATCAATGAAACTAGAAGCTGGTTTTTTGAAAGAATCAATAAGATCGATAAACCATTGGCCACACTAATCCAAAAGAAAAGAGAGAAAGCCCAAATTAATAAAATTATGAATGAAAAGGGAGAGATCACAACTAACAGCAAGAAAGTAGAAACAATCATCAGAAATTATTACCAACAGTTATATGCCAATAAGCTAGCAACCTAGATGAAATGGATGCATTCCTGGAAAACTATAAACTCCCAAAATTGAACCAGGAAGAAATTGACAACCTGAATAGACTGATATCTAGTAATGAGATTGAAGCAGTGATCAAAAACCTCCCAAAAAACAAGAGCCCAGGACCGGTCGGATTCCCTGGGGAATTCTACCAAACTTTCTTTTCTTTTTTTTTCTTTTTTCAGGGGAAAGCGTGAATGCAGTCCCCCACTGCCACAAATTATGCAGTCAAGTTTCCCACATTTGGGGAAATCGCAGGGGTCAGCACATCCAGAGTGCAATGGATAAGCCTCGCCCTGGGAAAACCACCTTCGTGACCATGGTATCTCCCCTGCCAGGTAAGTATTCTACCAAACTTTCAAAGAAGAAATAACACCAATTCTCCTGAAGCTGTTTCAAAAAATTGAAGCAGCCAGAAAACTTCCAGACTCTTTTTATGAAGCCGGCATTACCCTGATCCCCAAACCAGGCAAAGACCCTACCAAAAAGGAGAATTTCAGACCAATATCACTGATGAATATGGATGCTAAGATTCTCATCAAGATCCTAGCAAACAGGATCCAGCAGCACATTAAAAAGATTATCCACCATGAACAGGTGGGATTCATCCCTGGGTTGCAAGGATGGTTCAACACTGGTAAAGGTTTTTTAAAATTATGTAGTTTTCTTTTTCTAGACTTTGCTACTTTCACAAATAATTTACTTATCTGAATTTTTAACATGCACACACATACCTGTTTAGTCATTCTATTCTGAATTTACTAGATATTTCAAAAAAATTACTAATTTACATCTCCATGTAAATTGCAAAATGTATTTTTAAAAAGCAATTAATTAAATAGATTATTTTTGATCCCCCAAATTAAAAGTAAAGTGCATACTTTAAAGCAATCACATTGATCACAATTTAGCATTCTTTGGATTTGAGAATATGATCAGCAGATATGGTCCTAAAATATTTAACACTACATCTATAAAATTAGCGTTTAATCTCAAATTGCATTTACATAAATCAAAGAATGGTTTGGCAGTTGAGCTACGTAATTTAACTTTCAATATTTTTAAATTTTGCTGAAACAAAAAGGATTTGCTGTGGTTTATTGTGATTTTAAGATCTTAAGATCAAAGATTAAATATTCTGTGCATAGGTTTTATTTTTTAAAAATGTTGGAGATAGCTTCCCCCTTTCATGGGCATGTTATTGTCTTCTTGGTCTATAATCTGAGGGCACAGATATTGAAATAGCTGCTATTTCAGCGAAGTGATAAAATTAGATAGCATAATTCAATTCTCCCAAGAAGTTAGTTTTTAAAAAAATTTTATTATGTCTGTGTTTTGAAGTCTCAATGATAGTCATGAACATTATGTTATGAACGTGTGTGAAAAAAATAAGAGCATTAGGAGTCATACAAAATAGTGTTGTAAAAAGTATCACTCATCATTCTACTTCTTATGATTCTGGCTACTATACTACCTATTTAATAAAAAGTATGTAATTTTTTTTTTCAATTTGGAAAAATAATACTGAGCATCTGTATACTTTAAGGTCAACTTACTCCAGGAACAACTGAAATTTTTCTAGGAGCCTGCAGGAAAATGTGAATGATAATGTTACAACTGTGACCCATGAGGACAGTAATTATATTAGTCTGCCTTGAGGAGAGCACTCAACTCCCACACTATCAATTCAAAAGTTCCCTGACATTGGAATTCACAGTAATGAAAGAATGAGTTGGTATTAAAAACTGTAATTCCTGACCGAGTGAAAATAGTAGCAGGTGAGGGATACAGAAACCAATTCAATTATAAGTGGATATTCTGAGAGTAAAATAATGAAAATAATTACAGCTTGACAGGTGAAGATAACAAATAACAATATTTACTAAACATCTATCATGTGCTAGGAATCTTCATGTGATAGAAACAAGGAAAAATGAAACATTACCTCGTCGTCAGAAGAGCTAGGGCAAGTGCTGCCTAGGAAATGTAATAATAATGGAGTGGTTTTGAAGGATAGAGAGGAATAATAGAATCAAAGAATAATAGATCAAAAGCTGGCTCAGCTCAACCTGCTATAACAAAATACCATAAACTGGGGGACTGAAACATGAGGTATTTATTTCTCACTGTTCTGCAGACTGGGAAGTCCAGGATCCAAGTACCAGCAGATTTGGTTCCTGGTTTGAGCCCTAGTCTCGGTTTTCAGATAGTCACTTTCTTAATGTGTCCTCACAGAGAGAGAGCTGTAGTCTCTTCCTGTTCTTATAAAGACACCAACCCCATCATGGAAGGCCACCCCCATGTCCTCTTCAAAAGTAATTAACTTGAAAGGCTCCATCCCCAAATACTGTCACATTGGGGATTAGGGCTTTAAGGTATTACTTTAACAGGAGGTGGAGCACAAATACTCAGTCCATAACAATTCCCCTTCACTGGGAAGAGAAGAAATGTAGTGTTGGCTGCATACATATTCTAAAGTATTGAGGTTGATCATGTCACTTAATTTTTATCACCTTCTGGGTAGCAGGGACCCCTTCTATAGTTCTCCATCTCAAGTGCTTGATCAGACTAAATCTAAGGAGATGATAAAGAGTATGTGTTTTTCAAGTCAGAAAAATCCTGTTCAGATTCCTGGTTCTATCTTCTGCCAGTTGTATAACACTTGATAAGTTCATTAACTGTTCTGACACCTTATTTACTATTTTTACGATTTGGTAAAATATACCCAATACTATTTACTTATGAGACATTTCTAAGGATTAAATGAGTTAACATGTCCAAAGCACTTTGAATTGTTCCTAGCTCAAGGTAGAAGTCTCCAAAAAAGTTGTCGACAAAAATCAAAGGGGAATTGATGACTCTTTTCCAGACTTAATGATTATCAAATTTAGAAGATCAAATGTCCCTTGGAATGAAATGATCATCTTATGATCAAACAACATTCATGTATATTAAAATAGAAAGTAATACACTCCAGACCCCATTTCACAATGCTGGGTGTTACAGAATAAGATGGAATTTTTTGAAGGCTCTAATGTGTACTCGCATTGAAGAATGAGTCATTGAATAATTGTTCTGAAACAAGTGCAAGTCAAAATAATTTATATGTAGTTTAATTTCACTGTATTCTTTTGCCCTCAAAAAATTCCTTTGTAGGTGTTTCTATTATTTTTTTCCACCTTAAAGATGAAGAGAGTAGGTCACAGAAAGTTTAATTTACATGATCATATTCATACAGTCAGTAGGTAGCAAATCTAAATAGGAAATTTGATTCTGGAGTCTATGCTTATCCAGTTTTCTATACTTGCTTTCAAAATTAAGAATGGTATTTATTTTTTATAGTAATTTTTCTCTTACTATTTTTAAGGTTTCTTTTAAATTAATTTTTAAAAATTTTTTTATTTATTTTTTATTTTTTTAAAAACATATAATGTGTTTTTATCCCCAGGGGTACAGGTCTGTGAATCACCAGGTTTACACACTTCACAGCACTCACCATAGCACATACCCTCCCCAATGTCCATAACCCAACCACCCTCTCCCAAACCCCCTCTCCCCAGCAACCCTCAGTTTGTTTTGTGAGATTAAGAGTCACTTAGGGTTTGTCTCCCTCCCAATCCCATCTTGTTTCATTTATTCTTCTCCTACCCCCCTAACCCCCCACGTTGCATATCCATGTCCTCATATCAGGGAGATCATATGATAGTTATCTTTCTCCAATTGACTTATTTCACTAAGCATGATACCCGCTAGTTCCATCCATGTCATCACAAATGGCAAGATATCATTTCTTTTTTTTTTAAGATTTTATTTATTTATTTGACTTACAGAGGTCTCAAGTAGGCAGAGAGGCAGGCAGAGAGAGAGGAGGAAGCAGGCTCCCCGCTGAGCAGAGAACCCAATGCGGGGCTTGATCCCAGGACTCTGGTATCATGACCTGAGCCGAAGGCAGATGCCTTAAACCACTGAGCCACCCAGGCACCTGAACATTTCATTTCTTTTGATGGCTGCATAGTATTCCATTATGTATATATACCAAATCTTTTTAATCCATTCATCTGTTGATGGACATCTAGGTTCTTCCCATAGTTGGGCTATTATAGATATTGCTGTTATAAACATTAGGGTGCACGTGCCCCTTCGGATCACTACATTTGTATCTTTAGGGTAAATAACCAGTAGTGCAATTGCTGGGTCATAGGGTAGTTCTATTTTCAACATTTTGAGGAACCTCCATGCTGTTTTCCAGAGTGGTTGCACCAGCTTGCATTCCCACCAACAGTGTAGGAGGGTTCCCCTTTCTCCGCATCCTCACCAGCATCTCTCATTTCTTGACTTGTTAATTTTAGCCATTCTGACAGGGGTGAGGTGATATCTCATTGTGGTTTTGATTTGTATTTCCCTGATGCCGAGTGATGTGGAGCACTTTTTCACGTGTCTTTTGGCCATCTAGATGTCTTCTTTGCAGAAATGTGTGTTCATGTCTTCTGCTTATTTATTGATTGGATTATTTGTTCTTTGGGTGTTGAGTTTGCTAAGTTCTTTATGGAGTTTGGACACTAGCCCTTTATCTGCTATGTCGTTTGCAAATAGCTTTTGCCATTCTGTCAGTTGTCTTTTGGTTTTGTTAACTGTTTCCTTTGCTGTGCAAAAGCTTTTGATCCTGATGAAATCCCAATGGTTCATTTTGTCCAAGGATATTGGTCTGTAGTTCTCTTTTTCAATGGGATCCTTGGGTTTTGGGATCAAGGTGATGCTGGCCTCATAAAATGAGTTTGGAAGTTTTCCTTCTATTTCTATTTTTTGGAACAGTTTCAGGAGAATAGGAATTAGTTCTTCTTTAAATGTTTGGTAGAATTCCCTGGGAAGCCGTTTGGCCCTGGTCTTTTGTTTGTTTGGAGACTTTTGATGACTGCTTCAATCTCCTCCCTGGTTATGGGCCTGTTCAGGTTTTCTATTGCTTCCTGGTTCAGTTGTGTTAGTTTATATGTCTCTAGGAATGCATCCATTTCTTCCAGATTGTCAAATTTGTTGGCGTAGAGTTGCTCATAGTATGTTCTTATAATTGTCTGTATTTCTTTGGTGTTAGTTGTGATCTCTCCTCTTTCATTCATGATTTTATTTATTTGCTTCCTTTCTCTTTTCTTTTTGATGAGTCTGGCCAGGGGTTTATCAATCTTATTAATTCTTTCAAAGAACCGGCTCCTAGTTTCATTGATTTGTTCTATTGTTTTTTTGGTTTCTATTTCATTGATTTCTGCTCTGATCTTTATGATTTCACTTCTCCTGCTGGGTTTAGGGTTTCTTTCTTGTTCTTTCTCCAGATCCTTTAGGTGTAGGGTTAGGTTGTGTACTTGAGACCTTTCTTCTTTCTTGAGAAAGGCTTGTACCACTGTATATTTTCCTCTCAGGACTGCCTTTGCTGTGTCCCACAGATTTTGAACCGCTGTGTTTTCATTATCATTTGTTTCCATGAATTTTTTCAATTCTTCTTTAATTTCCTGGTTGACCCATTCATTCTTTAGAAGGATGCTGTTTAGTCTCCATATACTTGGGTTCTTTCCAGCTTTCCTCTTGTGATTGAGTTCTAGCTTCAGATCATTGTGGTCTGAAAATATGCAGGGAATGATACCAATCTTTTGATACCAGTTGAGACCTGATTTAGGACCCAGAATGTGATCTATTCTGGAGAATGTTCCATGTGCACTAGAGAAGAATGTGAGAAGAATGTGTATTCTGTTGCTTTGGGATGAAATGTTCTGAATACATCTGTGATGTCCATCTGGTCCAGTGTGTCATTTAAGGCCTTTATTTCCTTGTTGATCTTTTGCTTGGATGATCTGTCCATTTCAGTGTGGGGAGTGTTAAAGTCCCCCACTATTATTGTATTATTATTGATGTGTTTCTTTGATTTTGTTATTAATTGGTTTATATAGTTGGCTGCTCCCACATTAGGCTCATAGATATTTAAATTGTTAGATCTTCTTGTTGTACAGACCCTTTGAGTATGATATAGTGCCCTTCCTCATCTCTTATTATATAGTCTTTGGCTTAAAATCTAATTGATCTGATATAAGGATTGCCACTCCAGCTTTCTTCTGATGCCCATTAGCATGGTAAATTGTTTTCCACCCCCTCACTTTAAATCTGGAGGTGTCTTCAGCTCTAAAATGAGTTTCTTGTAGGCAACATATAGGTGGGTTTTGGTTTTTTATCCATTCTGATACCCTGTGTCTTTTGATTGGGGCATTTAGCTCATTAGGATTCTGGGTTACTATTGAGAGATATGAATTTAGTACCATTGTATTGCCTGTAAGGTGACTGTTACTGTATATTGTCTCTGTACCTTTCTGATCTACTTCTTTTAGGCTCTCTCTTTGCTTAGAGGACGCCTTTCAATATTTCCTGTAGAGCTGGTTTGGTGTTTGCAAATTCTTTCAGTTTTTGTTTGTCCTGGAAGCTTTTTATCTCTCCTTCTATTTGCAATGATAGCCTAGCTGGATATAGTATTCTTGGCTGCATGTTTTTCTCGTTTAGTGCTCTGAATATATCATGCCAGCTCTTTCTGGCCTGCCATGTCTCTGTGGATAAGTCTGCTGCCAATCTAATATTTTTACCATTGTAGGTTACAGACTTCTTTTCCTAGGCTGCTTTCAGGATTTTCTCTTTGTCACTAAGACTTGTAAATTTTACTATTAGGTGACGGAATGTGGACATATTCTTGTTGATTTTGAGGGGTGTTCTCTGCACCTCCTGGATTTTGATGCTTGTTCACTTTGCCATATTAGTGAAATTCTCTCCAATAATTCTCTCCAATAGACCTTCTGCTCCCCTCTCTCTTTCTTCTTCTTCTGGAATCCCAATTATTCTCATGTTGTTTTGTCTTATGGTGTTCTTTATCTCTCAAATTCTCCCCTCGTGGTCCAGTAGCTATTTGTCCCTCTTTTGCTCAGATTCTTTTTTCTCTGTCATTTGGTCTTCTATATCACTAATTCTTTCTTCTGCCTCATTTATCCTAGCAGTGAGAGCCTCCATTTTTTATTGCACCTCATCAATAACTTTTTTGATTTCAACTTGGTTAGATGATAGTTCTTTTATTTCTCCATAAAGGGCTTTTATATCTCCAGAGAGCATTTCTCTAATATCTTCCATGCCTTTTTCGAGCCTGTCTAGAACCTTGAGAATCGTCATTCTGAACTCTAGATCTGAAATATTACCAATGTCTGTATTGATTAGGTCCCTAGCCTGTGTGGTGAAGTTTTCCGCCTTGTCGTTTTGTCCAGATAAGGGTATATGAAGGAGAAGGTAAAATACTAAAAGGGTGGCAAAGATCCCAGAAAAATGCGTTTTAACCAAATCAGAAGAGACCCCAAATCCTGGGGGGGAGGGGCAGAAAGGGGATAAAAAGAAGTTCAGAAAAAAAAAAGAAAAAATTAAAAAAAAACAAATAATGATAAAATATTAAAAAAAAGAAAAATATATTTGTATTAGATAAACTAGTTAAAAAACGTTAAAAAGAAAAGGGTAAAAGTTTAAAAAATTAGCAGAAGAAAACAATTAAAAAAAAATAAATTAACCACAAGACTATAGAATCATGGGGAGAAAGTCATGAGTTCCATGCTTTGCTTTCTCCTCCTCTGGAATTCTACTGCTGTCCTTGGTATTGATCCTGCTCTCCTTGGTGTGAACTTGGTCCTGCCTGGATTTCTTGTTGATCTTCTGGGGAAGGGGCCTGTTGTAATGACTCTCAAGTGTCTTTGCCCGAGGCAGAATTGTACCGCCCTTACCAGGGGCTGGGCTAAGTAATCCACTCGGGTTCACTTTTAGGAGCTTTTGTTCCCTGAATGCTTTCTGTAGAGTTCTGGAAGATGGGAATGAAAATGGCGGCCTCCCAGTCTCCAGCCCAGAGGATCTGAGAGCCCAGGGCCCCACTCCTCAGTGTGCCCCCAGAGAACAGTGCCAAATCACTCCCATATCCCCAGCCTCTGGCTGCGCTCCGAGCTCACCCAGCCTGCCACCGGTTCAAGGTAACGAAGACCTGAGAGCTCACTCCTCAGCTCTGTCTCTGTAGCCGGCTTCCCGTTCTAATACCTGCAAGCTCTGCAACACTCTGACACCCCTGATCCTTCTGTGACCCTGTGGTATTGGGGCCATGCTGACCCCACGTGGGATTCACCCTGGTTTAGCCTCTGGAGCAATGTCCTTCAGTGGAACAGACTTTTAAAAGTCCTGATTTTGTGCTCCTTTGCTCCACCGCTTGCTGGGACCCAGCCCCTCCCCCTGCGGTCTATCTTCCCATTGTTTTGGATTCACTTCTCCGGCAGTCCTACCTTTCAGAAAGTGATAGATTTTCTGTTTCTAGAATTGCTGTTCTTCTTCTCTTTGATCTCCCGTTGGATTTGTAGGTGTTTGCAATGATTAGAAAAGCTATCTAGCTGGTCTCCTGCTACCTGATGAAGTCTCAGCCTGCTACTTCTCCACCATCTTGACTCCTCCAAGAATGGATATTTGAAGTGGCATATCTATTTTGTTAGTTCATAATATTTAGAATATCTAGAAATCTTATACTATATACATTAAATATTTCCAAAATGCAGTTTTATTTTTAATTGATCATTTTCTTTCTGTCCAGAGAAATAGATATATTTTCAACTTAATTTTTAAATCTTTAAAAATCACAATATATGTCTAATGATATATAAAGTTTTAAGTTGAAGCAGTAACATCTCCTTCCAGCAAAAAACACACTCAACATTTATTATTAAATTTTCAAATACTTGCAATAAAAGTAACATAAAAGTGAATTTGATGATGATATAGTAATTACATATTGTGAAATAATTACATTTTTCATGATATCTATGATCCCAATAAGTCAGCACTCTGTATATATTTAGCATTATATTTAGCATTACAAAATAAATTCGGATGAAACCACCTCTCAAAACCTACCACGCACCCTCATCTTGAAAATATCCAAAGACTTGTAACATTACTAACAATAGGTAAGTAAAGATAATGTCTGAGTCACATTCATATTTTCTATAATCAAAATGTTTCAGGTCTCTACAATTTCAAGATTTCCTACTGCATTGCAATAAATCTTAAAGGAAAGGATGTAGGAGTCACCCAATAGTTATCTCAGATTTTCTCTTTCCAAATACATTCTCTACCACTTTGGCACTCCCTACGGAGAAACTGTTAATATTTGTAATTCTGGTTCAAGACTTTTTTCATGATCTTAATTAGAATTTGGTGCTACTACTTATATTGACAATACTAAAGTTAAAATACATGACTATATTAAGTTTTTGTTGATAAATAGAAAATTTATAAACATAATAGGCACTGGAAATGTGAAAGCGATGCAATACATATTGTTTTTCTTTATTTTTACAAATTAAAAATTGGGTCAATTTGTTAAAAACACAAGGATTGTTGAAAAGTAAAATGTATAGTAATAATTTTGTGTCCTCTTTGAACATCTTCTTACCATCATGAATTTTAATAAGCAAGCTACTGATTGTTTCTTTATTAATTTGTTTAATGTAATTGGTCTTTAAGAAAGATTGGTTTAAGAGACATGCTTTCTTTCTTTAATGTTTTAGACAAAGCAATGCAGAACAGATTTAATGAACTGTTAATTATTTCCACAATCATCTAAGGCATGTGGTTTAAAGTCATCTTCAAAATAATGGAAAAAGAAAAAATAACAAAAAAATAAAATGATGGAATAATAGAAATAGCACAGAGTTTTGAGAGGTACATTAATAACCTAAACTGTGACAATTGACAGATTTTGTAAATCTTTTGATTCTCATTTCTATCATTCGTAACATGTGGATTGACACATATGTCAAAAACTCAGAAGGCCATTTGTCCAATAACTATTTTGTATAAGTTACTTAATATAGTTTTTGACATTTAGTAGGCATCCAATTGACACCTAATGGATTCATTTATTCATTAATTATTTCAAAAATATTTATTGAGTATTTATTACATTCCAGGCTCTTTTATGGGTATTAGTAACATGCAGTGTGAACAAAATAAACCATGTCTATACTTTATGCCTGTATCTCACACTTTATACATGTAGATATGTGCATTGTAAATAAGAATGTTATAAATAGAAATATCATCTTAGAGATTTATTTGGAGTATATCTCAACTTTCATTAGAATTTAGTGATGTAATAAATTAAATTCATCAAAAATCCTTGTCATGATATCTATTTGCTTGAGTTGAATGGAGATGGCTTCTCTGCAGCCATCACTAACGAGAATATTATTACTAATACATAGTAATTGTAAGATGAAAATACACCAATTTCTGGGGAGGAAAATGCTTAAGTTAAATTTTCCAAAGAATGTATATTGATGCTATAAACAATGCCTTTTTATTATTCCAATAAGAACTACAATAATGCATTTGAGATGTAAATTTTCTTAAAGAATTTATTTATGTTTGTTAGAAAGAGAGTGTGTGTGAGCACAAAATAGGGAAGTGGCAGTGGAAGAGGGAGAAACAGACTCCCCACTGACCATGGAGCTCAAGGCAGTGCTTGATCCCAGGACCCCAGGATCATGACCTGAGCTGAAGGCAGATGTCTAACTGACTGAGCCACCCAGATGCCCTTCAAGAATGAATTCTTATAACATCTCTCAAAATATTGTGTGTTTAAGTAAAAATAATTTTCAAAAGCCCTTAGAATTATGAGGGCATGGAACTCTGCAGCTAGAAACTGATGACCTGTGGGTCACAGTCCTCTTCAGACATTTTTTGGCCTAATTAAACAGTTTAGAAGTCACTTCCAAAATTTGAATCTCTAGGGCTATTAAATTAATATCCAGATTTCAAACTTCTTTCTCCAAACTGGAAGATATGAGCACTTAGCCTTCATTCCTATCTAGCACCAGGCACTCCTTCCTGGAATATCTGCTACCTCTTTAAACAAGGCTTATTTTCCAGTTTGCATTGTATACCTTGGTCTAACAGTCTGCCTACTCCATGTGTAGGATCCTATAGAAACTGATGTTGAAGTTTCCCCACTTTATCTAAGGAAAAATTTTAGCATTGTATGAGACATGTTTGGTCCTTTATTTTTCAAAACTGTTCTTTTGCAATTTTTTGAAATTTTTATTAACATGAGGAAACACAAATTTGGAGCTCATTTTTTTCAAATAACTCACCCACTATTAAAAAAAAAAAAACTTACCCACAACTGTCAAATAATTAAAATGGATTTATGGTAAATTATCTCCATTCTGCATTATTATTCTCTGAAATTGGAAGACATGTAGCTTAACACAAGACCAATCATATTATAAGAATGTAGGACCATGCTAAAGTCTGAATACTTAAGTCCCTCAGATTTATATGTTTGAAATCCTAACCCTCAGAAATGATGATATTATGAGGTGTGGTCTTTGGCAAGTGATTAAATTATGAAAGTGAAGCCCTCATGGTGCATTTTAAAATAGAATTCTGAGACATCCCCAGCCCTTTCCACCACGTGAGAACACAGTGAGAAGGTACCAGGAAGAGAAGTCTCATTATAACATGTTGCCATGTTGATCTTGGACATCCCAGCCTCCAGAGCTATGATAAATACATTTTTGTTATTTATAAGGTACCCAGTTTGTGGTATTCTGTTACACAACATGTCACAACATTAATGTAGACACACCAGAAAGAAGAGTTCATGTCTTCATGTAGTTTATATTTTGGTGGCAAGATCAAAATAAAATCAGCAAAAAAAAAAAAAAAAAAAAAAAAAAGATTTTGTTCTAACATAAGATAACAAATATAAAATATTAAAGATAGTAACAGAAAATGATAGCACATGGATGATGTGTACTGTAAAAGGATGGGTACAGAGAGTCCTGTTTGATGATCCAAGATGTAAACAGTGACATGAAGAAGTGTGAGGGATAAGGCTTGTTGCCTGAGGAGGAACTCTCAAGGCCACCTAATATCACCCTGGTAAAGGTCCAGTCACACTACCAACAAGCTTGGTATTGTCTTGAGAGTCTTTTCCACAGTGTGATAGAGCATATGATAAAAATTAATGATGGAAATGATATGCCTAACTCCTGTTTACTCCTCATGAAGAATATGCAGAATTATTATTATTCATAGAGAAAACCAACATATTAGACTGTTTGGTAAATTGATACATTGGTAAAGAAGATGTTACCTTTTAACCCACTGAGCCATCCAGGAGCCCCAGAAGATGTTACCTTTTAAAAATGGTTACATCACGGGGCACCTGAGTGGCCCAGGGGGTTAAGCCACTGCCTTCGGCTCAGGTCATGGTCTCAGGGTCCTGAGATCGAGTCCCGCATTGGGCTCTCTGCTCAGCAGGGAGCCTGCTTCCCTCTCTCTCTCTCTCTCTGCCTGCTTCTCTGTCTACTTGTGATCTCTCTCTGTCAAATAACTAAATAAAATCTTTAAAAAAAAAATGGTTACATCACACTCTGGAGTGGATAGTAATTGATATCAACCAAACAGGATGGCTGATGAAAAGTGGCAAATGTTAAGAATGATAGCCATAAATTACTTTACATATTGTCAAAAGGAAAGTCTAGATATCATGATCATACTATGAAATCAGGGCTACATTTTTTATTTATTATTTCAATGGATATTAATTGAGTGATTTTTATGTGTAATGGCTCCAGGTCTTGGAGGGTGTAGAGAAAGAATTGGTAGGAATTGCATATAAGTTTCCATCTTTGGGCAGGTGGGAGAAGGCAAGGGGAAAAGTGTGTAACCAAACCATAACCAGGCTTTGGGGGATACAATTTTCTTGCTTTCAGGTAAAGGACAGCATGATGGCATTTTAGTAAAGTAAGAATTTAGATGGACTTCAGTTATTTCAATGGGTGCTTCTTTAAGGAAGGATGAGGGGGTCAGAATATGAACTTGCAAAATATTTGGGCAGCTATTTGACTTAATATATCAATTAGGCAGGTGGGACTGGTCCTTGGAGAGGGATGCCAGATGTGGAGGATGTAAAGTACTGCAATATAATAGCCCATAACCTTGGCAGTCCCTGATGTTGAAATACCTTCAAGTATTTCTTTTAATCACAATAGAGATTATGGGAATTTAAAAATGGTATAATTTTTTCTTACACTATCATTCCAAATCTACTTCAAAACTCAGAAAAAACAACGTATCACAGTATAATAATTTCTTCAGTGCATTCAATACTCAGAGCCTGAAACATAAATGTGTTATTAATATAATATCATTTAACAATTTATAGAGTATTTGTTATGTAACAAAAAAATATGGTCATATGAAACATGTACTTTGCCCCCTAATCTTAAAATTAGTCCAATTACCAATTAGAAAATTGGTAATTTATGGAACATAACATTTATATCAAGCTTCAGTCATGTAATATAAAATTCATCACAAAATATTTGTGCAAAATTACCTAATGGGGTGCCCCATTGCAGAATTATGTAATATGTTAAAATGAAATGCTAGTTTATCCAGCTATCCAAAATTTATTATGTTTCCCAAACACTGACAAAGTTGAGTGAGAGAGAGAGAGAAACAAAACCCAAAACATGATGTTTGGTCAACTGTAGCTTATATGATTTTGGAAGTTGTGTAATTTTCTTCATAAGATTACGCTGTATCTTTTGTAAATAATATAACATAGAAAAATAGATGTAATCTTTGAATACTACACAGAAAGACTTTAGAATTTATTGGGCATAGCTTTATAGTATTTAATAATTTCATAGTTGGGGCGCCCAGGTGGCTCAGTGGGTTAAGCCTCTGCCTTCAGCTCTGTCATGATCTCAGGGTCCTGGGATCGAGCCTTGCATCATGCTCTCTGCTCAATGGGGAGCCCGCTTCTCCCTCTCTGCCTGCCTCTCTGCCTACTTGTGATCTCTGTCTGTCAAATTAATTAATTAATTAATTAATAATTACATAATCATCATGAATTTTTACTGACAACTTCGACAAACTAAAAAGTCAGTTTTGTAGAATCTACATTATAACTCTGCAACGGCTAAGTTTAAAGTGATTTTTTTTTTCTAAGATTTTATTTATTTGACAGAGAGACACACAGCAAGAGAAAAAACCCAAGCAGGGAGAGTGGGAGAGGGAGAAGCAGACTACCCTGCAGAGCGGAGAGCGGGATGTGGAACTGATCCCATCCTGGGATACTGACCTGAGCCAAAGGCAGACCCTTAAGGACCCAGCCACCCAGTCACTGCCAAGTTCATTAAAAAGAAGTGAGAGAAATCATCTGGTTTAAAGTGGTTTGTAACTATTTTGTTTTTATTTCCTATTACAATCAAAGATGTTATTAGTAGGGTTTTATTTCATATCCTAACTTCAAATTAAATCCACCGTATATCTGAGAAAATAATCTTGCACATAATAATCTACTTTTCATATATTTGCTGAGAAAATGATATAGAATATATTGAAAACTATATAAAATTGAAAGTTAACTGTTTACATATATCAATCACTAATCCATAAGACCTGATTTATCTGATTGTTTTTTCTTTTAATTACATGTGCAGAAACCTTAAAAAATAATTGGTATTATATTCTTGTTTTTCTTTTAAGATGTGTTTTATTTGAGAGAGAGAGTGTGCACATGAGCAGGGGGTGTGGGAGAAGGTTCAAAGGAAGAGGGAGAGTAGAGGAACAGAGGGAGAGGGAGCCTCATTGCTGGACTTGAGTCTGGGACTCTAGGATCACAACCTGAGCTGAAGGCAGATTTTTAACCAATGAAGCCACCCAGGTGCCCTGGTATTATATTTTACAGTAATACATAACAGGCCCTATCATTGTCCCAATTATATTTCAATTTTCATGAATATTATAGCTTATTATATAACCTTACTTATTAGTATTCTATAAGGCTTCAATATTTTTTGTGTAAAGTACATACAATAAATT
Organism: Meles meles; assembly: GCF_922984935.1. Lineage (NCBI taxonomy): Eukaryota > Metazoa > Chordata > Mammalia > Carnivora > Mustelidae > Meles > Meles meles. The sequence continues at coordinate 142,413,526 of NC_060069.1, read as the reverse complement.
TTTTCAAGACATTGATTTTTCTCTCTGACACGTTATAAACAGTCCATTAATTTTACATAGATTGTTAAAGTATAATCAATCTGCCTTATTTAGGTTTCCTGATTTTCCTCTCTAGGATAAAACATTAGGTTAACATATATTAAAAAATGAAAATCTGTACATACATGAATTAAAACATAATTTCAAATAAAACATGATTCCTGACTGGTACCAGTTCTCAGACTCAGACCTTTTTAGTAATTAAAATCTATCCTCTTTTGCCTTCTAAAATGCTATACTGTGTACAAGTCTTGTAAAGAAAGAGCGAAACTGGGGCGCCTGGGTGGCTCAGTGGGTTAAGCCTCTGCCTTCAGCTCAGGTCATGATCCCAGGGTCCTGGGCTTGGTCCTGGGATCAAGCCCTGCATCAGGCTCTCTGCAAGGCAGGGAGCATGCTTCCTCCTCTTCTCTGCCTACTTGTGATCTCTGTCTGTCAAATAAATAAATAAAATATTTAAAAAAAAAGAATGAATGAATGAACAAAACTGAGGCTTGTTTATCTGATTTCAAAATGTTTTATTTAATCTTAGAAAGGTATGCTAAAGGGCGTGCCTGGCTGCCTCAGTCAGAAAAGTATGCCACTCTTGATCTCTGGTAAGTTCAAGCTTCATGTTGGGTGCAGAGATTACCAAAAACAAATTATAAACAAACAAACAAACTTTAATAAAAACAGAAAAATGAAAGTATCCTAACCTTAGAAGAATGTCAAATTCTTATCTGTAAACTTCTGCACTACTTAAACAAATGTCCTGGTAGTTTGTCTTTCTATTTTTTCTTTCTTAAATATTACTTGGTACAGAATGAGTTTTTTTCTTTAATAAATGAAAATAAACTATATTCCCACTTTATACAAATAACACCTTTTCTATTTTTAATAATGTTTCATTTTGGAATGGTTTTAGATTTGTAGAAAACCTGCAAAGATAGTATATTCCCATATATCCTGCACCCCATTTATCTCATTTTTGACATATTACTTTAATATGGCACATTATTCACAGCTGATGAACCAATATAAATACAGTTCTATTAACTAAAGTCCACACTTTGTTCTATGATCTTGGTTTTCACCAAATGTCCTCTTTTTGTTCCATAATCCCATAAGGGATATCACATTATATTTAGTTGTCATATAGTCTTAGAGTCTTCTTGACCATTTCTCTCACTTGTTTTTCATGATCTTGGCAGTTTTGAGGAGTCATGTCTAGTATTTTTGGGGCTGCTCATCAATTTTGCTTTGTCTGACATTTTTCTCAGAGTTAGACTGGGGTTGTAAGTTTTTAGGAGGAATACTATAAAGGTAAACTGGCATTTTCAAAACATTGTTTCAAGGATTCATGGTATCAACATGGCTTAACCACTGATAATGTTAATAGAATTTATTTTATAGTAATTTATAATTAGTACTATAAAAATAAGAAATACATTTTACTTGACACATAATGAATGTCAGCACACTAAGAGGAGATGCATATCTCTGGGAAAACCCATTTTTCAAGTATGTGGCACTATTATACAGTAAATATGTCATTTTACTTATTTAAAAGGAAAAGGAAAAACTTTGTATGTGGAAGCATATAAGCATTTGTAACATAAACAGTCCATTCCTCTTATGTAGTCTATGTGGATAGAAGAGATCATATTTGGTAGGTTGTTGGTGACCATGTAAATAAAACAAAGAGGAATAAACAAACTAAGCATTAAAAGGAAATGATAGAGAATAATTGGTCATATCCTTCTCTGCTTTAAGCAGACCCTTGTTAATGCAACTGGAATAATAATAATTTTTAGCTTGTCTAAAATATTCTGGACAGTGTTTAGATGGTTTTTAGTTGGCTGTTGCTGTAATAATGAAGCATACATGATCCAAGTTTTACTGACTTACAATTGCCATCATTTATTTATCACTCATGTACCTGTAGATTTTTGTGATGGTTATGATCCCGATGTGGGTTGAATTTGGCTCTCATCCTCCAGTTGTCCATTTCAAAACTCAGGATAATGGAGCAGTGACACTTGGACTATATTATTCTCATGGTAGAGGAAAAAGACCCAGGGACCAAATCAAATTTTGGAAATTATTTAACTAATTCACTTAGATGTAAAGTATGTTACGTTTCAAATACTTCAAATATTGGTCAAAGCAATTTACAGTGCTAAGCTCAACACCAGTGAAAGGAAATCTACACTCTTACCCCAAAAGTCATGGAGGCAGTGAACATTTAATGAAAAATCAATATACCACAGATGAATATTCACATTCTCCTATGCTTCCTTTTTGTTCCAAATATAAAGGCTACATAATCAAGTATACTATTTACCTAGTCTTACTTTCTGTTACTCAATCTTAGCATATCAAACCAGTTCATATCTAATTTTATGCCAGTTTGAGAAACATTTAATTTCTTTAGAAGTGCTAAGGATTCATTATGTGTCATGTAATCTTAATTTCCTTAATTCAAGTTTTTGGTTTCAGTAGTGCCTAATTTTGTCTCCCAAGACATAAAAGCTCTTGGTTATGCTATTATACTTTAAAAACATATATTATTCTCTCTGTCATATAGAAAGAAATTTCAAGGGACAGCTTGGTGGCTCAGTGGGTAAAGCCACTGCTTTTGGCTCAGGTCATGACCCCGGTGTCCTGGGATCAAGTCCCAGTTTGGGCTCTTTGCTCAGCGGGGAGCCTGCTTCTCTCTCTCCCTCTCCCTGACACTCTGCCTGCTTGTGCGCTCACTCTCTCTCTCTCTGACAAATAAATAAATAAAATCTCTAAAAAAAAAAAATAAGAAAAAGAAATTTCAAAGTCAACAGATAACATTCAAAACTTATAAATAAATAACATATGAAATTTATTGACAAAAAATCAAGGCGCATCATGCATTTAAATAATTTAACTAACAAAGTAATCAATCTCAATATCAAAGTCTGGCTTATACAACAAAATGTCATTATAAATTTACGATTATTATTTTATTGAAAATAAGCAGAAAGGGTAACTCAAGAATAATACATAATTCATTATTAATGAGATAAGAAAATTTATATTAAGGGCACCTGGGTGGTTTAGTCAGTTCATTTTGTTAGTTTTGATTCATAGGGTCATGAGATCAAGCCCTATGTGAGCCTCCATTCTCACCAGGGAGTCTGCTTGACATTTTCTCCCTCTCCCACCAGCCCTTTCCCTGTGATCTCGCTCTCTCAAATAAGTAAATAAATCTTTTTTTTTAAAAAGAGAAGTTAGCTTAAAACTATAATTTCTATAAAAATAGAAAATATATGTATATATAATATATGTATATAGTAATTTATATATTTTATGTTACAAACTCTGGATTGGTTATAGTGCTCATTACATGAAGCTGAAATGAAAAATTAATGACCTAGAAGACCAAGCTAAAATCACACAAATGCTGCATAACTACCTAAAGGCATGGGAAATTAAAATAGAAATTAGGAAATATATAATACTAAATGGCAATGTCTAATATGCATAAACTTGGGGTTCCCAATATATAACACATTCAACCTGGTTAGATACATGGTTGTATTTTCTTCTTTCCACCTCATCAAATGTCATTTTTGCTTAAGTCATAATAATACCAGCTAGAAATCCATTATTACTTTTTCCCCCATCTCTCTTCAGAATCAGAAACCCATTTCAGACCTTGATTTCAAGGAGCCAGTATGGTCTCATACTGTAGGTACCTCTTCATTCCTACTACCCTAAAAAGTATTCTTTTGTTTTTCCTTTCTTAGCTTGTTTCCTGATTATGAAACTAACAGGCCTGCACTTTATACACATGAATTGCTTTGTCTTTATATTCTATGTGCTTTCAGAAGATGTTCTAGGAGAAATGGAGTGACAGATTCATTGAAATACATAATTTCATAAATATGTAAATGATTAATTATTTGTTGAAAAAAATAAAGAAAAATAGAATGATTTCCTAGTACACAAAAGCCAAGATAAGTTATTATTAAAACATAAACTATAAGATATGTTAAAGGAAATTTGTCAGGCAGAAGGAAAGTGATACCATATAGAAATATAAATTTGCATACAAAGAATGTAGAATACCAAAAATTTTAACTACATGGATAAAAATATCAGATATATTTCTTATTATTTAAATCTCTTTAAAGATAATTTACTGCTTAAAATAATAATGCATTGTGGAGTTAGTAACATTTACATATATATGCGCACATATATATAAATGGATACACACATGTAATATTAAAATACATACACATATATAAAAATGTATGACAACATTTCTATAAAGGCTAGAAGGGAAAATATGAAAGTATAATATTTTGTGGTTCTTATAAACTGTGTAGAGTGGTATAATAACTTGAAATTAGATTGTGGTAAGTTAAAGCAATCACTAAAATAACAAAATAGAGACAGAAAACGGAATAGGCTATCACAGTGATAACATGCATATATAACAATATTCAGTTAACCCAACAGAAGGTAGAGAAAGAAGAAAAAAGTGAATAAAGAGAAGATGAGACAAACAGAACATAAATAGTGTGATATAACCATAAATCCTATTGTACCAATAACATATTAAATTTAATGGCCTAAATACCTCATTTAAAAACAAAGTTTTCAGATTGTATTAAAAAGCATGCTCTAACTATATGGTGCCTAAGAGGAAGAAAAACTCCAAATATAAACCACAAGTGTACAAAAACTAGAAGGATAGAAAAAGAAATTAACAAAAAGTCAAAAGAAAGGTGGAATTACAATATCAATATCCAACAATATTGAATTCCAATCAAAGAGTATCATTGGGTATGAAGAAAATAATGTGATAATAATAAAAGTGTCAGTTGATCCAGAGGATATAATAACCCTAAATGTCCATACACCTAATAACAGACCTTCAAAGTACATGAAAGTAAAGTCAGTATACTGCAAAAATAAATAGAAGAATCCACAATTATGGTTAAAAGTTTCAATCCCCCAGCACACCTGTGTGGCTCAGTTGGTTAAGCATCTGCCTTTAGCTCAGGTCATGATGCCAGGGTCCTGGGACTGAGTCCTTGGATCAGGCTCCTTGCTCAGCAGGGAGCCTATTTGTCCCTTTGCCTTCTGCTTCACGTTCTTGGGCATGCTCTCTCTGACAATAAAATAAAATAAAATTTCCCAAAAAATAATTTCAATCCCCTTTTTCCAAAAACTGAGAGAACAAACAGACTTAAAAATCAATGGATAACTACTGGGTATTTACCCTAAAGATACAAACATAGTGATCCGAAGGGGCACGTGTACCCGAATGTTTATAGCAACAATGTCTACAATAGCCAAACTATGGAAAGAACCTAGATGTCCATCAACAGATGAATGGATAAAGAAAATGTGGTTTATATACACAATGGAATACTATGCAGCCATCAAAAGAAATGAAATCTTGCCATTTGCGACGACGTGGATGGAACTAGAGGGCATCATGCTTAGTGAAATAAGTCAATCGGAGAAAGACAACTATCATTTCTCCCTGATATGAGGACATGGAGAAGCAACATGGGGGGTTAGGGGGATAGGAGAAGAATAAATGAAACAAGATGGGATTGGGAGGGAGACAAACCATAAATGACTCTTAATCTCACAAAACAAACTGGGGGTTGCTGGGGGAGGTGGGATTGGGAAAGGGGGAGGGGGCTATGGACATTGGGGAGGGTATGTGCTATCATGAGTGCTGTGAAGTGTGTAAACCTGGCGATTCACAGACCTGTACCCCTGGGGATAAAAATACATTATATGTTTATTTAAAAAAAAAATTTGGAAGGGGAAGTGAACCATAAGAGACTATGGACTCTGAAAAACAACCTGAGGGTTTTGAAGGGTCAGGGGTGGGAGGTTGGGGGAACAGGTGGTGGGTAATAGAGAGGGCACGTTTTGCATGGAGCACTGGGTGTTGTGCAAAAACAATGAATACTGTTACGCTGAAAAAATAAATAAAATTGGAAAAAAAAATCAATGGATAAAAAAGGATAAAAAAGCCATGAAATAAATAAATTACACACACACACACACACACACGCACACACTGGATTATTACTAAGTCATAAAAATGGATGAGATTCTGCCATTTGTGATAATGTGAATGGACCTAGAGGGTATTATGTTAAGGGTGTTATGTTAAGTGAGGGTATTATATTAAGTGAAATAAATTATACTGAGAGAGACAAATATCATATTATTTCTCTCAAATGTGGAACATGTGAATACACAAACAAAACACAGTATCTGACCCATAAACACAGAAAACAAAATGATGATTGCCAGACAGGAGAGAAGAGAAGGGTTGGATAAAATGGGTAAAAATTCGTGGGAGGTACAGACTTCCTGGTATGGAATGAATAAGTCTCAGGAATAAAATGTACAGCATATGGGATATGGTCAATGGTATTGTAATAGCATTGCATGGTGACAGATGGTAGCTACACTTGTGATGAGCACAGTACAACCTATAGAGATATTGAATCACTAGGTTGAAATTAATGCACATTACATGTCAACTATACTCAAATAAAAGTATCTTTAAATATCATTGAAAATATTGAATACTTGGGGTGCCTGGGTGGCTCAGTGGGTTAAAGCTACTGCCTTTGGCTCAGGTCATGATCCCAGGGTCCTGGAATCGAGCCCCACATTGGGCTCTCTGCTCCACGGGGAGCCTGCTTCCTCCTCTCTCTCTGCCTGCCTCTCTGCCTAGTTGTGATTTCTCTCTGTCAAATAAATATTTAAAAAAAAGAAAATATCGAATACTTGAATGTTACCAACCAATTTGACCTAATTGACAATTATGAAACTTTCTATCCAACAACAGCAACACACACACTGTTTTGAAGTACACATGAAATATTTACCAAGTTAGACCATATATCAAATATCAATAAATTGAAGTAATTTATTACTTCAAGTGTAATCACTTGAAGTATTAGTTTTAAGTATAGTGAAAATTAAAACACACAACTCTGAATTAGTGGGATGCTGCTAAACAGCATTAAAGGGAAAATTTATGGCAATAAATAAAAACAGTCTCAAATCAGTACTCTCAGCTTTGACTTCAAGATATAAGAATAGGAAACATAAATAAAGCCCCAAAATAGAATAGTATAAAGCAATGTGTGGAACTCTGTATCTCCCTCTCCCCTTCCTCTATTTTATCCATCCCCCTCTTCTCCTCCCCACTTGCCCAGGCAAACATCAGTTTGTTCTTTGTATTTATAGGTGTGATTCTCCTTTTTACTTGTTTATCTGTTATTTTTTAGATTCCATTTATGAGTGGAATCATATGATATTAGTCTTTCTCAGTCTATTTCATTTAGCATAATACACTCTTGGTCCATCCATGTTGTCACAAATGGCACCATCTTATCTTTTTATGTAGCTGTGTAATATTCCATCCACATTTTCTTTATACATTCATCCATTAGGTTGCATCCATATCTTGGCTATTGTAAATAATGCTGCAATAAGCAGAAGTTGTATATATGTTCTCAAATTAGTGTTTCTGTGTTCTTTGAGTAAATACTCAATAGCGGAATTATTGGTTCATATGGTATTTCCATTTTTAATGTTTTGAAGAATCTCCATACTGTTTTCCATAGTCACTGTACCATTTAACATTCCTACCAACAGTGCATATGAGCTCCTTTTTCTCCACATCATCCCTGCCAGCACTTATTTTTCTTGTCACTTTGATTTTAGCCATTCTGACTGATGTAAGGTGATATCTCATTGCTGTTTTGATTTGCATTTCCCTGATGGTTAGTGATGCCGAGTGTCTTTTCATGTGTTTGCTGGCCATGTGTATGTATTGCTTAGAAAAATGTCTATTTATGTCCTCTGCCATTCTTTAATTCAATTGTTTGTTTTTCTGGTGTTCAGTCATATAAGTTCTTTATATATTTTGAGGATTAACCTCTTATCAGATATAATACTTGCAAATATCTTCTCCCATCCAGTAGGTTGTCTTTTTGTCTTGTCGATGGTTTCCTTTGCTGTGCGAAAGCTTATTTTGATATAATCCTGATAACTTATTTTTTCTTTTGTTTCCTTTGCCTTAGGAGATATATTTAGAAAAATGTTGCTATGGCCGATGTCAGAGAAATTACTGCCTGTGTTGTCTTTTAGGATTTAGATCTCATATTTAGGTCTTTAATCAATTTTTAGTTTATTTTTGTGTATGGTGCTAGAAAGTAGTCTAGTTTGGTGGGAATAAAAGTCACGGCATAGGGAATACAATCAATGATACTGTAATAGCAATGTGACAGGACAGATGCCAACTAAACTTGGGGTGAAAATAGCATAATGTATAAATTTTTCAAATCACTAGGTTGCACACCTGAAACTAATGTAACATTGTGTGTTGACTATGCTCAAATAAAAGGAAAGAAAAAAAAAGAAAGAAAGGAAGGAAGGATATATAAAAATGCCCTAATGGGTTTCCAGAACTCCAAGATTTTTATTATATTCAGAAGCAAGTTGAATTTATTGGATTATTTTTGTAAACAAAATGATAATTTTAAATAATAAGTTAATATGAAAGAGATGGATTATTTAATTAGTAGTATCAGGACTATTATTTAACTATTTGGACAAATAGCTTCGGTCCTTGCCTCAGTCATATAACAAATTACTGCCATGTGAGTTTAAAAAGTTAAACGTTAACTCTCCAAAACATCAATAAAGAGGATTTGTTATTGTTAAAAAAAAAAAGAAAGAAAGAAACAGTGAAAAGGAAATAAGATCAGAACAGAAATCAATGAAATAGAAAACAGATAAAAAATGAAGAAATATCTAAAATATAAAATTAATTCTATAAGAAAATGAATAAAATTGATAATTCTCTAGCTAGATTGCTTCAGAAAATAGAAGTCAAAATCCATCATTACAAGGAATTAGAATGATAACAAAACTCAGATGCTTACAGATAATTAGGGAATATTATGAAAACCTTGATTCCACTAAATTCAAATTAACTTCAACATTTTAAATTTCTTGAATGGCAAACATGACCAGTTTGCTAAAGTAGAAATAGACTTGAAAATAAAATAGGTGTGGAAAAAAGTTTCTTTCATATAACCTGAATATTCTGTTTCAATGAAAGACATTGAAATTTTAGTTAAAAATTTTCCTAGAGAGATAACTCTAGGCCTAAATTGCTCCTCTGGAGAATTTTATCTTAAAGATTTTATTTATTTATTTGAGAGAGAGAGGGGAAGAGCACGCACACAAGCAGGGGGAGGGACAGAGAAAGAGGGAGAAGCAGACTCCCCACCACTGAGCAAAGAACCTGACATGAGGCTCAATCCCCTTGAATCCCCTAGAATCAGGATCTGAACTGAAGGCAGGGGCTTAACAGACTGAGCCATTGAGGCATCCCCCTCTAGAGAACTTTTAAGGAGAAATAATAGCATTTTACAAAAACACAGAATATTGAAGAGAACACTCATTCTATGAAACCATAATTACTTTAAAACCAAGACCAAACACAGTGTAAGAAAAAAATACTATAGTTCACTATCCCTTTTGAATATAGATGCAAAGAAATGTTTATCAAAGTTTAGCAAGTAGAATCCAATATGTAAAAAAGATATTTTACCATGATTATTATTTTAGAAATGCAAATTTGGTTTCACATTAAAATCATTTAATGTAATTAACCATATTCAGAAACTAAAAAACCAAAAACATAAAATTATCTTATAGATGCAGAAAAATGTTTGAAATTATCCAATATTTATTCATAATAAGTAAATTCATAATAAAGACTCATAAATCTAGGATGTAATCTTATATAAGACATTGTGGTAAGGAGAATAATGTCCCTTCCCCCTAAACTGATTATATGCTAAAGCTGCTAAAACTGAAAAACTAATAAGCGAATTTAGAAAGTTTACAGGATCCAAGTGTAACATACAAAATCCACTGTATTTTTATACAGTGAGAATGAAAAATCTGAATTAACAAAATACATTTATAAAGACTTTAAAATATAAAATACTGGGGCACCTGGGTGGCTCAGTGGGTTAAAGCCTCTGCCTTCGGCTCAGGTCATGATCCCAGGGTTCTGGGATCGAACCTCGCATCGGGCTCTCTGCTCTGCGGACAGCCTGCTTCCTCCTCTCTCTCTCTGCCTGCCTCTCTGCCTACTTGTGATCTCTGTCTGTCAAATAAATAAATAAAATCTTTAAAAAAAATAAAATAATAAAATAAAATAAAATATAAAATACTTAAGGATAAGTCTGACAAAATACATGCATGACCTGTCCACTGTATCCTGTAAATCATTGCTGAGAAGAATTAAAGACCTAAAGAAATAGAAAAATAATACCTTGTTCCTAGGTGAGAAATCTCAGTAATGTTAACATTTAATTCCCCTCCTCTAATTGATTGCTCAGTAGATTTAATATAATCTCCAAATCTCTTCAGACTTTTTTTTTTTCTGTAGAAATTATCAAACTAATTATAAAACTTGAAGAATTTGGAAGAGCCAAAATAAGAACAAGAATCTGTGCCAAGGTCACTTGGGCGTCTGCCTTCAGCTCAGGTCTTAATCCCAGGGCCCTGGGATCAGTCAGTGTTTGGCTCCCTCCTCATTAGGAAGTCTGCTCTCCCTTTCCCTTTGCCCCTCCCCTGCTCATGTTCACTCTCTCTCACTCTCTCCTTCTCTGTCCAATAAATAAATATTAATTTTTAAAAATCTGTGCTAAGGAACAGGGCTTGCAGAGTTAAAGGGTGATTGAATAGATAGAGATCTCCAGAGACCTATGAAGTGTTATCTTCCAGGAGGTACATGTTTACATTTTAAAGTGGTAGTAAACATTGAAAATTTGTTTATATTTCAAATAATTATAAACAAGGGATTTTTATCTTCTCTTTCTATAGTAGACTTGACTTTACAGTAAAATAAACTGGTTCTCTCTCTTCTTCTGCCCTCCTGCTGCTCCCCTCCACCTCACTTCCCTTTCTGTCTCTCTTTGCTCTTCAATCTAAAGCTGAACTTCATTCCTATAAGGAAAGAAATTATAATCCAGATCATCATATATTAGTTCTAATAATGCATAAATTATGATTAGTATCTGTGATAAAATGAATTCAAGAGACAATTTAATGTTAGAGACATGGCTAAAATCTGATGTAAACTTTGTCTAATTTATCAAGTATTAATTAAGGTCCTATTAAGATCCTGAGCTTTTCTTGGAACCAGAAAAGTATCAGTGAAAAGAACATACCATTTGCCATTCAACATGTTTGGATTAAAATGGTGAACATAGGCCAACACAAACAAAACAAAACCTAAAAGGCCATTAAAACTGGGGTGGATGCAATACTGGAGATTCACAGATGATATATGAGCAGCAGAATAAAATTGCTAGAAACAGAAATACAAAGTTATTTTATCTGTTAGATGTAAATTTAGCTCATCCATCCCCATATCCCTCCCCCCATCCCATAAGAGGAAACAGTTATGTGCTCATAGCAAATCATGATTCAGGGAAAAGGATGCTAATTAACCTCCCCACTATCCCCTCCACCCAGAATGGAAAGAATCAGCAGCAATAGCATAACATAATGGACAAACACCACAAACTGGTAAAATAAAATAATACAAGGAATATGCCCTCGATGAAGATCATTAGATTAGGATAGGAATAAGACATACAGTTGTAAAACGTCAAACTGATAGAATGTTCTCAGTGTTTAAAGAATGACTTTTTAGTCCACTCCTGACTTATCTTGTGTAATATTTTATTTCCCAGAATACTGTAAAAGAAATAAGGGTTTTTATTGTACTACACTAATTTTAAATAAGAAAAATGAATTGGGTGGTAAAAAAAATGTAAAATGAAAGCACTATAACTTGAAATTAGTGATTCTGAGTGAATTATTTGGACATGTATCCTAGACTTAACACAGAGAAAATATTTTAAATCAATATTTGAAATCATAAAGATATTTTAAATATTTTAAAAATTATACTCTGAAAACATACCTTTAAATGGGCCAAATAAGAATGAAAATGGAAATGATGAAATTTCAAAATTAGCATGTTTAAAGTTTAAAAAAATGGACAGTTCATACCCAAGAAAAAATACAAATACCAGAAGCCCATAAATATAGTATTAGGAGACCTAAACTTTAGAATATAATGATGACTTAGAAGAAGCAGAAAACAGAAACAGAAATTCTTGGCTTGTATCTAGAAGGAAAAAATGAACAGAGAAGCCATAGGTCTAATGTTTAGAAGAGACAGAAGACAAACTGAAAAATAAGATAAAGTCCTCCAATGTTACTTTGAGTTCATTTTCTCTCTAATTTGGGAATGAGATGAGAACTATATTTGTGAGAAAATATTAACAAAATAAATTAAAAAACATTAAGGAATAAAATGTAAGAACTCCTCTAGCTAATTAGATGAGTTTAAGATTCCTAGCTCAGACAAATTACATATCCAGGACTGAATGAATTTTCGATAAGTTCATTAAACTGATGCCAAATATGTCTGAAAATTATAGGAAGACTAGCAGGTGATGAAGAGGCAAAATGTAGGCTGAGTTTCAGAGAGGAAGAAGATTAAGCCCAGATTCTAGACTAGGTAGAGCTCAACATTACCTGGTTAATTTGGATGCACATAGAAAAAGAAATGATGAAAATCTGAAATACTATAAAATAGGGATTATTTAGAAAGATTGTATATTAAATTTAATAAATCACAGTGCACAGAGCAAGAGAGAACAGGTGTACTATTTTCTGTGCTGGTTATACTCATTTGGAATATTGTAATAAGTTGTTCATGAAATACACTCAGGAAGAACGTTGACACGCTAGAGGATTTTAACTCTAGAAGTAAAAGAATGATGTGACAATTAAATCCAAAAAATTTATACAGTTTGGAGGACTCTGAAGGTGTTTGATAATAAGAGACACTTAAGAGTGACAATTGCAAACACATATTTGAAGGGAGGACATTTGAACAGGGACTTGAATGCGTTTTATTTAGTGTCATGAAAAAAAAAAACCAAACAGATGTCCTAGCAAGAAAATGTTTTCTAATAATTTCTCCCTCCCCTCATATTTCATGGAGTATAATTTGATTTGAAAATGTGGATACTAAAGTTGTATTATCATTTACTGGAGATGTTTTATGATGGATGCTAGAAATATGGGAGACATGGAACTGCTGACCTTAAGACTTTCTTCCAAATCTGAAGTTATGAATGAGTGATTGTGTTCTAATAGACACAACTATTGTGCTCACCTGTGCAACTTGGAGAGAAGAAAGTCCAGTCTGCATATTTCTATACTGTTACTTGATTATTATCAATTGTAAAAAAATTGCTCAGGCTATGGAGCCATTTATGAAGACCTATAGCTTATATTATTCAAAACTTGAAAAATTCCTTAAAAATATACTATAGAGAATACCCTGCATATCAAGATGATGATCCAGATGACCCAACAGTTTTTACCTACTTATGATTTCTTTAGCCCTGTAGAAAAATACCTGGCAGAAATAAAATATGTAGTACATCACCCTAAACATCTATTATAGTCATTACGTTGCCAAATGTAACACATTCTATTCCATTTAATCTGTAAATCTCCATAATTAACATCTTATTCATTACAGAAGCTATATTTCATATATCATCCATTCACAGGATTAAGTAGCAGAGTTCCCAAGGGCAATTGGTTTATCTATCTATAAAAGAAAACAGAGCATTACACATTTTGACTTATAAAACATTTTCTCTCAATAAGTGGACTAACATATTTAATTTCATTACAGATGTATTTCACTTAGAAAGAAAATATGAGCCAATAAACAATGAATCAAGAGTTATAATATGACTTCTCTGCTCCAGTCTATGCACTTAATGATATTAGAAAAACTATAAAAGAGACTATTTAAAAAAATAAGTGCAGAACACACATCTTCCAGAACCAAACAAATTATAAACATACAGCAACAGTTAGGTTTAAATATGCAAGTCTGCTAGTTTGGGAACCAGAAAACAAACAGAGGAAGAAGGAAATGAGGACTCTTTTTGGATAACAAGATTTAAGAGTTCCCTGAAATGCAAGACCTGGATATACTATAAAATAAAGACATTGGATTGTTTCCCTACTCTGAAAAGGGATGCAAAAAAGTTGTGATGGAATTCTACTTGGAGTTATGACTTATATAAAGTGGGTACTTAATGAGGTGCAATGAATGAAGCAGATACAACCATGCAGCCAACCATGTTGTGTAATTTATGCATGTATATCACCAGGGGGGCAGAACTCTGAAAAAACTATATAAGATTGCTCTGGTTCTGGTTGGGGGAAATATTAGTATGATATATAAATTCAGATTATAAGGAAGAATGAGAACACACACACACACACAGAGAGAATTAAAAGAGAAAACTATAAATAAACAAACAGAAAGAACCCTTGCTCAGTATGAACTTCCAATCCAAAGTTTTGAAATTCAAACTGATATTAAGAAATATAACAAACCAAATCAATTGAAGATGAATTTACACTAGATAAAATGAAAATAATAGAGGAAACTGAAAATGACTTTAATATAAATGTTTTGAAGAAAAATGGAAGAACATTAATAAAAAGAAAAATTGTGGGGTAGAAATTACAAAAATATATGTAGTATCAAGTGTACTCAGAAATCTTGAAAATGAGAAAATATGATCATTGGTTAAAAAAATGGAATGAGTACATAAAACTATAGACCATATACAAGTAAAGAAAGAATTAGTATATCAAAAGACAGTTCTGAGGAATTTGTCTAGAGAGCAATAAAATCTTAAAAAAATAAAAATAAGCAAGATTTTGAAACAACAACTCATATCTAATAGAATATCTAGAGACTAATTATAGAGGAAATGTCAAAGAAACAGTACATGAAGTTAAAAATAACCTAGAATTTCCTGATTTTAAATACTATGAAACCTCAGTTTGAGAATATGAGTGCTGGGAATGATAAGCACGAATAAAAACATATTAAACCCTTTGCAGTAAAATTAAAGACAATTAACAATGAAGAGTAAAGTCATGAGACCTGACAGGGTATAAGAAAGGAAGGAAGGAAGGAAGGAAAGGAGGGAGGGGCAGAGAGAGAGAGAGAGAGAAAGAGGGGGGAGAGAGAGAGGGAGGGAGGGAGGAAAGAGAGGAAGGGAGGAATACAAAGAAAAGAGAGAGAGAGAGAACAAAAGAAAGGAAGGAAGGAAGGGGAAGAAAGAGAGAAAGAAAGAAAATCTCATAAAAAAGTGATAGTTAAACTGACAGCAAGTTTTTTTTTAATCATCAATATACACCAGAAATCAGTAGAGTAAAATCTAAATCTTAAGAAAAAAAACTGTCAACAAAATGTTCCCTATCCGAGTGCTTTATTAGTCATAACTAAGGGCAAAAAAAAGGCATTTTTAAAATAGATGACTATGAGGAATGCTCACATACAACATATTGTCACTTTTTTTTTCTTTAAGATTTTGCTTATTTATTTGATAGGAAGAGAAATCACAAGCAGGCAGAGAGGCAGGCAGAGAGAGAGGGGGAAGCAGGATCCCCACTGAGCAGACAGCCCGATGTGGGGCTCAGTCCCAGGACCCCAAGATCATGACCTGAGCCAAAGGCAGAGGCTTAACCCACTGAGCCACCCAGGTGCCCCACCATACCTTCACTTTAAAAATCTGATAAAGAGGGTGCCTGGGTGGCTCAGTAGGTTAAAGCCTCTGCCTTCGGCTCAGGTCATGATCCCAGAGTCCTGGGATAGAGCCCAGCATGGGGCTCTCTGCTCAGCAGGGAGCCTGCTTCCTCCTCTCTCTCTCTGCCTGCTTCTCTGCCTACTTGTGTTCTCTGTCTGTCAAATAAATAAGTAAAAATCTTAAAAAAAAATCTGATAAAGATTCTCAGGTGTGAACTGTGTGGAAGGAATGAAGTGACAGGAAGGATCAATACACAGGGCACCTAGCAGGCTCAGTGGGTACAGCATCCGACTTGATTTCAGTCAGGGTCTTGAGTTTGAGCCCCATGCTCAGTGTAGAGATTACTTAAAATAAAGAGAGAAGTTAAAAATACCAATATGAAAAAGACAAAAATATAGTAGTAATTTAACTATTATATGCAAGAACAGTAATTGTGACTAATGTCCATTATTAAAGCATTAGAAATTAATTTATAAAAAACAGAAATTAATTTCTAGATAGATATATTAAGGATAATATGAAAAAATGTATTTCTTAGGTCTTTAATATTCGCTAAGACTTTTCCCTTCTGTAGCCAAAGGCCAGAAACACTGAATATAAAAATATTTACTTAAATATGTACACTAAAAGTAATTACTGATAGAGCACAAATGCAGTCTTAAAATTCTAAACCATCAAAAGGAAATAGTTAGACATAATACAGTGTGGTGATAGAAAGAGAGAAAATGTATAACTGAGTAAAAAGAAGGTAATGAAGAATTAGAAGTCAGCAAGATTAAGCCAACCAAAATTACACTAGGATTTGGAGAAATGAAGGTCACTGGCCAAAGGATACGGGCTTGAATCAAGCCTCACTGTTCAACTGGTTCATAGTTGAATTTATTGATTCAAATACTTAGCACAGATAACTATATATACATAAATATTCTTATAATATATCTGAAATTCTGTGCTCTTAATCTAGAGAGAGACACAGCGAGAGAGGGGAACACAAGCAGGGGCAGTGGGGCAGGGAGAAGCCGGCTTCCTGCTGAGCAGGGAGCCTGATGTGGAGCTGGATACCAGAACCCTAGGATCATGACCTGAGCCAAAGGCAGATGCTTAAGGACTGATCCACCCAGGTGCTCCAACTTTTGCGATTTAAATACAAAAATTGGTAGCTAGTTTATTGTCTTAGTATTCATATGTCAGAAATATAAAACACTGTTGATAGTGGCTCCTTCTAGAGGAGTGAACTGAATAGCGGTCATGGGGACAGAATATAGACATTTCTTTCTTTGAATTTCTCACCATGCAGGTGTTTCTCTTGCTGTGCAATATATCTTCCCTTTGCTACCTTCAATTCACTCTCCAGTCTTCTCTACCTTCTCACTTGCCATGTGAGGCTGACCCCTGTTTCTTACAAAAGTGAGCATTCTTGAACTCTGGTGTTCTATTTGGGCTCAGTCAGTGAGGTGCTCTGACAGGAAGTAGAGAGAGGTCAGGGTACTCATGCCCCTGGTTCCCTCCCTCTGAGGTTGCCTTGAACTGACTGTGTATCTTAATTGAATGTCACTGCTTCTCTCAGGGGATCCTATTTCTTACAATTCTCTTCTGTCAAGTTATTGTTACTGTTCTCTCTCTTTCTTTCCACCAGTTTCAGGGCTTGGTAACTGTTCTATTGCTACCAAGCCCAGGTCACGGTATACTGACTTATTCTCCATCCACATCAGGAACAGTATTTGACCGTGCTGTCTGGTTCCTTCAGAAATCCCCTGGTACACTGTTCAAAAAATACACAATTTTTTGAAATGATCACAATCTTCATGGGCTAAATGGAAATATTTTATCCTTTTCTTCCTTTTCTTAGAGGGAGGTGGAGGCTTCAGGAAATTTTAGAAGATGAAGAGTCATATTCCTAGTTAAAAATCTCTCTCCTTCAACATCTTAAATATAAAGACTTCTTATAATAATATAGTAACACATGAATGTCAGATGCTTGTCTCCCTAGCAGCCATTTTTTTTCTTCCTTTCTTCTTGCATAAAACAACCTTCCATGACAGAGACTGAAGACTATTGAAGTGTGTCTCCCCAAACTTTCTGCAGGTAATAGTGGTCAGACAACTCAGTTTTTACCAATGAGCTGTGTGAGAAGACTCTCTGGGGTAAGAGGGACTTGGAGAAAGATTTTCACTTTAATAAATGTAGGTGTTGAAAGAAGAAACCTTTTGTATTTTCTTCCTCAACTTCTTCCTGCTTGGAAAGCTGCCATGTTTGGATCTGCTCCTTTCAGACCCAACACTTAAATTTCACCTCGGAGGAAAGATACTGCTACCACAAGCAGGATGGAAGAGTGGAGAGCAAGAATCAGGGTGATTTAGGACTCACTGAGACTTTGAATCAATTCTGGAAGAGCCAAGGTTTAGACTTCTCATTACGTGTAATTTAATGTCATTTTTAAGACATTATGAATTTATTCTATTATAGCCCAAACCATGTTTTATTGATAGAGAAGGTAAGTTGTAAATGTCACAAAATCTAATTTAAAATATATAAATCAAAATGAGGATTTGAATGAAGATAATTGGAGACATCTTAGGAACTCAATTATATGAAAACATACTAGTCACATGAAGAGTTGGAAAAAGTTTTATCAACAATTCTACTTCTCTGCTTACTATTGCTTCATTGCTCAGTAGAGCTTGTCACATGACTGAATACTTAGTTTCTAACATTATCACCAACCCACCCCTATCAAAGCTCTTATTATTATTGTGTGAGACACTCAAAAAGGTATTATCAATTCTAATATTGAAATTCCACAGAAAAAGGATATTCTTTTTTTTTTAAGATTTTTTTAGCTAGTTGACAGAGACACAGCAAGAGAGGGAACACAAGCAGGGGGAATGCAAGAGGGAGAAACAGGCTTCCCACTGAGCAGATAGCCCCATGTGGGACTTGATCCTAGGATCCTATGATCATGATCTGAGCCAAAGGCAGACCCTTAATGACTGAGCCCCCCAGGCACCCCAAGAAAAAGCATATTCTATAAACATGCATTAATTTTCCAACCTAGAACATCCAACATGACTGATGGAAGGGTGGTATAGAAGAATGGGAAAGGGGTAGCAGCATTTTGCCCCGAGTACAACCCGTGGGGCTTTGCATTGCAGAGCATTTATAAAAAATAATAAAATGGACCAAAAATTATTCTGCTTCTATCCGCATCATGGGTCTACAATTCCAAACAATGTCGGTGGTCTAATAGTCCTCTTTTTTGAGGCAGGTACAACCTCCTGCTTTTGGCAAGTCATTGGGTGGTTCTAGAAAAGCAGTAAAGAGCTTGTAATTGAGTGACTATACTATACAGGCAATGTGCTAGCCAACAGGAAGAAAGTAACATTTAAAACAAGAAATTACCTGCTATTAGGGAGTTTTACAACCTGATGTCAGATCGACATTAACCACATGAAACACATGCTTTATTTACATCATGTTATGATTATATAGTATAATATATATCATTATATATTATCTCTATGTATTTACATATTTTATATAGGTACAATTACATATTATAATATGTACATATTATACTTTATATCATACTTGTCCTTAAAACACAAAAACAATGACAAACACAAATTACTATATTTATATTCTCTGTGTGTACAACACATTAGCACTAACTGTCAGAAGTTCTGATAGAAAACTAGAACAACTTGTCATACTCTGGGATTCCAAGAAAGAATTTTTACATAAGACGTTCTTTTTTTTTTTTAAGATTTTTTATTTATTTGACAGAGATCACAAGTAGGCAGAGAGGCAGGCAGAGAGAGAGGAAGGGAAGCAGGCTCCCCGCCGAGCAAAGATCCAGATGCGGGGCTCAATCCCAGGACCCTGAGATCATGACCCGAGCCGAAGGCAGAGGCTTTAACCCACTGAGCCACCCAGGTGCCCCTACATAATACATTCTTAAGATAAAAACTGAATTATATGCCAGAGGAAAAATAGGTAAGAGTGTTATGGATAGTAAATGAAGAATTTTAAATAAGGGGGAAAAGTAGGAGCAAATTAAGCAACAACTGCATTTCCTTTGAGAGCTGCCATCAATTATTTGCTCTATTTTCTTCATCTGGAAAATGGGGACGGTAACTCTACCTAACTCATTAAGTTGTGATGATTGAATGAAGGGTTTGTACTGTACTTAAGGTAGTGCTTGCCCAAGAGTATTCTGCAAGCGTATCTAAGGGAATAAAAATGATGGATGGGTCAGTAGATAGAAGAAAGGAAGAGAGGGAAAGAGGGGCTTAGGAAGAAAAGGAGAGATAGAAGGAAACGAGGAAAGGAGAGAAAGAGGAGGGAGGACGGAGGAGGGAGGAGACAGCAAAAAGAGGAAAGACATAGAGGAAGATAGCCTTCTTACGCAGGAGTTTAAATGTTCTCAGCTCAGGTCATGATCTTGGTTGGAGTCCCGAGATCGAACCTCACCTTAGGCTGGCTCCCTGCTCAGAAGGGAGTCTGTTTCTTCCTCTCCTTCTCACTAGCCCCTCTGTTCATGCTCTCTCTCTCCACCTTTCTCTCTCTTAATAAAATCTTTTTTAAAAAGTTTCTAGTCTATGATATATAGGGATAGATAACAGATATCATAGATCTATCTGAACATGCTGATATCTGTATCTGTACCTGTATATCTATCAAGAACAGAATTTGTGGTTCTTGAAATTTGCACATTTTCCTTTTTAGGCTGTTGCCAATCTACTTTCTAAAGATTTTCTTTCTCTTGTCATTATTCCCCCACTTTATACAGTTACATAGATAGTTATGAAGGTTTTCCTTTTTCTATATCCCTGCCAACATTTGTTATTACAGGCCTTTTAATTTTTTTTTAGTTATAAAATGAGTTCTCATTAGGTTTTATCTGCACTTTTCTGCTCATAATGAGGTTAGGTATGTTTCCATTCTCTGAAAAGTCTGTTGATGTACAATGTTTTCAGGGGATGACCTTTGCCTGAGTTCTTTTATATATATTATATTCTAGGGCTTTTTTTTTCCGGTTTATAACAAATTTACAAATTTGTGCCCTTATTTTCAATCTTTTCATGGGTCATTTTAATTAACAGAAACACTAATTTTATTATATGTTCCAAATTATCAATCTTTTCAGTTCCATTTGTCATTTTTTGTCTTGTTAGAAGATATTTTAATACTAGGAGTGTGCCATTAATCCTTACATGTTTTTTAAAGTCTTTGAGGTACTGTCTTTGATTTTTATGTTTCATCTGAGGTTGATGTGAATATAAACCCAATATAATTTTTCCACATTTATAATTAGTTCCACTGCTATTGACTGAACTGATTACCCCCTTCCCATTGATGTGACTTTATCTCATCATGTGTAGTTTTAAATATATATGGGTCTGTTTCTGAGCTCAATGTTAATTTAGTTATAGTTCTGAAAAAAAAGCTCCTCTATTCTTTACTTATTTATATATTAGTTATTAATGTCTAAATAAATTCATGTACCTGTTCCAAAAGAGTTTTTGTTCTTTTTTGCCTTTTAAACTTCCATATATGCTTTTGAAGCAATTTTCAATTAATGTAAAATTTGGTTATATGAGACTGTGTTCAAAAAAAATATGTACCTTATAAAAGACTAGTTTGTATTTTTCTCACTTAAAATCTCCATTCAAAGGAAGCCCTACTCTATGCATTTTCAAGGGATATGAATTGTATTAAATTTTTATTTGTTTTTTTCCCCCTTTTTCAAATTTTCCCTCATCCCCATATGCCAGAACAATTCTTCAATACATCCTTATTCCATATAGAAAGAAGTCAGAGAAGTCAAAGGTGAAGGGCAAATCCCATTTATTTAATGCCAAAAACTTGAAATTGAATACATTTAAAAATTTTTTCTTCAACTTCTATTTTATGGAGAGAATTTAGCCTTATGACCATACCTACCTAGGGGATAAAGGAATATTTTTTCCCCCCTGGATAATGATATACTAATGATAGAATTTAACATTTTTTTAACATTTTTTTTTTGGAATTTATTTTTATTTATTTGACAGAGAGAGAGATCACAAGTAGGCAGAGAGGCAGGCAGAGAGAGACGGGGAAGCAGGCTCCCTGCCGAGCAGAGAGCCCGATTTGGGGTTCGATCCCATGACCCTGAGACCATGACTTGAACTGAAGGCAGAGGCTTAACCACTGAGCCACCCAGGTGCCCCACTAATGATAAAATTTAAAAATCAAGATTATGTTACCAGAAAAGAACATAAAGGGACGGTGACCTTTTTTTGTTGTTGTTAATTTATTTTTGTGGCTATCCAAATATCTATGCACAAACTTCTCAGTCATGGAATAAATCTTTTTCTCCAGCATGAAAATCCTAAATTAATATACACATAAATATCCATGGAGAATGATTAATGTTCAGCAAGTTCCAGTATGGACATTTAGTTTATACAGTTAAGAGACAAGGAATATGTTTATACACCCCATGTTGAAATATGGATTAGGAAAAGGAACACTGTAATAAAAATTCATTTGGAAAGAGGAAGAAGAAGAAACACAGTTGCCTTATCCAAAGCATTTATCAAATGTCCGTGGGTAGGACACAGCACTTTAGAAACAACTCTGTTGTTCAGTGTCTAATGTACATTCTGGCTCTGCCTCTGGGGAATTTTCCGTGTCTAGTCACGCCCCAGGTCACATTTAAGAGGAAATTGGAGAATAGTCTTCCTATGAGATTAGTGCAGGTTTGGTCTTCTGGAGGTGGTTTATTAGTTATACGATGCCTCTGTATATCAAGCTCTCTGTTTATTTGCTGATACAATTACTTGGCTAACTTAATGTCCCCACCCCTTAAGTGTGTGATGTGCATAGTAACTTCTAAAGGATACAGTATAGAAAGCTGAGAATAACAGAATAACTTGACACTGGAGAAAACTGACAAACACTCCTTCAATCAGAAGTTATGTTGACAGTAGTTACTCTTGATAAGACATGAAGAAAACAGCACTTTATCTCTGCAAGCATTATCCCACAAACCCACGACCGCAGTCTGACCATGAGAAACACATCAGACAAAATTAAATTGATGAAGAATTTACCAAGTATCTGACCAGTGCTCCTCAAAACTGTCCAGGTCATCAAAAAGAAGGAAGGTCTGAGAATGTGTTCACCATCTAGAAGAACATATAGAAATATTATGAGTAAATATAATAGGAGATCCTGGATGGGATTTTATTTTTTTTTAAGATTTTTATTTATTTATTTGACAGACAGAGATCACAAGTAGGCAGAGAGGCAGGCAGAGAGAGAGGAGGATGCAGGCTCCCTGCTGAGCAGAGAGCCCGACGCGGGGCTCCATCCCAGGACCCTGAGATCATGACCTGAGCCGAAGGCAGAGGCTTTAACCCACTGAGCCACCCAGGCGCCCCCTGGATGGGATTTTAGAACAGAAAGAAGAACGTGAGATGAAAGGTATAACATGTTAGCAGGAGTGAAACCAGTGCCTGGCTCAAAGCAACAGCCTCCCAAAGTCCACTGGCCACCAAGGTTTTCTCTGGCCAGTGTCACTCCCACTGCAACATAGGGAATACCTAAGCAAACCTCTTCAAGGATCTTTTTGGCAAATAAAAAGAAATGTTCAGTCTCAGGATGCGCCTGGATACTGTGAGGAAGACCACCATCCTGTACGAACTGAAGTTGGCTGAGATCGTGACAACCACTCCCACCAAAGGCTTCAAAGTGGGAACCACAGAGCACAGGAACATCAGCTTCACCGGGTGGGTTGTGGGTGGTCCGGACAAGACCCACCCTCTGTGTTGTCACAGCTTCCAGACCACACAAAGTCTCTTCTTCATGGCTGACAACAAGGACAGAGGGCTTGTGAACGGGACGCATGAGGAGCTCATGATGATGCTGATGAAGGATGAGCTCATCGACACTGCCGTCCTGCTGGTGTTCAGGAACAAGCAGGACCTCCCCAAGCCATCAATGTGTGCAAGACAACAGAAGAGCTGGATCTGCACTCTATGCACCACAGGAAATGGTACGTTTGGGCCACCTGTTCCACCAGCCCAGACAGGTTCTGGACGCACTGAACCGGCTGTCCAATCAGCTGTGGAACCAGAGTGAGCCACGCTCCAACCCTCTGCTCTCACGCTCCAACCCTCTGCTCTCAATCCCTTCCCCCTACCTCCCACCCCTGCTTTATTCTCCAGGTGTATGTGTGCCAGAAGGTGTCCCCACGGCCAGTCACAGTGTGCTGCAGCATGCTGTGCACAGCCCAGTTTCTACTGAATGTAGTTTTTCTTCCCAATGAGGCCGACGAGGCAGTATCTATACTCCTATGCAATATTACTCAGCTTCTTTTTTTTTTTTTTTTAGTTATTATTACTGTAAAGAGAGAGAGAGACTCAGTCTACTGTTCAGTACTGAGAAGGGATTTTAGGCACACAGAGCCTCCAGGAATCACTGTGTGGGAACAGCCTTGGCACTCCTCCTCTAGGGTCCATTCCTCATGGTCACACTAGGGCCCTGTAATTCCCTCTGTGTGGGGTTATCCCGCATCCGCTGACCATGCTTGTACTTGTGATTACACAGCCCCCCTGCCCCCAGGAGACAAGTTGGGGACTGCAGCCACTGCTAGTGAACCTGTTCGGGGGCCTGTGGCCTTCCCTTACATCACTGTGTGCATTCTGGGGTCTCACCAGTGGAGTGTGGCCAGGTGAGAGAGACAATCACCCTAGAGCCTCAGACCCCGTAGTGCCCATCTTTACATGCTATCACTCCATCTGCCTGCAAGGGTCAGATTTGCCATTAAAACGAAGACCTCAACTTTTTTTCTTTTTGTATTTTGAGAAACACTGAAGAAGCAGGAGTGGTTCAACTTTGTCTTGGGGAAATCCTTGGAACTGGTTTATTTGATGTCCTGAAACCTCTTAGGGCTTTCAATACACAAAAGCAGTTTTGTATACTTTTCTTTATATACTTATTTTCAATTTTCATTTTGACAAACATTATAGTTATAGTGACTAGAATAAAATCTCTGTACTACTAAAAAAAGCTATAAAGTCTTAATAATTTACTGTAAATAAAAATATATCAATAAGACTTTGTTAGTTGTAACAAATGGACCACATTAATATGAGATGTTGATAATAAGGAAAACTGGATGCAGGGTACAGAACTTTTTCTGCTCTGCTTGCAACTTATCTATAAATCCAAAATTATGTTAAAATAAAATTTACCAAAATTTTTAGTAGTATCTTGTCCATTTGTGAATGATAATGTCCAAATATTCTCTCTAAACATGATTCAAATCTGAGGTGTTTAGCCTTCAATTTAATATTCTCTGCTCTCAGGTGCCTTGTTAGTGCAGTAGATAGTGCGTCAGTCTCATAATATTCTCTGCTCTCTTATTCTTTATCCCTCCTGCCCTACATCAAAATAATGGAGGATGTCTTCCTAGACAAGACAAGATGTCTTGTCTAGACAGAGTTTGAATGTCCTTCCACAAGGCATCTATGAAAAATTTAGGCTTAGGGTTTTAAACCACCTAAGTACTGTGCATTATGGATCCAGAAGTCTGTGAAGGCAGGCTTGTCTGTATTTGTCCCTTTACCCTAAACTATTTTTCCAAATTTCAGCTGACAATCATGATTGTCACTTGTCTTCCCCAATGTGGAGAATATTGAGAGACTGAAGGTCTACACAGTGGGAGAACTCTAGTTTAATCAGTAAATTTAATCTTACCAGAAGGTAATTGCATAGCTGAAATTTTAATTTAATAAAATACTTTCTTAGAATTCTTGGAAAACACCTGTCATACATTTTTTAATATATTAGAATTGGCTAAGATTGCTCTCATAGCTGGACCACTTGAAGATCTAGTAATCTTGCCAAAAAAAATAGAGAATACATGCCCTGCTCCAAAATTCCAAATGGTAGTTTAATTCCTCTTTATGAAAGCCAGGAAAAATTGTCAAAATTATGATTTTATTTGCATTAGTAAGTGCTCATTTATAATCGTTGGGGAACCATAACAAAGACCAATAATTATGTTGCTGACATCAAAGTACAGGTTTAGACACAGGGTGAGTAGATTATTTAGTGGAGGAAGGAAAGGGAAATTTTTCATCCAGGATTTAATCTTGTGGATGCATGATTCTGACTCCTACATACCTTCTGTGCATATTGTGATCTATCTTCATTTAGGGTTGAAGCAGAAACTGCAAATAAAGTTGCCTTTTGTTAGAATTTTTTCCTACTGTCCTTTCTTTGTTTTTTATTAGAATGCCATATGCTCCATTGCTGGTAGCCTTCAAAGCAACCCTAGTTTTTCTTCTTATGCTTACAGCCCCAATTTTGTCCAGGTTTCTGTCATGAAACTTTGGTAAATCTTGTAGGAAAGACATTCTATGGTGATTCCACAGTGATCCCACAGTGGTACCACCATGATTGGTCAGTGAATGAATTCCAGTGACTGACATGTGATTGAATGTCGGGCAGTGAGAAATAGGGCAGGTCTGCAGTGGTCAGAAGTGTTTGGGGCATAGGTCTTTGGCACCTAATACATGAAATACAAGGTGCTTTACTTGGCTTGGTTTGATGTGATGCCTGACGCTGCTTCAACTGTCTTGTGACCATGAGAGAGACTAACCAATACTCCCAGAATGTCAGCACAAAAAGATGAAAATAAGCTACGAGGTACTGAACTGCTTAGTTCCAAATTGCTGCTATGTAATATAGCAAATTTCTTGAATATTTAAATCATTTTGATTCACAGACCTGTACCCCGGGGATAAAAATACACTATATGTTTATTAAAAAAAAAAAAATTTTGGAAGGGGAGGCGAACCATAAGAGACTATGGACTCTGAAAAACAACCTGAGGGTTTTGAAGGGTCAGGGGTGGGAGGTTGGGGGAACAGGTGGTGGGTAATGGGGAGGGCACATTTTGCATGGAGCACTGGGTGTTGTGCAAAAACAATGAATACTGTTACGCTGAAAAAATAAATAAAATGGAAAAAAAATCATTTTGATTCAGTATTTGTTCCTTGCAAGTGAAAGTATCTTACCAACACAGATGACCTATTATTAAAAAGTTCTGTATACTGTAAAGTAAATAAAATTTACCAAATTGTAACTATGTGCAATAAAAGTCTGTTCTAATGCAGTTAGTTTTAAAGCAGGTAGTTATTTTTAGAAACTGCATATAGAACATGGCTTCTTAGTATTTACTTGTTTCATAAATTTAAAATATTGATTATTTAAGTTTGAATATTTACATGTTTTATTAAGTTTAAAACTAATATAAAGAAATTAAAATGCATATAGTTGTATAATTAATATAGCAAGCAAAAGTAAGTCTCTTTTTTCCCTGAGGTAATTTTTTTTGTACTTTGTAAGGGGAGGAGGACTATATGAAGGATACTGTATTCCAAATCTCTGAATACTGCTTTTAACATATTAGTTTATTTTGCCTCACATTATATTCACACATTTTTCCTGTGCATTTGGTAAGTTTTAACACTGACTCTCACTCTTAACTTTATGTAAATTATCTGTATGATCACATAGTAAAAAAATAGAAGATAGCAACAAAGTCCTTAAAAATAGCCAATATTGAATAATATGACAAGAGAATTATGCTATTATAGGTGACACAATCATAAATTATATCATCAGTTATGTGAAAAATATTATTTTATCTAACTTATACAAAGAAATTAAGAATTCTCACCACCAAAGATGATGCTTACTTTTGCACTAAGATGTATTTTTTTTTTTATTCATTGAAACTCTTTAACTTTGTGAAAAACAGACTAAAATAATTTTGACAGACTAATGATAGTAAAGCCCACGGTGTGATATTTCTATCAATGTAAATTATTTCCTTCATATATCACTTCATTTATTTTGTACATTTCCATTCTGGTCATCATTCATTTTGTATCTTAACTCATTTTGTATCTCAAATCCTAATTCACAGACAGTACTTAATTATTTTGATTGTATATCCTAATAACATCCTTTGTGAATTTAATTTTATGAATACATGAATAACTATTTCTCTTACTATCTACATTAATCATGAGATTTTATCTGTTTATAAACATCCTCTTGTTAGCCTAGAATTAGAATTCATTTCAAAAAAATAATATATATCCTGGGGCGCCTGGATGGCTCAGTGGGTTAAGCCTCTGCCTTCAGCTCAGGTCATGGTCTCAGGGTCCTAGGAACAAGCCCCGCATCGGGCTCTCTGCTCAGCAAGGAGCCTGCTTTCTCCTCTCTCTCTGCCTGCCTTTCTGCCTACTTGTGACCTTTCTCTGTCAAATAAATAAATAAAATCTTAAAAAAAAAAATAATACAGGGGCGCCTGGGTGGCTCAGTGGGTTAAACCGCTGCCTTCGGCTCAGGTCATGATCTCAGGGTCCTGGGATTGAGTCCCACATCGGGCTCTCTGCTCAGCGGAAAGCCTGCTTCCCTTCCTCTCTCTCTGCCTGCCTCTCTTGTGATTTCTCTCTGTCAAATAAATAAATAAAATCCTTAAAAAAAATAATACTAATACATATCCTAAAGATTGAAGTGGTTCTAATATCAAAAACCTTTAGCCTATAAAATTCTGTAAAATTTGACACTATTTTTATTTGAAATATAGTCCAGTTCACTCTGAAATTTGGTCTGAGACAAGGTTCACACTACTGTACTGATGAAATTATCCCAGAGATGTTAATACATAAAATAAGAATGTTTTATTTTTCCAGATCAGGACACAACCCTGCTGATTAAAACTTGGGAGTATACTGAGTTCAATCTATGCTCATTCAGCCTAATGTCCCATACAGTAGTTTTTATTGTAATTTTATTTCATATAAACTGTAACTGCTTGGAATAGACCCCAAATATGATAAACTGAATTAAAAATCTTGCGGGCTTTCTTTATTCAGAAGTCTCATTCACTTATAAAAATGTGTATGAAATATTTCCTATTATCTCTGATTTTAGAAGTTTGCTGAGACAAAGATCTGCTTTTTAATTTTTTTGGTGTGTCTTTATGTATTAATTATATCCCTTTTTGCTGTTTACTTTTCCCCTCAAACTCTTTAGATTTTCAACATAGGGTTTCACCCTTATCCCTAAATCTGCTGTGTCTTCTTTTCAACACAGTAATTCCATTGAATAGTTTTTTTGATGGTGGAAATAGTGATTTGAGAGTTAGACAGATACATATATATGAATGCATAAAAATACTTTGTGTAGATCTATAGTGGCTATGTATTAGATGGATTTTATTTATAGTCTTTTCATGTTCTCTATGTCTTCACTAAATTTTTCTAATTTAATATCAACCACAGTGATCCAACAGAATGGTAGATTTGTATGTTTTTATCTTTTATATTGATCATTGTTTTATATAATGTGGAAATATAGTATTAGATGCATAAAGGTTTAGAATTATTTTAAAATCTGGCATACTGACTTTTTAATTTGATATGTTTTAATACTTTATTACTAGTTTGTCTGTTTTTCCTTTTGGCTATTATTACTGGTTTAACAATTTTCTTTTTGCTAGTATATTTTCCATGTTTCATTTTTAAATTTGTGCGATCTTATCTTCTGGATGTGTTGATTGTTTATATTGCTATAGCATATAAGGGACCCCCTCAACTCCACTCACACACACGTAATAGCTAATATAGTCCATTCAACATCAGAAGACTTTGAGCTATTGACATCATATCTCAAAGAAAACTGAAAGTTCCTTTCCTGAATATGAAGAGTGAAATACTTCCTTGCCAAACCCAACTTCAAAGATAGCTTTTAGTCATTAACTTTCCAGAGTGGGTGTATAAATACCCCAGCTCCCTCAGTCCTCTAGTAGGTAATTCTGATATGTATGTTTTTTGCAGTTTCCCAGAGGTGGAATTTTTTGGTTTTTGTTTGTTTGTTTTTGTTTTTGTTTTAAGATAAAATTTTACTTGCTCTGTTCATTAGTAACTAAATGCATATTCTTTGCTGACTGCTTCCCCAGTTCCCACTTCTTTGCTTGTGTTCATGAAAATACCAAAAAAATTACGTGTACTTAAATCCTTGTCTGTTAAATCTGCTTCTGGGAGAACGAACAGAGATAATCAACGTCTCAATATTCAATTTATTAAACAGAAAATTTATTTATATTTACATGTATTGTGGGATTTTTTTGATATATTAGATTCATTTCACCATCTCATTTTACCCTTTTGATTTGTCCCATATTTGTAATTTTCTTTATCATTTGGAGTACACACAGCAACAAGATATTTGTTTGGGATTTACTTTTTTCTTCATTTAATTTCACCCGAGGGAAAGGAAAATCCAGAAGAACCTTGAAATTGATTTCAGGAGTTTTAATACAAAGAGGAAAAAGATAATGTTAAACTAGAGCAAACATTAAACAAATAGGACTCTTATTTCAAATTACCACAACAAAAGACATGGAAATAATCATAAATTGCTGAGAAACAGTTTAAGCTCAAGCATGTGTTTTAAACATTAAAAAATTAATATATGAAAATATATTATTTAAGATATAAAATATGATTTATTTTGCAACTTTGGAGGCAGGAAGGAATTGTAAAAATTGAGTAAGTACTACTATAATAACAGTAACTATCATTTATCAAGTACTTGCTAAAAAAAAGACATAGTACTCAAGACATTATATGCATTATTTCCTTTACTCTTCACCCCAACCTTGGAGTTTTACACTGTTATCTCTAGTTTTTAATAACAGATGAAGAATCTGAAGTTTCCATACATTCAGTAAATTGTCCATATCACAGATAGAATATCCCCAAGTTATTCTGAAGCACGTGATCTCAATTCAGGAAAATTGAAGCATATGGGAAGAGGATGAAGTTGAAACTATATTCCTGAAACAAAAAGAGAAAATGTTTTCAAGTATTTAATACTATTCTGAGGCACAGTGTTCTACATTATATAGTACTATAATAAAGATACTGTTATTTTTTTTTTTAGATTTTATTTATTTGACAGACAGAGAGAGATCACAAGTAGGCAGAGAGAGAGAGGGGGAAGCAGGCTCCCTGATGAGCCGAGAGCCCCATGCAGGGCTTGATTCCAGGACCCTGAGATGGTCACCTGAGCTGAAGGCAAAGGTTTAACCCATCTAGCCACCCAGGTGCCCCAAGATATTGTTATCTAAGAAACATCTGCTATCTAAACTTCTTAAAAATTATATTATAAAATTTCAAAAGAGATTATTTTCATTGCTTCATAAATATCCCCCTCAATCTATATTTTAGGTTCAGTCTTCAGATTATCTATTTATCTACATGCTTATCGATCTGCTTCTGTCAAAATTTATTCTGCTTCTGCATGGAATCTTCATAAGCTGAGCCCTACAATTATCTTAGAATGTCATAAATGTTTGTAACATCCTAGCATGCTGTATTTCAACATCACTAACTCTACCTAGTTTGAGGTCGAGTGCTATAAAATGTAAACAAATATTGACTTCACAGTGAAATAAACTGGGCACCTGGGTGGCTCAGTCAGTTAAGAGTCTGCTTTGGGCTCAGGTCATGATCACAAGGTCCTGGGATGGAGTCCCACATTAGGCTTCCTGATCCGCAGGGATTCTGCTTCTCCCTCTGCCCCTCCTCCCACTCATTATCTCAATCTCTCTCTCTCAAATATTAAATAAGTAAAATTTTTTAAAGTGAAATAAACATAGAGTTTTAGAGCCAAGATCAATGCATTTATTCAGAA
Source organism: Meles meles (assembly GCF_922984935.1). NCBI lineage: Eukaryota > Metazoa > Chordata > Mammalia > Carnivora > Mustelidae > Meles > Meles meles. The sequence goes on along the minus strand of NC_060069.1, from coordinate 142,381,985 downwards.
AAATTTTGAGTTTTCTATGTATTTAGTAATCATAAGCCTCTGATCTAGACTTTTAACATCTTAAACCTTCTCTCCCCCCACCCCACCTCCACCATAAGCATAAAACTATCTCCCTATTGTTAGCAGGGTTGTTGTAATGGTTAAATGAAGTCAGTGTAAGTGCTGTAAAAGCTGTCAAGTGTTATATAGGGAAAACAGAATTAGGGTATTACTGTTAATAAAGTAACAATTTACAGGAATTTCCCAGTTATAGTCTCCTTTACTGTCACTCTGATGGACTGTTTTGTCTTAGCCACTTAAACTATGTCCACCATAGATAGCCTCTATGATCTTTACTTTTTTTCTGATGCCAAAATGATAAAAATTTTGATTACCACTTATTAAAATTATAGCAGAAAAACCCAATTGCTAATCCTGGCTTTATTTCCCATAAGGATCCTGTATGAAGATACAGCCTGTCATACTATGTCCCCAGTAGAATCAATAGAGTTCTCACTAAAAATTTTGGTGATTTCAGTATTAATATTAAAAATCCTTTTAGTACCTTAACCCCAGAAGTTCTTTAAGTGCCTCAACTTCAATTACCTTGCCCTTCAGCCATTCACTCTGTGGTCATGTCCTAGTCTTGCTATTTCCAGCAGCCATACCCCTTCCTTAGTATCAGCTTCAACCACTCCATTCTCCAACTAGGGCCTCCTATTTTTTCCGTTTTACTCCGTATTATCATAGTTTTCCAAAAACCTCTTCTTTCCATCTGAACCTCCTTCAATCCGTTGACCTACAACTGGAATTCATCCCCTTCATGTCTTTATTTTCTTTATTGCCTGGTTTCATTACAATCATTCTATTTCATGAACTTGGAATCCCCTTCTCCCTCTCCTTTTTCCTTTACACAATCTCCTCTTTGGGAAAATTCCAGCCTCAGGTAAGTGTGACTCTCTACCTGTTCTGTTGCTGTGTATGAGTGACTCAAAGTGGCTGGAGGAACACATACCCCTACTGACTGATTTGTCTTTTAACTCATGGCCAGTAACCTCATCTTCCTTCGCACTCAGAGAGCCGACTTAATGTTCCTTGCCTTATATACACTCCAATTATAACCTCAAGGACTCTGTCTTTGTATTGCATCTTTCTTCTCAAACATCTTTTAAAAAATCTGGGAAAGTATACAGAATCAGAAGTCAAACTCTAGGATCTCCTTACCCATCTAATTGCATTTGTACTCACATACTGGTTATCTTCTTGGTTTAATTTTTTTCTTACCTGTATTACTAAGGCCAAAGGCCAAATCCTATACTATTGCAGTGCAATTATCCCCTCTCAAACTATCTTGTACAAACATTCTTTGTATTTATTTACCCTTTAAATTATTAGTTAAAACCAAACACAGAATACATTTTAAAATGTTTTTAACTATATACTTTGTATATCAGTCATGTGAAATATTTCAACGATTAAGCTTAAAGTCCCCAGTGAAATCTGGTTGGTAAATCAATCAGACAATTATTTGCCCTCATCTTACTTGATTTATCAGAAACAACTGACACAACTGATCACTCGCTTTATAGAAACATTCCCCACGTAGCATCCAGGACCTGTGCTCTCCCAATTCTCCTCTACTTCCACCTTCCAGCCACTTTTGTTGATTGCTTTCCTATATTTTGAGCACTTCATTTTTTTTAGTCTATATTCTTTATTGAAATATACCCACACAAAATACGTTGGTGCTTCTGGGTCTTCACAAACAGAATACCCAAATCTGTATTTCTGTTTTCATTCTCCCCTAAACTTACTTCTCCTTCAATTGTCCACTTTTTGGTACATAAACAACTCCCTTCTTCCTGTTGCTCCCACCCAGTACCTTGGATTCATCATGGACTCACCTCTTTTTCCTTCCTTACATATTAGTAGAAAACACGATAGAATTACTATGTGATTACACTGGCCTAGCTGCTGTATACACATAAACACAAACTTTAAGTGTGCACACATAAATATATACTTTAGCAATGAATTTTGGTAATAACTAAGGTAGGAAAGTATAATTATTCATTTTTTTTTTTTTACAGAGAACGCATCATGGTAATTTTAAGTAGCACCTGGCTATAAAACATAAAACAGCCAGTTCTGGGATTTAAACCAAAGTAGTCTGTCTCCAGCCACATATTCTTAAGTCTGTCTCAGCCTGTTATGCTTTTGAAATATAGCCAAGATCCAATCCAATCAGTTCCCGAGGTCTTTAGTTACTGACTTGCTCTAAGCAACCACTGTCTAATTCTAGGGTTTCAGTGTCCTGCTGACTACTTTCCAGACTTCTACTCTTACTCTCTATAGTTCAAATTCAGAATTATTTGCATTTTTAAAATAGCCGCATATCATATCTCTCTGTTCAAACTCCGACAATTCCTTCTCATCTGTCTCTCAAAAAAGAAAAAAAAAAAAAATCTTATCCTCTAGGCACCGGTAGATCTGCTACCCACCACTCTCTCTTTCCTTCCAAAATTCACACTCCACCTCTCTTCCCCTCTCCAGCCTCCTGGCTTACTTGCCAAGTTCCCTCCTGCTTTGGCATATTAGATTGCAATTTGCTATTCTTTCAGTCTGGAATACCTTTCTTTTGGACACCTGCTTTTCTTGCTCCCACCTCTCCATCAGTCTGTTCAAACATTCCTTTTTTTAGATAAGCTGTCCCTTAACACCCCATAGAAAATAACACCAATCTCTCTCTCTGCTTATTATTTGACCTTGTTTTCTTCTTAGCTGAGGGCTCTGTTGGGCCAGATGAGCTTTCCTTTTTTTATTTTATTTTATTTTTTTTCAATTTCCAGTAGGGAAAAAAATACTTTTTTTATTCCTACAAAAGTACTAGAGAGTAGCAGATACTCAAGAAATATTTATTGCATAAATAAGTAGTCCATGCATGTACAAAATTAGAATGCATAATTATTCTAAGTTGTCCAGATGCTTTTGTAGTTAAGCTAAAGTTTAAATTAAGCCAAGATCACATCGCACATCTTCTTTTAGACAGATTGACAACATTAGGTGCATATCTATGTGAAAAAATATTGTCACACATTATGGGATAATTTGATGTGAAGTCTTCTGGAAACTACCTTCTTATCCAAAGGTAGCACCAGAACATAATAACTAGTCCACATCCATAATAAGTCTGGAATTTGACAACTTCCTGGCTACCAAAACTGATTTACTGGATCTCCTACTAAGATAATTTGAAAGTCTCCTTAATACTACTCAAAAAGCTTGGGTAATACTTTTTGGGTATTACTTGGGTATAATTGGGTATAATTATATAATATTACATAATATATAATTATATATTATAATTATATAATATAATTATTATTATCTTATATATAATACATAAGATAAGTATAATTATATAATATAATATATAATATTATATAATAATATAATAATGGTATTGGGTATAATACTTGGGTAAAAGCTTTTTAAAAAGCTTTGAGTAATACTACTCAAAGAGCTCGGTTGGCACTGTTTAGTTTTTTTCTTTGTATTCCCTCAACTAGTTGTCTCCAAAGTGAGGTGTATATCTCCTCTATCACAGGAGGTGAGCAAGATAATCCATAAGTGTGCAAGAACATTATAATAAATAATATTTAAACACAGAGAATGAAAGTAATTCTACTAATGTATAAAATATGGATGAATACTTATCTTCTCACTGCATCCTGACAACAGATGGAGGATTGGCCTACATGTTATAAAATGTTCCTTGAGGGAAAGGGTGAGAGTTCAACCAGAAGAGATTTACAGTTACAGGCTTCTTTTTTTTTCCCCCTGAACAGATTGTCATGCATTGTGACATACCTGTTTTGGGTTCAGTAAATTTCTGAATAATAATATCTAGTTTCAAAAAAACTAAGTCAAAGTGGACAAGCAGCTGAGAAAATGGCCCTACAAAGAGCTGTGAATTGAAGGTATCTCTAGTAGTACAGGAGAGCAAACAAGAGATAGCAGACTGTACAATTTTTTACTTAAAATATAAGCACTTTGAAAAAAAAGAAGAATATAAACACTTTGTCAGCAGCTACAGAATAAAAACAGTGCCAGTATAATAATATTTAAAAGAAAGATAATCATTGAAATGATTAGAAAACAACTGGAAAAGTACATTTAATTCTCATTTAAGTGTGTGTTATGCCTTGAGATAATGGTTAATGATGCTGTTAAGCAATCATTGTCAACAAAACTGTGAGAAATGTCAATTTTTACTGAGCAATAAATATCAGTAATTTATTGTATTGGGATTTTCTTTGTGTCAGTGATGAATGATACAAATTAAAATATGAAGTAATGTAACACTATTGCTTATCATTGTTGATTCTTTTTAAAACTTAATTTTTTTAATTTCGATTTTGTGGATATTTTATGATACATCTTTGTACATATCGGTACATCAGTATAAATATATAAAGTATAAACAAGTAGTATACTTTCATTAGGAGTATAAACTCAAAATGTTTATAATAGAGGTACAAGATGAAAATGGTTTGGCAGTAACTGTCTCAGGATATGAATGGCTCATAGTCTACCCATATTTATACAAATCTAAAACCGCTAATGGAATTTGTTTATTCAAGCAATTGGTTAATTTGATAAATATTTAAAATCCATTAAAGAGACTGTTTGGCATCATGCAGGAGAAAAGAAAATGATTGCATTAATGCTAAAAAGTCCTGTATTCAAAAATGTGAATTTTGATAATGTTTTAGCGGGCTTTTCTCACAACATGTAGTTAAATTAGGCTAATTCATCATATTACACAAACATGAGATTAGGCCTCCAAATACATTATGAAGAAAGGGCTTCCTAAAAAATGGCAAAAGTAAAAACAGGTAATAACTTATAGTAACCGGTTAATAAATTAAAAAACAAACAAACAAAAACAGTTGCACATGCATAGATGAACTTACATTGATTTGTAACTCCAAAAAGCTTGTTTCTGTATAATACATTGATCAATTTAACATAAACACACTATGTAATTGATATTATATTTCATTAAACCTTTTTTTTTTTTTTTTTAAGTAGGCCCCATACCTAGCGTGGAGCCCAACAGAAGGCTTGAACTCACAACTCTGAGATGGAGACCTGAGCTGAGATCAAGAGTTGGACCCTTAACCAACTGAGCCACTTAGGCACCCTTAAACATTAAACATTATAAATACAAATGCTTACATTTATATGAATTATAATTGTTCCCAATTAATAGGAAAAAAAACAAACATTTTTATAGAAGTGTGATTTTGTCTCTAAGGTATTACTAATGTTGTTATTTTTAACATACAATATATAGTTGTTTTTTTTTGGTTTTTTTTTATTTTTTTTTCCATTTTATTTATTTTTTCAGCGTAACAGTATTCATTCTTTTTGCACAACACCCAGTGCTCCATGCAAAACGTGCCCTCCCCATTACCCACCACCTGTTCCCCCAACCTCCCACCCCTGACCCTTCAAAACCCTCAGGTTGGGGGATAGGAGAAGAATAAATGAAACAATATATAGTTTTTAATAAATCATAGTGCAATTCTTAAATTTCTGTACATGCTTATGATTCATATTTGTTTTTAAATATAAAAAATTATTGTGTAAATGCAAGAAAAGCAGCTATTGTATTTCACTTAGAGTTAAATATTCAAAATTAATTTAAAAGGTGGTTTTGAGAAATAATTTTTTCTTATATACTTACATTTAAAATTCACAGGTATGGGGGCACCTGGGTGGCTCAGTGGGTTAAGCCTCTGCCTTCAGCTCAGGTCATGATCCCAGGGTCCTGCATCGGGCTCTCTGCTCAGCGGGGAGTCTGCTTCCCCCTCTCTCTCTGCCTGCCTCTCTGCCTACTTGTGATCTCTCTCTCTGTGTCAAATAAATAAATAAAATCTTAAAAAAAAATGCACAGGTATGTTGAAAAGAACCCAAGAAACTGCCACAAGAATACCAAATCTTGCTGTGACACCTTGTAAATTGTATTTACCTAAAATAAAGTCTTTAAACTTCCTAATTAGAATCAATGTTTTTATTGTGATTTTTTGACATTTTGAAGCGAAAAGAATAAAACAGAGCTATTGTATCTTAGAATAATCAAACTTGTCTAAAAGGTGTGGAGAAATTCTTACACCATGCTAACATAACATTTAAATTATTTTATTTTTTCAACCGGAAAAAGAGTGATTTACATTTTATTTGCAAGCTATGGTTTTTATTTTGATGTTTGGAGAATGTTCAGAAAGAAGACTGAAGGGGTAAAGAGTTTCCTGAGCATTTGTAGAATTTTACTAAACCCATTATATTCTTTCAAATACAGAAACTAAAAAGTGAAAGAAAAAAAAAAGAAGAGCAGAGAAAGAAAGAAACTGCCAATCTTAAAAAAAAATGCTTCAAACAAAGAAATACACAATAGTTCTATTTTCAACTCCCAGGTTCATTGGTATTTCAATTAAATATGAGGTAGTCAAGTAGGGTAGTCAAATAAATGTAAGATAATGAACAGATGAAGTGCTCTTAATATAATCATCCTCAATTTAATGTGCAAATAGTAAAGTGAGATAACTGATGGCAAACCCAAATGAAAAGCAGTCCAGGCATTAATATTTATCATGTTCAAGGGAAGTTCCACATTTGGAGTAACGTCAAAGTAGGGTGGTTATTTTTTAATACCTTAAACACACAAATTGCTTTTCTGTAAAAATGTTTGCACTGTCTAATAATCAAGAGCAATTATAATTCACACGGTTGTAAGCATTTGACCCCTAGAGAAAACTTCTTAGCAAAAAGGCTATGCTGTGCTTTGGATGTTAGGACATGGCAACTTTCTCATCTAAAATGTTAACTAAATGGGTCAATTTTACCTCCAAAGTATCTGTCCCACCATAATCCCACCTATTTTTCCCATGTGCAGTATACTATAGTTCCTTTTAGGTGAGATGATACGATTTCTTAACTTTTCTATGAAAACATCCCCTTTATACTAAATTGTAGGTTCACACCAACAACTACTGACACAATCTTTCATTCCTTAAAAACTAAGTTATTACTGGCATTCTTTGCTTACAGTAAGAAAAAGCGCCAATAGTAAGCAAACAAGCATGTCTAAATAAACTTCTATTACCTACCAATTGCCTATGAGATAATTGTGTGATTCCAGCTCCTTACACCCTGAAACATACTGCCAATTCCCTCCTGAACTAATTGTTCCAGACTATCAGTCAAACTCAACCTCATTGGCAGAACAACCTGTGATCTGGTTACTCTAAACTTTTTGAGTGTTTTGTAAATGTCACTTTTGATTGTCATTCATGGACACATCTGACCTGTTTAGTGCACTTGATCTTCGCAAATTACAGGTTAAAGAAGTCTCCACGAAATGGGTTTTATGCCCAATCTAAATGTATCTTCATCAACATATGTATTTCTCTTACTGTAGTAAATGAATTTAACTTGCCCTCATGCTTATTGATAATTCTTCTAGGAGGTGGAGTTCAATTCTCTTCCCATTCACCTTAAATTATGTCCAGTTTGTGCACAGACAGTTTTAGAAGTTTATGAAAAGGCATAGGAAATTTACATTTAGAAAGAAACATAAAATTAATAGATCTTGAACTTCCTGGAGTGTTCTAAAATGGTCCACTTGAATTAGTGTAAATTAAGATTTTTCCATGTAATTTATAAAAGGCAAAATCACAAGGTCAGTTATTAAATTACTAGAAAATTAATGAAAACACTCTTGATTAATGTATTTTTAAGGACTGGATTTTGAATTTTTTATTTGTAGTGAAGTAGAATTTAAAATATTTTTAATTTTTTTAAGATTTATTTATTTATTTATCTGAGAGAGAGAGAGAGAGAGAGAGCACAACCAGAAGAGGCAGAGGGGCAGAGCGAAGAGGTAGAGGGGGAGGGAGAAGCAGGCTCCCACTGGGCAGGGAGCCGGATGTGGGCTGGATCCCAGAACACCCCAGGATCATGACCTGAGCCAAAGGCAGATTCTTAACCAGCACCCAGATACCCTGAAAGTAAAGCAATTTATAAACTACTTTCTTTTCCTTCAAACTTAAATCACACTTTATGGTGAGGCTATTGACTTTAAAAGAGCATAGTGAGAAAATGTTACATTATTTTAAATTAATTTTCAGAGCAAATCCATGAAATCAAGTTAAGAATCTGTTGTGGGGGCACCTAAGTAGCACAGTCAGTTAGGTGTTTGCCTTTGGCTCAGGTCATGATCCCAGAGTCCTGGGATGGAGTCCTGCGCTGGACTCCCCACTCAGTAGGGAGACTGGTTCTCCCTCTGCCACCCCATACTCTCTCTGTCATATAATTAAATAAAATCATTTAAATAAGAAAGAAAAAAAAACTGTTGCAGATTTATTTAAAGCATAGACCATGAGCACATCTAGTTCCCCTCCCTAACTCCTCAGTAAGCAGTCAGGACAGAAAGAGGCTAATGGATTGAAAGACAGTCCTGTGGGAACCTACAAAAACACAGGAAGTTATACACAGTGCTTTAGTAGTAGATTTTAAATTTTTTTTTTAAGTATATCTGAAAATAAAATTACTGCTGTATTAAACTCTATTTGGTATTTTTAGTCATCTAAGGACTTGGAAAACTGCATCTCCTTTCTAATTGCTCTGTGAATGACTCTTTTCTATAATCGGATCAGCCTTGTCCTTCCTTTCACTAAGCTAAACAGATCTAATTCATTTAATTTCTATTTGCCAGAAGGTTAATTATCTTTGCTTCTCTTCCCTGATCATCTCCTGTTCTTTCATCTTTTTTTTTTTTTTACTTTTTAAAGCTCAATATCTAAAACGAGACACAATTATAAAAACCTGATTGATGTAGAACAGCAGGAAGATTACTTTCCACTCCTTCCATAATTATTTTATTTAATACTTCTCATTGTCTTATTGGATTATTTTTTATCATGACATTTCATTGTAGAGTTCATCTTGGCCATAGATGCCATCTTTAGTGATCTTTCTAAATTTTTTTTTCCTAAATGTTATACCATCCTCCCTTCCCAAGAATTTATCTTCTCAATTCATTCATACATCAATTTTGAGGCTCAGACAGTGTCATCTACCTTTGTCTCTATCCTCTCCAACCCTTCTATATTCTAATATTAGATTAATCATCCTAAAGTAGCATTGCTATTTCTATTCCTATTTCTATAGGAAACTACTCCCTGTTAACTGTCACACTGAGTCATGGCCCTTCTGGGTGCTTGCAAGATGTTCCTTAATTCATTCTTGAACATGAAGGTGAGCTGCCTATACTAGCGATATCTCTCTGACAATTTCTTCTATAATAGTCTTCCTCCTCTACTGTAGCATTTATAATATTCTTCTGTGATTTTCTTTTTCTCTTCTTTGCCCTACTCTAAACTCATTGAGAACTTAGACTCTGTAATTCACTACTTATCTTGATAGCTTGGCATTTTGTACTAGCACTAAGCCTTTCAATACATTTTTTTGTAATAATAAAGGCATAAATTAATTAACATGCAAATAATATTGTGAAAATATTAGATCAACGTATTTTAAATATGTCATAATTAGAATGTCTCTCCACACCCTTAGACCTAAATCTAAACTTTAGTCTATCTTACAAAGGGGGCAGGTGTGATTATGACTTTGAAAGGAGGAAAACATAACAAAGTAGTACCTCCTGGTTAAAAAATTCTTCTTGGGGCGCCTGGGTGGCTCAGTGGGTTAAAGCCTCTGCCTTTGGCTCAGGTCATGATCCCAGGGTCCTGGGATCGAGCCCCGCATCGGGCTCTCTGCTCAGCAAGGAGCCTGCTTCCTCCTCTCTCTCTGCCTGCCTCTCTGCCTAGTTGCAATTTCTGTCAAATAAATAAAAATATTAAAAAAAAATTCTTCTTCACGGAGGGAGAAAGAGGAGGAGAGCAAGCAGTCAAACTTGCGGTTCCTGATCACTCATCTAGGTTATAACTTCATAGAGAAGGGAGGTCACAAAACTACAAAATGCCACCAAATAAAGAAGAAATTTGAGTCCATCAGAGCATTTGTTTATATTGCCATTAGGAACTCTAGACCACCTTGAAAAGAGCCCTGGACCTATATAATTTTAGGAGAAGATAAACTGTTCTTGACTTATTTAGACCCATGGAGGTGCGAAAGAGTATCCCTCCTATACCTAAGTCAATTGTTAACCACTTTGAAGAGGTAGTTGAGAGCCAATAGGTCTAATGTATTGAGCGAAGGTGAAGGCCCATGGCAAAGGCTATAGTTCAAAGAGCCTAGGACAAGCACTGAACAGGGAACATGTTGAGTTCCCAGGGTTCCACAGTTCCAGCAAGAGCTGTGATGAGGAAGGATCCAAAAGGAGGTCGCAGCAGGTTTTGCATGTAACCAGGACACAGATGGGTTTTTCCAGAAACAATTTGCAACATAAATAACAGCAGGACACTCAATGGTATGGAATATCATTGTATTAGCCCATGAGTAGGACAGGAGGAAGGTCTAATTCAGGGCTTAGGCTCATTTTTTGTCATGATGCACATAGACAATCTTCTACACATCAGGCATACCAAGGAGCAGAAGAATACCTGGAAGACTGGACATTTTCCACAAATTGGACAATTTTAAGATGAAGACAGGCTTTTTTACTTTCAAATGTAATTTTTCAAAGCTCCCCGATCCTCACTGGAAATGGAAAATGAGCTTAATGAAAATTTCATAGGAAAAATACTCAAACATTTTTTAGAATACCTAAAGAGTGCTATGAAAAAACTCTAGTCAGCAACAGGTGAATGAAAAGACCACATGCCCCACTGGCACTGGGGTGGATGCATGTGAATTTCTTGCCCATACACATGCTGTATATATCCTTCTAAAGCTACCTGCACCTTCCCACAAAATCCAGCTCTAATGTACTGGTACAAACCTAACATCCACTTCACCTTAATACCTATATCCCTCTTGTATGGGCCGTATTGTATCCCTTAAAAATTCATATGTTGAAGTCATACTCCCAATGTGACTGTATTTGGAGATAGGGCCTTTAAGGAGGTAATTGAGGTTAAATAAGATCATAAGGGTGAGAGTCCCTAGTTGATAGGATTGGTGTCCTTATAAAGGGGGGAAAGACACTGACGTTGTCTTTTCTAAAGATATGTGAGGGAGAAGGTGGAAATCCATAAGCCAGGAGAAAGGTCCCTTGATCTTGAACTCTTTGCCTTTAGAACTGTAAGAAAAATTAATTTCTGTTGTTTAAGCCACCCAACCTGTGCCATCTTCTTACATCAGCCTGAGCAGAGTAATATACGTCTCTAAATAATTTTTCTATAGTCATACCAATCTCTTCTCTGTGTTGCATAGTTCCCCACTGTTGTGTCTTTATTCGTGAGTCACTTCACCTTTCTTTTAATTTTTTTAATCCTGCTACTATTGATCTTTAAGAACTAGGTCAGCTTCTACCTTCTAGATACTAGCACACATTCTTCTCTCTTTATGCTAAGATCCCAGAGCTGCACAATTTAGTTCTTAAGCGAACCTGCATAGCTCATGTTTATTTATTAAACATTGTTCAGCAATTAGACTTTGGATTTCTTAGGAAAATATGCAATAATTTGTACAGTTCTTGAATAAATCCTACTAAAACCAGCAAGAAGTTTTATTAGCAAGAACATTCTTCCAAGCTTATGGTCAATATTGACTTTCCAGGTCTATTTCATTTGTAGTTTTAAGACATTATTACTTTTTTTTACCACACATTTTAATCCCATACTAATGATTAATTTCTTTTTCAAGTGTACATTTCTTATTGATTTTATTCTTTGGATAGCTGTTTAGACAAATTTATACTTTTAGTTTATATTGTTAGCTTTTGTTTTGTTTTTAAATTTTATTATGTGGTCACATATCCCTCACATCTGAATATCATTATAACATGTCTAAAATATTGTAGAAAAAACAAAACGCATGGAATCTGAAGACAAATAATGATATCTTTTCTTTCCTCTGAGATTCTTAGGACCCTCTTAAAAATATGGGAAATCGATTCTCTACTTTATTGTAATGAATAACTAACAAAATATATGAAGTGCTTTTAAATCATGAAGAATGATAAAAATATGTTATTGTTTGAAACTATAAGAAATTTAAAAATTATCTAAGTTTCAACTAATAAAAATACTTTATAATTTAAAACAGTTATATTTTGTACACTATTGCAAAAGTCTATAGTTCAAATTAATTTCTTATTTTATTATTTGGTTAAAATATAATTGAACATTTGAATCCATAAATTAACATGGCAACTATATTGATAGCTTTGACTCAGTTATTCTTCTGCAAATTTGCTATAGGCTATAACCAGCCTCTGGTGTTTGCAGAAGTAAGAGCACTCATCATGGCCACCTGTTTACTGCCGCTGAAACTATTATTTTAATGGCATTTCTTCTTTATATCTTCCTTTGAAATAAAAGGACTGCATGAGGCTAAAATAAAAGGAAAGATGTTAGATGGTGTTTGATGATAACATTGAGAGAAAATCCAAGTTTCAATGGCCTACATTCTAAGAGAAGACACTTGAATGATGCAGAAATAGGTGGTGAGGGGCCAGGGAAACCACCACTGCCTGTGGTTGCAGCATGAAGGAATGGGTGTATACAGATATACATGAACATGCATGAACACACGCATACACACATTTGATAGTTTCTCTTTTTCCCTATACAGAATATGCACTCTATTGTGCTCAAGCGAAGGGCTTGGGAGATCATGTACTCTGCTACCAATCACTATTCTATCCCAGCTAATAGTTATTACCAAAAAAAACAAAAAGCACCCTGAAGCTACCTGGCATCTTAAGCTTAATTTATATATTTTCATTTCATAAAAACCCTCATAGAGTTATATAAAGATAAGAGAGACTTGTTACATAATATTTATTATAGAATGCTGCCTTTTCTTTTTTTTAAACTTTTAGAATGTCTACTTTTCATGATGTAGCATAATCTTAACCCAAATAAGATGTTCATAGAATACAAAAAAAAAAAAAAAACCTCATGATTAAAGGCAAATTATAAAGTGTAAGTATCATTTCTATCTGGCTATTAACTCTCTGATCAATATGAAAGTAGCAGGAAGCATAAGAGGTAATCTATTCACTAATAAACTGTAAATGAAACTCTGTGATTTATTATATTTTTAGAATTTAATGTGCACATAAATATTTCAATTTGCTCATTCAAATATATTAGGAAACACGCTAATAGATATTTGGATAACACCAAAGTCATGAAGTCTGAGGTTTTTAAATTGAATTATTATACTAATGGAAATAACTAGTGATGAAGGACTATTTTTTATAAAGTATCATATGCCCTAGTTTTAATCATCTTTTTTGTTCATATAGATTTTCTCCCACTCTCTCTACTATTCCAAATCCTACAAATCCAGAATAAAGGAGTTTTCATACCTTATTTGTGTCTTTCTTGTGGCACACTGCTTTCTATCTGACTTATACTCATGCACCTATATATCTAGTTTTCCATATTAGATTCTGTAAAAGGTACCTGAGAATACATGTTTATTATCATTTCTTTATTCTCTACATAATCTGGTACAGTGTCTTACACAGAGTAAATGTTCCATAAATATCTCTGAGTCAGTAAATCTGTAACAGGTTGTTAAAGGGAAGTTTCTTAACTTACTTTTGTCTGAGACTTAAAATTATTAGATGCTATATTCCAAAGTAGTTGTAAGACAACTCCAAGAAGACATTTTATAGTAGGTTTTTGGGAACCAGTTAGAAGGTTCACCATATTTAATGTATAAAAGGGTCAGATTTATCTGTAGAATTTTGTAAGGAAAGGGTAATCAGAAAGACCTATACTAAAATTCCATTCTCCAGCAAGGTGAAAATGCAGACTACTTTTCTCAAGTCCACAGGGTATAGTACCACTTGAAAATGTTACTCTTTGTCTCCTGCCATTGGAGATGCAGGGGCTGATGTCTGACCCATGCCTGATAAAGATGAGGGTTGCACCTGACTAGACAAGGACTGTGTCTGGGAATGATCTGCACTTTTCTCCCAAACCAATCAAGGGTGTGTGAATACCAACAACCTCTAAAACGTTTACAGTTCCAGAGGGTGATATGTCCATCCGCAGAAGACAGAGATGGAATACATCTTCAAATGTCAAAGCAGGAGGGGGCTTGGTAGTATGAAAATGAAAGACTGGCATGGTCTACCTTGAGAGAGTTGCAGTTGAAGGGACTCAACATAGGACACATGACCACAAACCACAATAGCACTATAATTCTTCAGCAAAGACACTTTAAGATAACACATATGCCCAGTAAAACATTTTGGCTGTACTTTCCCTTCCTCTCTTTTCTTAGGTCATCTCTGGAAAGACCAGGAATCTTATATTGAAAGGAAATATTAGACAGAAGAGAGCAAAAATACTCCTCATCTACTTCCAAAACTGTAGACTCTCAGCAGGGGGCAAGGAGAGGTCCAATTTCTTTCACTCAACATAATTATTTTGAGGTTCACCCATGGTGTTGGTTATAGCAATAGTTCACCCACTTTTATATCTAAGATTCCATTGTCTCTGTCATAACACAATTTATTCATGAGCTAATGGACATTAAGATTGTTTTTTTTTATCAATTACACATATATCTGCTGTGAATAAATGTACAGGTCTTTGTATAGATATACATTTTCTTCTCATTTCACCCCGCCACCGCCTTGGGTAAATCTTAGTAGTAGAATGGCTGATATACGCTTAATTTTTTAAAAAGGATCTGCCAAACTTTTCCCAAGGTAGTTGTATTATTTTCTGTTCATACCTGCAGAGTATGAAAGAGTTTAATTTCCTTCCCATCTCTATCAATATTTGATATGGTCAGCCTTTTTTAATATTAGAATTTGAATAGGCGTATCACATAAAATCTTGTGACTCTAATTTTCATTTCATTAAAAACTAATGATGTTGAGTATGTGTAATGTATATATTTGCAATTTACCTAAAACTGAACATTTCAAATTATAACAGTTCGGCAGCTTTAACGACCTTAAGTGTTTGTCTGTTCCTTGCTTAAACAACAGAGATAACTAAATTTTTTCAGCTTATTATTTCAATAAACATCTTCTGACTTAGGAACTCAGTAAAGGAGTAGCAAGTTGTTCAATTAGTTAAAAGTTGTGTAGTTATCAAGGTGGCAGATTCTTACTTAAAGAAAGCTGGTTTCAGGAAACAGTAGGACAAGTTTTTGAGTGTCATAGCACTAAGCAAGGCATTTGTGAGAAATTAAATATGTTGCCAAAAATTGCAAAACTAAGGGATCATTTCAGGTCCACTGGACATTTTTTATACGTTTGAAAATACATTTCAGACAACTGCTTCAGACTACAGTCACCGCACTGAATATCACCTAACCCATAAATGAAAATCAAATATAAATTCAATAAAATAACACCATAATTGCAAATTATTCAGCGTGTATTAAACACCAATATTATATGTAGTAAACTCTGATATAGTAGAGCCTTCAAATCCATCATATATGTGTTCTGAAATATCTTACATATGTTCAATTTTTAATATAGGACAGAAAGGAACTTATGTTACATAACCTTATATTTATTATGTCTTATTCTATTTACCAATTACCCCTACATTTCTCCCAAATTATTTGCTAACTTGGGTCATTAAATCTCCTAAATTTATTCATTGATTCAGTAAAATTCCTTCAGTAATTTTTAAAAACAGCAGGGAGTGCACCACAAGATTTTTCCAGTTTGATGAATGCAAGTATTTTGATATTACATTAGACCTTTCGCATTATTGATCAAATAAGGAAGAAGAATATAAGAATGGTGATTTAATATTAACCCTCAACAGTAAGGCTTTAGTAGCATCTGTACTAACATTCTACTTGGATGATTATAATAAACTGGAAAGAAAAATCACTCTACTAACTGGCCTCAATAAATATGAAATGATCACAAACTTGAAGTTTTTTTTCCCAGTGTCCACATACTCTGAGAAAGCATATTGATTTCTGATATAATTTTTTTCTACTCAATTTTTGGTTTGGAAATTCTGGAAAGGAAAAACTGAACTCCAAGAGTTCGAACACTTTCAAAGTTTTTCAGTACTTTTTGGTTGTGGTTGTTCAATACTTTTTATTAGTAATGTTCAAAATGGAGGATAAGCTGATGATCTTTTTTGTTTGTTTTAAACATCTTCCTACATCTTTACATTAGTAGGAGCATTTACAAAACGTTCTGTGGATTTAGTGTTTTCTGGAATATGTACTGGAAACTTCTTCCCTCTGCTTTCTATCATCACCCACTTGCACAGATTTGTAATATACTGATTAGTTCAAAAAAATACATTTCTTCTATTCAGCAAACATCATGAAGCCAGCAACTGTCCTTTAGAGCTAATGGCTTGTTAGGAAATAAAATATATTTTATGAAGATTTTGAATGAATTAAACCTAGAATTTTCCTTGGCCCATATTTTTTTGGAAAACGTTTTTAGAAATGATCCAAATATCCTAGTTTATCTAGGAAAACTTTCAGGGCAAATGAGAACTAGTAATTCTTATATTTTATTTTTAGTGTAAGATTAGCACAATGGACTAGTGGTTACAATCAGAGACCATTAATTGCCCTAACAACAGACTATGAAATATCATTTTGACCTGGAGTCCTGTCGTGATGAAGCGTAAAAGCAACCTGTATCAGAGCAAAGTTATTTTAAAAATCAATAGTGATAAGTGTTGGATGGAAGTGCAAATTTTTAACTTTGTGAGCAATAGAATTTTTTTAAATTTTTTTAATATTTTATTTATTTGACAGAGAGAAATCATAACTAGGCAGAAAGGCAGGCAGAGAGAGAGGAGGAAGCAGGCTCCCTGCGGAGCAGAGAGCCCAATGTGGGGCTCGATCCCAGGACCCTGGGATCATGACCCGAGCCGAAGGCAGAGGCTTTAACCCACTGAGCCATCCAGGCGCCCCAAGAAATAGAATTTTTAATGGAACTAACCTACATGGCCAAAAGTGTATCAGGTGTCCCGGTTAGAGTTCATGCAGGTGAAAGGTGGGAATTAGTTTTCCAAAAAGCATAGAGAAAAAAATGAAAAGCTAGTCATTTTTATCTTAAATACCATAGAGTATTCTATTCATTAGACTTTGAAGTTTCCTGTTTTTCCATTGATTATTCAGTGTAATTATAACCATGCATTAAACAAGGTCACCTAGGACACAACCACATATAGTAAGCTTGATTTTTAGTTTGGGAGCCTCACTCCAAAATGGAAATGAATGTGGTAAATAGAAAAATAATTCTCAAACCAATTAACATATTCTCATTCTTTCCTTTATGATGCAAATTGCTATTAAGGAGCTGTATAAAATTTTACTGCACATCACTTAATGAAATAGAAAAGCCTTGCCATCTAACTTTAAGTTGTAGAAGGAGCATCATTATAAATATTTCCAGCATTCTGAATTGTACCGTAAATATTTCTCCTCAAGTATATCTCATAAACCAGTTATAACTCTCCAGGCACCCTATCACATCAAGCATATGAATATTCCATGAAGTGAAATAGTAACATGATTGCTCATAAATGCACACACATGCACAAACACACAACACAATATACCTAGTTGTCAATGTTTTTGGTCCTACTTCTTTGTTCACCAGAAACTCAGACACCGCTTTTTTTTTTGTTGTTTTTTTTTAAGTTTCTGTCTGAAGGTCTGGATTCTTTTGTTTTTTTTAAGATTTTATTTATTTATTTATTTGTTAGAGAATGAGTGAGAGCGAGAGAGAGAGAGAAAACACGCACAAGCAGGGGGAGCTACAGACAGAGGGAGAATCAGGCTCACCATTGAGCAAGGAGCCTGACACAGAGCTTGATCCTAGGACCCAGGGTTCAGGACCTGAGCCGAAAGGCAGATCCTTAACCATCTGAACCACCCAGGCACCTATCAGTCACCCACTTTTTAGCTTTTGCGTCACAAAAAGCCATCCCCAAGTCCAGGGATTAAAGACACAACCATCTCTTTATCTTTTAAACCTAGAACTATACATTCTGAAACGATTCCCACAGTCAAACTGACTAACATAGCGGTCACCTCACATAGTTACCTTTTTTTTTTCCCACTTTTTGAAGAAAACGTCGAAGATTTCTCTCAGAAATTTTCAATTATAGAATACAGTATTTTTTTAAGATTTTATTTATTTATTTGACAGAGAGAGAGATCACAAGTTGGCAGAGAGGCAGGCAGAGAGAGAGGAGGAAGCAGGCTCCCTGCGGAGCAGAGAGCCCAATGCGGGGCTCGATCCCAGGACCCTGAGATCATGACCTGAGCCGAAGGCAGCGGCTTAATCCACTGAGCCACCCAGGCGCCCCTAGAATACAGTATTTTTAATTATAGTCACCATGCTATAAATTACATCTTCAGAATTTAATCATTTTATAACTGAAAGTTTGTACCCTTTTACCCACCTTTCCACATTCTCTCCTATGCTCCAGCACCTAGCAACCACCATTACACTTGCTATTTCTATGTGTCTATTTTTTTCTTTTCCCCCATGTAAGTAATACCATGAAGTACCTGTCCTTGGCTTATTTTACTGAGCATAATGCCTGCCAGTTTCATTCATGCTGTCTGAAGAGGAAGGATTTTGTTTTTGTTTGTTTAAGGCTGAAGATATTCCATAACATAGATATAACATTTTCTTTGTTCATTCATCTTTGATGAATACATGGGTTCTTTTCTTATCTTGGCTATTGTAAATAATGCTGCAGTGAGCATGGGACTGCAAATATCGCTTCAAGTTAGTGATTAATTTGTTTCAGATATATATATGCAGAAATGGGATTGCTGAATCATATGGTAGTTCTTTTTAAAATTTTTTGAGTAATCTCCATCCTGTTTTCCATACTGATTGTACCAGTTTACCTTCCCACCACCAGTGTGCAAATGTTCCCTTTACTCCACATCCTCACCAAGACTCTTGCCTTTTTGATAATTAATATGTTAATGGGGGTGATGTAAACAGCTTGTTGGGGTTTTGATTTGTGTTTTCATGATGTTGAGCTTTAATATACCTTTGGGCCTTTGCATATCTTTTTTGGAAACAATGTCTGTGCAGGTCCTTTGCCTTCCAGGGGGTTTTTTGTTCATTTGCTAAATAGTTGTATGAATTTCTATTTTTTTTTTTTAATGTGACACAGAGAGACACAGTGAGAGAGGAAACACAAGCAGGAGGAGTGGGAGAGGGAGAAGTAAGCTTCCTGCAGAGCAGAGAGCTGGACTGGGGCTGGATCCCAAGACCCTGGCATCATGAACTCAGCTGAAGCCAGACACTAAATGACTGAGCCACCCAGGCCCCCCAGTTGTATGAATTTTTTATATATTTTTTCTATATTTAACCCCTATTAGATACATGGTTTGCACACATTTTTCTCCCATTCCATATGTTGCCTTTTCATTCTGTTGGTGGTTTACTTTGCTGTGAAGAAGTTGTTTTGTTTTGTTTTGTTTTGTTTTGTTTTGTTTTGTTTCGTTTTGTTTTGTTTTAGTTTGAGATTGTACCACTAGTTTATTATTGCTCTTATTTCCTTTGCTTTTGGTAGAAAAGCAAACAAACAACAAAACAACAAAGAACATTGCTAAGTTCAATGTCAAGGAATTTATCCCTTGGGTATTCTTTCAGGAGTTTTAGAATTTAATATTACATTCAGGTCTTTAATCCATTTTGAGTTAGTTTTATGTACAGTGTTAAGATAGGAGTTCAATTTCTTTCTTTTACATGTAGATATTCAGTTTTACCAACACTATTTAGTGAAGAGACCACCCTTTTTTCATTGCATATTCTGGGAACCTTGTTGAATATTAATCAACCATATGTGTATGGGTTTATTTATGGGCTCTTGATTCTGTTCCATTGATCCGTGTGTCTTTCTACTGCAATACCATAGTCTTCTGATTGCTGTAGCTTTGTTACATTGTATGAACTCAGGAAGCCTCCAGCTTTGCTCTTCTTTCTCAAGATTGGTTAAGCTATTTGAGGTCTTTTGTGATTTCATGCAAATTTTAGGATTTTTTTTCCTACATTTGTAGAATATGTTGTTGGAATTTTGATAGGTATTACATTAAATCTATACATCACTTTAGGTAATATGGGCCAATATTAATTCTTCCAATCCATAAACTCAATTATCTTCCCATTTATTTGTGTCTTCTAAATTTCTATAATCCATGTTTTATGGTTTTCAGTGTACAAAAAAATTCATCTCTTTGACTTATTTATTCCTATGTATTTTATTGTTTTCAATACTATTGACAAATGAGTTTATTTTCTTCATTCTTTTTTCTGAGAGTTTGTTTTAGTATATAGAAACACAGCTGATATGTGTATGTAGATTTTGTATCAAACAACATTACTAAATATGTTCATTATTTCTAACTTTTTGTGTGTAATCTTTAGGATTTTCTATAGAAAAGCTACATCATTTGTGAACAGAAACAATTTTCTTGCTTTCTGATATGAATGACTTTTATTTATTTTTCTTGCCTAATTACACTAACTAGAACTTCCAGAAGTGGCAAGAAGAGGCATCTTTGGGGGTGCCTGGGTGGCTCAGTGGGTTATAGCCTCTGTCTTCAGTTCAGGTCATGATCCCAGGGTCCTGGGATCAAGCCCCTCATCAGGGGTGGGGGGGTATTGGGGGTTGGGGGAGCAGATCTGCTCAGCAGGGAGCCTGCTTCCCCCTCTCTCTCTGCCTGCCTCTCTGCCTACTTGTGGTCTCTCTCTCTTTGTGTCAAATAAATAAATAAAATCTTTAAAAAATTTTAAGAATAGGCACCTTGTTATGTTCCTGATCTCAGAAGAAAAACTTTCAGCTTTTGCTGTTGCTGTGGGCTTGTCATTTATGGTCTTTATTATGTTAATGTATCTTCTTTCCAAACGCACTATGTTGAGAGTTTTACCATGAGATAATGAACTTTGTCAAGTGTGTTTTCTGTAGCTTCTCAGATAATCATATTATTCTTCATTTTGTTAATGTGGTTTATCACATTTATTGATTTGCATACACTGAACCATCCTTGCATCCCAAGAATGAATTCCATTTGATCATGGTATATGAAACTTTTAATGTGCTGGTGAATTGAACTTGCTAATTCTTTATTTGAGAACTTTTTGTATGTTTGTTCATCAGGAGTATTGACCTATAGTTTTCTTTATTTGTAGTTTCCTTATCTGTCTCTAGTATTAAGGAAATGCTGGCCTTGTAAAATGTATTTGGAAGGGTTCCCTCCTCTTCAATTTTTTGGAAGATTTTGAGGATTGGTATTAATTTTTCTTCAGTTGTTTTGTAGAATTCAGCTGTGAAGCTATTTGGCCCTGGTCTTCTCTTTGTTTGGTTACTGATGCAATTTTCTTACTCACAAAAGGTCTTTCAAGATTTTCTATTTCTTCCTGATTCAGATTTGTTAGGTTCTATGTTTCTAGGAATATATTCAATTTTTTTCAATTATTGTAATTGTTGGTATATAATTGCTTAAAATAATGTGTTATGGTCTTTAGCATTTGTGTAGTATCAGTTGGAATATTTCACCTTTCATTTCTGATATTATTTATCTGGATTTTCTCTTTCTTTTCCTTCATTAGTCTAGCTAAACACTTGTAAATGTTTTTTATCTTTAAAACAAAAACAAAAACAAAAACCTAGCTCTTACTTTCATCAACATACTTTTATTGTCTTTCTGGTCAGAAAATTCACTGGTATTCACTCCAATCTGGATCATTTCCTTCCTTCTACTTACTTTGGGCTTAGTGTGTTCTTCTTTTTATAGTTCCTTGAGATGTAAAGTTAAATTGTTTGAGCCTTTCCAAGTATGTTTATTGTTGTGTACTTCCTCTTCAGGAAATTGCTTTTGCTGATCCCATAAAGTTGGTATGTTGTGTTTCTCTTTTTATTTCTTTTTTTTTTTTCCAAGGGAAAAATTTTTTTAATCCGCTCAGATATCCTGTTCATTTCACAGCATGCCTGCCTATACTGACATTTGTTTTTTTTTAATTTATTTATTTTTTCAGCGTAACAGTATTCATTGTTTTTGCACAACACCCAGTGCTCCATGCAAAACGTGCCCTCCCTATTACCCACCATCTGTTCCCCCAACCTCCCACCCCTGACCCTTCAAAACCTCAGGTTGTTTTGCTATCTTGAGTGCTGTGAAGTGTGTAAACCTGGCGATTCACAGACCTGAACCCCTGGGGATAAAAATACATTATATGTTTATAAAAAAAAAAAAAAATTGGAAGGGGAGGCGAACCATAAGAGACTATGGACTCTTTTTATTTCTTTAAAGATATATTTTCTTTCCCTTTTGATTCTTCTTTGAACCATTGGCTATTCAGAAACATGTTGTTTAATTTCTTTTTTTTAAGATTTTCATTTATTTACTTGACACAGAGAGAGAGATCACAAGTAGGCAGAGAGGCAGCAGAGAGAGAGGGGGAAGCAGGCTCCCTGCTGAGCAGAGAGCCTGATGCTGGGCTGGATCCGAGCACCCTGGGATCATGACCTGAGACAAAGGCAGATGCTTAACCCGTTGAGCCACCCAGGCACCCTACTGTTTACTTTCTATTGACTTTATGAATTTTCAGTTTTTTTTATTTTTCATTTTACTATTTTTAAAAGATTTTATCTATTTTATATATAATATATAATATCTATTTTATATATAATATATAATATCTATTTTAGAGACAGAGAAAGAGAGATAGAGTGTGAGCAGCGTGAGGGACAGAGAGAGGGAGAATCTAAAGTAGACTTCCTGATGACTACAGAGCCAGGATGTGGGGCTCCCTCTAAAGACCCTAAGATCCTGACTTGAGTCAAAACCAAGACTTGGAGGCTTAACCAACTTAGCCACCCAGGGGCCCTGAAGTAGGTGTTTTTTTAAAATTGTAGTCAATTCTCTTCCAGGGAAAGACTAAGAGACGGACATTTTTGCCTGTTCTTCCTATGAGGAACCTGGAGGGGATAGGTACAAACTCTTTACCCCTTAAAGAGAAACTGGGAGTGTGGGATTTCCTCTGCATTGTAAGGTGTTGTACTGGGGATGGGGTTTATGGTTATAGTGTATCTCAGTCTTTCTTACCTGTTTTAGTGTAGGTATCTTCTCAGTCACCTTATGTATAGGATTCATTCAACTAGTTCCTGGATTTCTCTCAGAGGGAACTGATGTTTTAGTTGTATATTCAGTGCATCCGTAGGAGGAGGGAAAGTCAGGAGCCTCCTATCCTGCCATCCTGGCCCATGCCCAAAACAAAACAAAACTTCCCCTTTCTTTATACATGTTCTTTGGTAGTGCCTTCCCACACTGATGCTGGAACTGTCCATAGGACATGACATAATAACAAATGTTGTACAAACAAACATTGCAATTGCACTCTGCAACTCTCTATTTTGTGACAATTAGAACACTGTGATTATTCTATGGCATGTAAACAAGATCAGAGTAGCTTATGGATGATGAGAGACATTTG
Organism: Meles meles; assembly: GCF_922984935.1. NCBI lineage: Eukaryota > Metazoa > Chordata > Mammalia > Carnivora > Mustelidae > Meles > Meles meles. Next base: position 142,358,383 of record NC_060069.1, on the reverse strand, counting down.
GACAGTATTTCTTGTTCCATTGGCCAACAGTCTACAAACTTCCATCCATATGAGAAAGAGCTTTCATGATAATCCAACCCCAGCCAGTTCTCCAGCTGACTGCAGACACATAGGAAAGCCTTAACCAACAATAAGATAGACGTATCATAGGTTTGAGAAATTAAAGAGATGGTTGTGGTTTTAATTCACTTAATTTGGAGATGGTTTATTATGGAGCAAAAGCTAACATTATGTCAGGCTCTTCTTACCATCCTACTGGAATAGCATTTCCAATAATCTAACATATTATCCCACTTAAAGTTTTCTGCATAGCATTGGTGATCATCCAATTGTTTGTTTCTTTGCTGTTTACATTTCTTCCACTTTATTGTAATCTCTGTGAGAACATGTAATCTCTAAGAGAACATGATTTTTTCACTCATATCTCCCAAAGCAGTTTTCTGATAAAGAGTAGGAATTTAATAAATATATTTGAAAAAATGAAGAAAGAAAAGAGCATATCTGTAATCATAAATACACTGTCCATATCATTATTCAATATACTCACTCATTTTTATTAATTCTCTCAGATACAATGTTGAGCCCTTGCAAGACACAACTGTAGGCATTCAATAAATATTATTATTTTTATTCTTCTATAAATGAATTTATTTTTGTTTCAAAGTCCAGCTCCACCAGGTAGCGAACCTTATATTTCTTTAAGTTTATGTCATCTTGAGCCTCTGAATTTTGAATAAGACTAAAGATATTTTAGGGTCATAGGAGAATATACAAATTAGGTGAAAGGGATTGAAAGGTACAAGCTTCTAGTGATAAAATAAGCAAGTCAGGAAAAGGAAAAAGTACAATATAGGAAAATAATCAGTAATACTGTAATAAACTCATGTGGCGAGGATGGTGACTATACATTAAGTCATATGTAGAGTTATCACATCACTGTGCTATACACCTGAAATGAATATCACATTGCATGTTAACTCTACTTCAATAATAAAAGAAAAACCCTAAAGGAATTTTGGCAGTGCAAGTTATAGAAAGGTGTGACATTTTCTACCTGTTCTCCATTTTTTATCCTTCAAGCATCATTTGAGGTGTCCCTTTTTCTACCTGATCTTTGTATATAAATGAGTGCATCTCTGAAATATCCTTCAACATCTGCCATTAATTCTCTCCCTTTCTCTTTTTCCTCTCTCTCCTAGCTGTGAAACACGTTAGGATTATAGAAAACTAGAAAATTCAATGGGGTCGTCTTTGGCCTTATACTCTCTCAGTCTTACTTTGCTTTACATAGAAAATTATTCTACTCCCTATGTAGTTATGCTGCTGGGGTGTACAGAAAAACCTGTGGAATTATCCAAGTCCCTCCCATTTTACGGAAACCTAATAACAATTTCTATTCTATTAATCTGAATCATGATTGTGCATGCAAAATATCTGAGATCATGCTATTTCCTTGGGCATAAGTCTGTCCTGAGGTACATTTTCCTGCAAGTTTCTAAATTTCAGTTGTCCCCTTCCAGTCTCAACTCCATGGATAAAGGTCTGCTTAGAGACAAGCTTTCTGGTCTAACTCTTCCATTTTTCCTTCCTTCCTTAGCCCAGAGGCAAGACAAAATGCCTCTTCTTATCCCCCTAGTCTTTGTAAACAGTATTAGGACCCAAATCTCAAATATGTCATTCTTAACCTATGTGTACATATCAAAGGCAAAAATCAAGGTCAGGTCAAGGAATTTTTCTGAACAGACTGCTAATTCATCGCTTCTCAGCCTTTTGGCTAAGAGCAAGTGCAGACTGCTAAGTCAGCAATCAATTCAGCCACTTGAAATATGATATGTCAGTGTTTCTTCAAGTACAACACCTAAGTCACTTGCATCACCTGGGACTTGTTAGGAATGCAACCTCCTGACTCACACCCAAGAACTACTTAGTGAGAATCACAAGGATGAAGGAAAAAGAATCTGATTCTTATGTATTTTAAATAAATGCATTAATAAATAAATAATAAAACTAAATACATTAAAAAGGAAACAATGTATAAAAACATAAGAGAAAGTATGTAAAAAAGATCAGATGATACAAGTCATCCACTAACAATTACGTATATACTTAAAGTTGTCCATAGGTTGTATGAATAATCCAATTATATTCTCTTCTTTAAGGTAGAACAATCCCATGCCCTAACAAAAATGCTACGGAAGTCTCAAGAATGCAATGAACGTCGTGGATCCATCTGGCAATGAATCAGACATCTGCAAATAATATCCTATTGCTGCTGTTCTAAGGGATTGGAAATTTCAGATACTGTTGCTTACCTCTGAATAATTCCATTTAGCTAATATGAGAGTTCTTATTAGTAGTCTACCTAGTTAGCTTTGAGATCTTGACTTTCCATGGACTTCGGATTTTAGAAACATATTTTATTCATAAACTTGTTCTGAACAAACCCACATGTAAAGTAACCCCTAACGTAGTTAAACAACTATTCACTTTCTTAAAGTAATATGGTTAATTGATCTATTGAGATTACAATGTGTTCACCATTTTAAAATTAATTTATTCATTATTACTAAGCAAGAATGAACATTTTAAAGCATCTTACACATGAAGGAAAGTTGGGGTTTTTTTCACTTCTGTTAATATATCTGTAATAATAGATTCTTGACTAGTAAAATACTCGTAGTCATGGCACTGATGAAGAATGCTACTAATCAGCATACACTGCTAATACAATTATTTTTGCTTTTTGTATCAATTAAAAACTGATACGTGCATTCAGAAACTCTGAGCAATTGACATTAAGCCTCATTTATTTCTGGAATTGTCTTAAACATGTGTGAAACTTAGACAAAAGCTTGAGTAAAAACAGACATTAAAGTAATTATGAAAATCCTTATTGAGCTTATAATATTAATTATTTAGCCTCTATTACAATTCCTAGTCTAAAACCAATCAACAAAACCATTAGGAAATGGGTTCTGAATTCAGACTTCCTGGTTACAGATTTGAGCCACGTCACAATATTAAGCTTTCAGTTTCCTAAAATAGAGAGTTTGAGGGCAAAATGAGTTATTAGTGAAATGTGTACTTAATGCTCACTCCATGATAGCTCTTATGAGAGCCTAGAGGTTTGTTCTTGGTTATAATCTTTATATATTTAAAAGTAGCTAAATATATATATATGTAATATATATATTTTATATATATATTTTAATGTGGGCCCTTCTAGCTCTGTCATTGTATGTCAAACCCTTATCTGAGCTTACATTTTGTGAACTATGTTCCCTGCATCTAGCGTGATAAGAAATCAAAATAATGGAGTTCTAAAGATTTTCCCAAGGACAGAAGAGAATCTCATATAAGTTATGGCATCAAGTTTTCTACAAGCATGATGACTACCTATTATTTGAAGTATAAGATTCATTTAGAATTATTCAATTATTTTAAAATATCTTTAAAAAGGTCCTTTGTTTGCTTTGGTTTTCATTTTACAAATGAATACTTATTAAATATTCAGCATCTCTTACAAACATGTGTTTTTTTGTTTTTTTGTTTGTTTGTTTGTTTGTTTGTTTGTTTTGTCTTGAACAACAGAGATTTATTTCTTGCAATTCTGGAGACTAGGAAGTCCAAGATCGAGGTACCAGTTAATTTGGCTCTCACCGGGTCCTCACGTGGCAGAGAGAGCTAGTTCTGATCTCTCTTCCTCTTCTTATAAAGACACTAATCCCACTCTTAGGATTCTCATCTAAATCTAATTACTTCTCAAAGACGCTATCTCCAAATACCATTATATTGGGGGTTAGGACTTTCAACATATGAATTTTGGGAAGACACAAATATTTGCTCCATAACAATATACATCACATTACACTGTGATTTCTCATTCCTCTGACTGTTCTGTGTTTATTTTTCTTCTCTTTCTTCTTTGATTTTGGATTGGCTAATTTTTCTTTTCTTTTTCTTTTTTTTTTTATTTGTTTATTTTCAGCGTAACAGTGTTCATTGTTTTTGCACCACACTCAGTGCTCCATGCAGTACATGCCCTCCCTATTACCCACCACCTGGTTCCTCAACCTCCCACCCCCCCAGCCCCTTCAAAACCCTCTGATTGTTTTTCAGATTCCATAGTCTCTCATGGGTCATCTCCCCTTCCAGTTTCCCTCAACTCCCTCTCCTCACCATCTCCCCGTGTCCTCCATGTTCTTTGTTATGCTCCACAAATAAGTGAGACCATATGATACTTAACTGTCTCTGCTTGACTTATTTCACTCAGCATAATCTCTTCCAGTCCCATCCACATTGCTACAAAAGTTGGGTATTCATCCTTTCTGATGGAGGCATAATACTCCATCGTGTATATGGACCACATTTTCCTTATCCATTCATCCATTGAAGGACATCTTAGTTCTTTCCACAGTTTGGCGACTGTGGCCATTGCTGCAATAAACACGGGGCTACAGATGGCTCTTCTTTTCACTACATCTGTATCTTTGGGATGAATACCCAGCAGTGCAATTGCAGGGTCATAGGGAAGTTCATTCTTAATTTCTTGAGGAATCTCCACACTGTTCTCCAAAGTGGCTGCACCAACTTGCATTCCCACCAACAGTGTAAGAGGGTTCCCCTTTCTCCACATCCTCTCCAGCACATGTTGTTTCCTGTCTTGCTCATTTTGGCCATTCTAACTGGTGTCAGGTGGTATCTCAATGTAGTTTTAATTTGAATCTCCCTGATGGCTAGTGATGATGAACATTTTTTCATGTGTCTGATAGCCATTTGTATGTATTCATTGGAGAAGTGTCTGTTCATATCTTCTGCCCATTTTTTGATATGATTATCTGTTTTGTGTGTGTTGAGTTTGAGGAGTTCTTTATAGATCCTGGATATCAACCTTTTGTCTGTACTGTCATTTGCAAATATCTTCTCCCATTCCGTGGGTTGCCTCTTTGTTTTGTTGACTGTTTCCTTTGCTGTGCAGAAGCTTTTGATCTTGATGAAGTCCCAAAAGTTCATTTTCGCTTTTGTTTCCTTTGCCTTTGGAGACATACCTTGAAAGAAGTTGCTGTGGCTGATATCAAAGAGGTTACTGCCTATGTTCTCCTCTAGGATTCTGATGGATTCCTGTCTCACGCTGAGGTATTTTATCCATTTTGAGTTTATCTTTGTGTACGGTGTAAGAGAATGGTTGAGTTTCATTCTTCTACATATCACTGTCGAGTTTTCCCAGCACCATTTATTGAAGAGACTGTCTTTTTTCCACTGTATATTTTTTCCTGTTTTGTCAAAGATTATTTGACCATAGAGTTGAGGGTCCATATCTGGGCTCTCCACTCTGTGCCACTGGTCAATGTGTCTGTTTTTATGCCAGTACCACGCTGTCTTGGTGATCACAGCTTTGTAGTAAAGCTTGAAATTGGGTAACGTGATGCCGCCAGTTTTGTTTTAGTTTTTCAACATTTCCTTAGAAATTCGGGGTCTCTTCTGATTCCATACAAATTTTAGAATTATTTGCTCCAGCTCTTTGAAAACTACCGGTGAAATTTTGATTGGAATGGTATTAAAAGTATAGATTGCTCTAGGCAGTATAGACATTTTAACACTGTTTATTCTTCCAATCCAAGAGCATGGAACGGTCTTCCATCTTTTTGTGTCTTCTTCAATTTCTTTCATGAGTGTTCTGTAGTTCCTCGAGTACAGGTCCTTTACCTCTTTGGTTAGGTTTATTCCCAGGTATCTTATGGTTCTTGGTGCTATAGTAAATGGAATCGATTCTCTAATTTCCCTTTCTGTATTTTCATTGTTAGTGTATAAGAAAGCCACTGATTTCTGTACATTGACTTTGTATCCTGCCACATTACTGAATTGCTGTATGAGTTCTAGTAGTTTGGGGGTGGAGTTTTTGGGGTTTTTCATATAAAGAATCATGTCATCTGTGAAGAGAGAGAGTTTGACTTCTTCCTTGCCAATTTGGATACCTTTTATTTCTCTTTGTTGTCTGATTGCCATTACTAGGACTTCTAATACTATGTTGAACAAGAGTGGTGAGAGTGGGCATCCTTGTCGTGTTCCTGATCTCAACGGGAAGGCTGCAAGCTTTTTCCCATTGAAGATGATATTTGCTGTGGGTTTTTCATAGATAGATTTTATAAAGTTCAGGAATGTTCCCTCTATCCCTATACTTTGAAACATGTGGTACTTTTGATCATCACAGCTGTGGCCACAGAGCCAGCAAGACAGCGGGCTACTCTATTACCATATGATGTTCATATTCAGGTAAAAAAAATCCAAGAGGTGGAGTTCATCTAGCTCCCATTCTCAAGTGATGGTGTATTATAATAAAAAGGAACATGAGAAAGAACTATGGAATCTCAACCATTTTATTAACTACATTAAAGGGAAAGAATTAATATCAAGTAACAAGAAGGAAAAATATGATGTTCTACAGTGAATTTGTATAAAATGGGGTAGTGTGTATTATCATGTGAACGAGATGGGTTTTTTAACAAAGAACAATGTAGACTTCTAATATTGTAACCTCTGACTTAACATAAAAGAAATTCTATTTTTCATTTTCCTCGGGCTATTTCAACTAACGTCTTCTTCTAATTTACCAGCCAAATTGGTTTCCCAAATTCTAATGTCTGCCTATGCTAATAGAATCTATAGAGTAATGTAATTACCTAATCCATTCATTATATGGGTTAAAGATAGTACAGTTAAAATGTCAAATAGAATCAGGGTATCTGAATGAGAAATATTTTCAATTGTAATTTTTCCTTTCCCAAAAGAGATATGAAGGTATAATTTCCTGCATGCATGAAATGTTTTATATTAAGCCTCAGAAAATAAAAGTCTCAGGAACCATATCAAAGCATAAAGTACATCGTATTTGTGACCTTGAACTAGTTTCCTAAATTTTAAGGCCTCAGTTTCCTCATCCCTAAAAGAAGAATTACGAATAAAATCATCCCCTAACTATATTAATAACCAAGGATTTTATGAGTTCAGAAATTAATCAATTTTTAAGTAAAAAAACAGAATTTAGTGGGATTTAACAATTTAATGGAATTGAAGGAATTACAATATTAGACTGAATGATTGAAAGCTGAAATTTAATTGAACAGCATTTTAAAACAAAAGGTTAAAATTGCAACTCAGCATTTGCCCTCATACACTTTAAACACTCATCTCTCTTAGACACCAAGCATTTCTGGAAAAGAATGTGCCCTACAAGCAAGGTGGAATCAAAGGGAGAAAAACTGTCCAGAGCCCTTTATAATTATTTTTGGAGAGTTTTCAACAGCAATATACTCATCCAGGATAGAGAATGTGAATAAAGAAATAAAAGTTAATCAACATTTTATTTGCAAAACGCATACACATCCCACACACATAAAAATAGATGTGATCTGGGCAATCTCAGTGGGTGCAAAATAAAACAAATTTCTATAAAACCCATAGAATGTAGAATATCTGAAGATAAGGACCTCAACTTTAATGAATATATAGTATATATTCTTTCAACAAATATCTTTGAGTGTTTAATATATTAGACATATTTCTAATATAGGTTTGATGTACATCTGTGAACAAAATAGTGAAGATCCCAGCGCTTGTAAGGATATATGTTCTAGGAAAGGAGGTAGCCTTTAATTACTTGATTTTATCTCCAAAAAGTGCCATTTTTCTTATAGGAAAGATGTCAATGATTGTTCTCATAATGGTTCCAATGGTGCCCAGATTCATGAAATCTTGACATCCTCCCCACATAGAACACAATGTAACATTTTGCAATTTTACAATAATGAAAATCTTTCAACGTCACCTTTTCTCTTTGTAATGTAGTAAATAGAGGTGAAACTATTTTATTTCCTCATCTATACTGAGTTTGCATTTAAAATAATAAAGATTAATATTAGACCTTCTAGCTGAAATGCAATTTAACTTTAGTGTCATATTTTTGAAACATGCTAAAACCTTCTGCTACAATTGATAAAACTAAATATTTTTATCTAGCCCAATAATTTTAAAAAGACAAAAAAAAAGTCTTTTTTTTTTAACTGCATTTCAAAAAAATACTAAAATCATCAGTGACAAGGCTAACATTTCAGGGCATTCAATATGTCTTTTGAATATGCATTGTCAGACAAGCCCTAGATACCACCAAAATATGTTTCCTTAACAGTAAATCATCATCATGATTGCCATTATTGATCTGTAGAGTCAGTAACCGAATCTATCCATGAGATTCAACGCCATTTATCTTGATATTATATAGCCCCATCCTCCTGCCTAAACCCATTAAACTGTCATCTGCGGGTTTACATCATTTTTATTTGAGGGACCTAGTGAAACTTTGCACTTTACTTCTTTTCTAAAACACTTCTAAAACCAAACTATCTCATCAGGAAAATTCCATTGTTTCCTGTTAATATCTGTTACCAAGAATGGAGACCATAATAACTTTAAATGGAAGGGTAACCATCATCACTGAACTTAAGATGGCATAGAGAGTGTGCATGTTTATTTTCATGTCTATACATCTACTCATATGAATGTATAATATGATGATAATTTATATCTACTAAAACCTTGGAAATAATATGTAACAATGTCTGCCTTGGGGTACATTCAGATAAAATTAAGAATTGGTGAATACGATTTAAATACTATTACCTATCTCCCCAAAATAATAAACTAGCAACAAAGAAAAGATATTACTTATAAATTATGTAGTTAATACAATTCGCCTGAAGTTAATTTGGAGATATTTTGGACTATGCCATAAGGGTCTTCCCTTACCTTCATTTCCAAGGATTTTCAGGGATTCTTTAATGGATTTATTTTGATGTGTGCATGGGTATCTTGATAATGCATGTGATGAATTATATCTTTGTGCATTTCTGCTAATTGGTGAGGAAAAGATCAATAGTTTTCAATAGAATCTCAGAAGATGTCATGATCCTTAAATTTTCAAGACAGACAGAATAAAAGGAAAGCATACTTTTTAATTTAAAGGATAATTATAAGAATCAATTTGCTGACAATAAAAATTTACTCAGTTTACACTCAAAGCATTGAATGTGAGCACTGAATATTGGTTTAATATCAAAATGAAACACAAAACACTGTATATCTGTAGCCCAAAGCTTATTGCATGAAATGTGTTAGAAGTTTTCAGAAAAAAACAAATACATATTGCATGTAAAAGAAATACCTATATAGGGCACCTGGGTGGCTCAGTGGGTTAAGCCTCTGCCTTCAGCTTAGGTCATGATCTCGGAGTCCTGGGATCGAGTCCCACATTGGGCTCTCTGCTCAGCAGGGAGCCTTCTTCCCCCTCTCTCTCTGCCTGCCTCTCTGCCTTCTTGTGATCTCTCTCTCTGTGTCAAATAAATAAATAAAATCTTAAAAAAAAAAGAAAAAGAAATACCTATATATAATGTATCTTATATATACATTATATGTATATAATATATATATAATATTCCCTTTGACTTATGAGTAACACTTAATATTCTTGCCTGTATTTTATCTTTTCCATTATTATTAATTCTTTTATACTTATAAAAGTATAAAAAGTGTTATTGTAATATAATGCATTTGTCCATTATACTTCATAGGTGATGAAAATTTGAATTTCTAAATTGTATGCAATTGAACATACTAATTCCAACCACTATTCTAATAGTGAGGTAAGAAAAGAAACTATAGCTAACTGAAAATAATCATTCCCATTTACCTTTTACATTTTTCCCACATTAATACCTTCAGAAAAATTTTGAGAAACAGATAAAGCACACAATTTCTTTTAACTTAATAGAAATGACAATGTTCAAACGGAGGAAAAACAAAAGCTTACCTCCCCATGTTCGCAAAACTTCACTGTTGTTTCTCTAAAGCCCTGGAAACCAGAGGGAAGTTTTAACAAATCTTTTTTTTTTTTTTTTTAACTTTCTTAGGGAAAATGTAATCATTTACATTATGATAAGTTCTCTAGAATTGGACATAGTTACTAATTTTTGTCTTTAAATCATCTCTGAAAATTTTCATAACAGATTTAAATGTGTTTTGCTCCAATATAACCCCATTTTATACTTTTTTTTAAACCATTACCTGAACATATGGTGGACATATTTCTCACACTAGATATTTTAAAGGGAAATAAGAAATCGTCCTAAAATGTGGACTTAGAAAAATACATTTTGCATGAGAGATATCAGGAACATTGTGAGATAAACAGGTATTTTTCTGGGTCTTAAATTATTAAAAAATGATCTTAATTTCTCTACTCCAAATCACCAAGAACTTGAAAGCAAAAAAAGGAACAACATATATGAGGCCTCATAGGAGGGTTCATAGAATCTCGTGCTCCGCAGGCAGAGGGACACTGCTCTCTGAGAGTGGGTAAGTGAGGATTGTGGTGGGTGGGGGTGGGTGGTAGTCAGGGAGAAATGCTACACAAGGTTAATGAATTAAAAGTATTACTCTATAAGCAAAAGAAAGCAACTGGAGGATTTGTAAACAAATTTGTCTTTTACAAAGTCTGGGTTCAGTGCAGGAAATGGACTCAGTGCAGAAGAGATGCAAGGCAGCAACAGGGATTTTTGAAAGTTCTAGATGAGAGAGGTGCTAGCTGCCTTACTTCACCCTCCCAACTTCCCACAGTAAAAAACGCATGAAGACTTACGAATCTTCATTCAGTACATGTCAAGAGTAGGGTAGTGGGAACATTTTACTCTGGGGAAAGACAATAAGCAGATGGGTACTATGCCTGTAGAAAAATTGAAAACAATAATAACACTAACTAAAAATCAGTCTTCTTTCTATTAGTACCCTGATCCAACAATGCTAAACAATCATGGAAAATATCTTTCATTAGCCTAAGCTCTAAACAATCACTACTGTTTTATGTTTAGTTTCAGTAATATCTCTATAAGCCCCAACTTATGACATTTGTAATACTTATCCTTTGATAAGCATCAATACAGAGTATTTCTATATGGAAGTTAATACAGAGAATTTCTGTAGTTGTAACAGACGTCTCCCAGTGCTTTGAAACTCAGACTCAGCTATGCCATGTTCATCTTGAGAATAAGTTCCGAAGAATTCATAACTGTTTCACCTTCTTTCAGTGCATTTTGTGTCTCCAAACTCAAAGTACTATATATAATGTGTATATACACATATATGTATATACACACACACGTAATTATTATTTTTGCAAGACATGTATGCAATTTTTCTTTTGTGAGTTATCTTTCCCCCCAATGTGAAATTCTAAATGAGGTTAATCAGAAGCAAAATACATTCACAAACAGCCAGAATCAGCCTTAAAGCATGTACAGTGAAACATGAAGCTTTGAAACCATTCTTTGAAAATTGGTTCATGGAAATTGTGGAGAACACCATTAATTATGCAGGCGCAAAAGTAAGAAAATGGAACCTTCCAAAGAATAGTAGAATCAAATTTCAAAGAAGAATGCTCAGAGAACTGACAAAAGATGCTCATTTTATACTGTCAAAGACATCAAAAGAAATATTGTAATACCTTGAATATTTTAATCAAAAACTGATACTCATTCTAAATTAATGAATCAATAATGTCAGTGTTTGCTCTCATTCAGCCATTTTAAAATAATTATTATAGAAGAAAAATAACCTCAGAAGTTTATAATAAATATAATTAAATTTTATAATATTTATTTTTGCTTCAGATACTTTAATGGTAAAATTATAAGAATAAAAATAAAACACTATAATAGATTCCCAAGTAAATTTTTATGACTCTCTCCAAAACTTATATTTAGGACTTTTCTTAACAATTTGCATATGTTACTTCAGGTGAAAGAACACTTTTGAAATTTAAAATGTTTTCAAAATTAAAATTAATAAGATGCTTTCTTTGAGCAACAAGGAGAGAAAAAGGATTGATAATTCTGCCAATAATATCTATTGGATGTGAAGTAGATCCATTTTAAAGAAGTCATTGACAAACTTGTGTAAGGTAAGGGAGGCTCAAAAAAAAATTGCCATATTGTCTATCAATGCAATAGATGAATACATAGGCATGATTGTGTTATTTTTTTTTTAAGTGCAATTAAAAAGTATTAATCCTGGAGCGCCTGGATGGCTAAGTGGGTTAAGCCTCTGCCTTCCACTCAGGTCATGATCTCAGGGTCCTGGGATCGAACCCTGCATTGGGCTCTCTGCTCAGGGGGGAGCCTGCTTCTCTCTCTCTCTCACTGCCTGGCTCTCTGCCTACTTGTGATCTCTGTCTGTCAAATAAATAAATAAAATCTTTTAAAAAAAAGTATTAATCCATTATTTTCCTCTTTACTATACATATATATTTATTCTTTTGCCATTATTTCATACATAAGAAATTCCATAAAATAAAATTCTCACTCTGCATTTCTCTGGTCATTATTGCCACTTGTTTTACCTTATTATTCCTGAAAATAATTGTGTCATGTAGATAAGGTGGATGTTGAAAAATGATCTACTCCAGCAGTCAAATAAGCCAGGCATGCCACTACCTTCATTAGACCTCTAAAAAATTCATTTTAAACCTAACCTTGTGACAACCTCTAGGAAAATTTAAATAAAGTCTATCAAGAATTCATCAAAGAGATCAGATACTATGGATACTAAGGAGTTATTATAAATTTTGTTAGGTATGATAATGGCACTGAGATTACAAAAGAAAATAACCCTATTTTTTAAAGATTTATTCATTTATTTGAGAGAGAGTTTGAGTAAGGGGAGGGGCATAGGGAGTGGGAGAGAGAATCTCAAGCAGACTCCCCCCAAATGTGGAGCTGGAATGTGGATGAACAGCTCCATCCAAAGACCTTGAGATCAGACCTGAGCCAAAATCAAGAGTTGGACACTGAAATGACTGAGCCATCCAGCCGCCCTACTCTATAGTTTATAATCATACAATGAGTGAAATGCTATGAAATTCTGAAATTTGCTTAGAAAAATAAAGGAAAAAAAGGGAAGAAGGAAGAAATTAATAAGAAATAAAACAAGTTCAGAAAAATGTTGATCATTTTTAACCTGAATGATGTATGCTTGGGGGATTAATATCCTTTTCTTTCTACCTGTTGAAAAATTGGAATTTTTCATAACAAAAATAATCAAAGATGTGTAAAGATGTGTTCACTTTGATGTGTGGATCTGGATTGACACACTATGGCATTATATTTTCTGAGAAAAAGCTGACTCTAACATGACTGAGAAAAAAAAACAAAACTGTTATTTTCCTGTACTTGCCTCAAAGACCCAAGGTCTAGAGTAAGGGTGTCACAAAAAATGGAAGATGGAGAGGGTCCCTGTTGTAATGCATAAAGGGTATTATGAACTAGTTTATTTGTTAGGCCAGATTCAGATTATTTATTTATGAAAAAAAAATTAAGTGAAGGCTCACTAATTTAAAGAAAGTAAATCACCCCCCAAAAAAGCTAGGAAAATGTTTGCAACTAGTGTGGCTTTGGAACTGGGAAAAGAAAGTGAGTATGCTGCAATGAGAAAGCTTAACCCAAGTACCTCATCCCTCATCCATGTCAGGTCAGGCAAGGCAGCTAATCCAAAATAGAAAATAGGTAGAGCTAAAGCAATCAGTTAAGTCTTACAAGGCCAAAAACCATAGGGGGAAAAAAAAAAAAAACATGAAAGCAGAGTGAAAAAACCTAAGTATTTGTAATTATTCAAAAACTGCTCTGAGTTTGAAGAAGTAGAAGGAATAAGCACAGATGAATTCTGCAGAGGTGGGGGCAGGAAGTCTGGAGTCATAAACAGATTTCATGGCTGGCTCAGCTGGTATGAGACAGAAGAAGTCTTGACAATACAAGTCTTGATAATACTAGCAACACCACAAGCTTGGTTATGTGCAAGACTGTGGGTTAGTGGGTGCTATGGTAGACTTAACAAGATTAGTGGATTTAAACAGCTTTAGAATTGATCAAAAATAAAGTTAAATATTAGTTAAAAGGCAACAAAATAGTTAAAAGCAGCAAAAGTCTGAACAGCAAGTAAAGTAAACAATAGGATCAAGGTTTGAGACAACACTTGGGAATGTTCCCAGACAAATACAAGCAAAAATTAAACCTGAAAAGTTGAACAGATAAAGAAGGCTATTAAAGACTCTTGCAGTGGTGAAGGGGGAAAGTGCAGTCCAAACTCTAATCTGTTGGGGGGGAAAAAAAAAGATGGGAGAGTTTTTTAAAATATGGGGTAGAGGATAGTAGGTTATCTCTATTGCTAATTGCCTTTACCCTAAAAAAGAAGAGTATGTTTTCATGACAGGAAGGAGTTTTACAACTTGGAGTTAGACTGGAAGGTAGAAGCTTTATCTTCCTTAATGATCACATTTCAGAAAGATGGCTCCCAGCTCTTTAAGAAACAGTCTTTGGTTGTAAAACAAGTAATAGACTTTTTAAAAAGATTTACATTTCAGAAGGGTAGAGAAGAAAATTTTCAATTACAAATTTTCTAAAAATAAATGTTCTAAGAGAAAGGAACTCAGTAGCCTAGAGTCAGGAAGAAGCCTGTCCAAGTTGTAATAAAGTAGAGGGAAATGGTAGGACTATCTTGGTATGTAGGCTATTACCCCAATGGGAAAGCAAGGAATGAAACAATCTCAATTTGGTAGTTACTTCTGAATTTCTTGGAAGTAAATGCCTTATATACTTCAAAAAGTCTCAGTTGTGAAGATTGGCCCTAACTACTGAAAATTTATGGTTTTATGCATTTTTCATTTGATACTTTTTTTTTAAAACCAAAGCATATTTCTCTTTGAAGATTTAGGCAGAGGTATCAAATGGTCCTTCACCAAGACCTTCAATAAACCTGGATGTCAAACAATATTGGAAGAACATAGATTACTTAAAAGATCCAGGACAAATGCTCTGAAGTCTCTTAAGTGTTCACCAAATCATTCTTTTCTTCCTGAATACAAAGCCAAATTGTCTGTGCTCCTCCTCCTACCTTCTAGGAAGGTGAAATTATGTGATCAGGTTTTGGCCAATAGAATGTGGACTGAAAACATTTAGCTTTCATCCAGGTCTATTGTTCAAATTTTCTTCACTCCCTCTCTCCTACTGAGGGCTGGGCAGGTGAAGATGATCTTGTGGACACGACATCTTCCTGGAGAGCCTGGGAACCACTTATGGAAGAATCAAGAATCAAGAGCAAGATTTCAAGTTGCAAAGAGCATGATATATGCATTTGTTGTGCTGTGCAATTAGTTATTTATTTTGGCAGTATGTGGAGTTCATAGTTCCAGAGCTAAAGTGAAATAAGGGCAAACTAGAAATATAAATGTGCAATGTGGAAAAAAAAAAGTGGAAATGCATGAACTCTCTATGAAAAAAGAAGAGGTCAAAATAAACAAAATGGTCCAAAATAGTGCCTTGGAAAATAACAAAATTAGGAAACAAAAGAAGGATAACTATAAAGGATGAAAGTAATCTGATTATGGAAGAAAAATATAACAATGCCTTTTAAAATAGCAGAGTAGAGATTTTCTTTTTTAAAAAAAGATTTTATTTATTTATTTGACACAGAGAGAGATCACAAGTAGGCAAAGAGGCAGGCCAAAAGAGAGGGAGAAGCAGGCTTCCTGCTGAGCAGAAAGCCCGATGCGGGACTTGATTCCAGGACCCTGAGATCATGACCTGAGCTGAAGGCAAGGCCTTAACCCACTGAGCCACACAGATACCCAGAGTAGAGATTTTCAAATTGAAGCATTAAACTGAATAAATGAGATCCAGGAAAACATTGATTAAATATTTATATGATGGAAATTTCAAAATTTTATATTCAATTTATTATAAAACTCACTAATGAGGACAATTTATTCAGTGTTTTTAGTTCAAGAGAGATGTGTATTAATTGACAAAGGAAGATAAGTTATTAAATTTTTATCTTATAACTCTTTAAAACATAGTGTTTTAATCAAAATAAGGTATCATGAAATTTTGAGAAACAAATATTTCTGAAGGATTTGTTTGTTTTATATCAAACTCTATGCCAAACACTAAGGGAGTCAGTGCAAGTAAAAGTGTTTCTGCCCTCTTGTTCCAAGGAAATTATTAGCAATTATTTTGCTATTCTTCTTTACAAAAGATGATGGGAGCTTTGCTTATATATTATTAGGTAAAAGAGATATCTGCAAATATGCATGTAAACTCCGATAGAGGTAACGTATAAACCAAAGGCTGAGAGTGCTTGGGTGGCTCACTGAGTTAAGCATCCAACTCTTGCTTTCAGCTCAGGTCATGATCTGGAGGTTGTGAGATCAAGCCCTGCCTCAGGCTCTGCACTGAGTGTGAAGCCTGCTTGGGATTTTCTTTCTCCCTTTGCCCCTCCAACTGCAAGCTCTCTCAAACTCTTAGAAGAAGAAGGAGGAGGAGGAGGAGTAGAAGAAGGAGGGGGAGGAGGAGGAGGGGGAGGAGGAGGAGGAAGAGGGGGAGGAGCGGGAGGGTGATTCCAGAATTTCATGTAATTGTAGATTTTGAGTCAGAAATTATTTACTAGTAGGAATCTCTAGAGATGACCCTTCAATAAACTGCGGGGCATTACTATATTCCTGAAATTAAAAGTGACATTGGAACTCCAAGACATGTCCGGAGAGAGGAGACATGACTTCCATCAAATCTGTAAACTGCTCAAAAGCTACCACCATATTCCATCCTTATCCTTTTTTCAGATGAGACATCTAAAATTCAGACCAATGAAATGTCTTATCCAAAAACATGCAGGTAGCTGTAAAACTAAAACCAGAACCTCTGTTTTCTCAACTACAGTCTTTTATTCTCTTCCATATATTCTTTTCAGCATCTTTATTATTCTCTGAAGAATTCTAGAAACAGGAAAACATTTCAATTCTAATGGTTTAGTTATACTTATCCTGCACAGCACGGATGCAGCATGGGACACTGCATCCTGTTCTGTAAAGCTCTCAAAGCCGTTATTTGCTGTTGCTTTCCTCTGTAAAGCTGTATGGAAGCCATTCTCAAGCGAATCCTTCCCTGGGTTTGAGGACAGTCATTAAAACTGTGTAGGCCTTTCAGAAAAGATACTTCTGTTTCTTCACTTTCTGTGCACACCATACTTTCCATTATTGTTATATTTGCTCTCCTCTGAAAACCTTCAAAGTCTTTTCCATGCATTTTTGTATCCAATAACCCCAAATAGAAGGTATACAAATACCCTACTAAAATATGCAGTTCAGAGAGCATTTTCTGTTCTTTGTTCTCTAATTCTGTAGATATGTCCTTTATGCAATTACTTCAGTCTCTCTGCAGTTGAAAAAACATGAAAAAAAGTGTTCATTTAATTGAATGCAATACTCAAAGGTGTTTTAACACACATTTTTTAGCGTTTGATGAACTTCCATATCAGTGTGGTATAAAGAGAATAAGCTATGCAGTATTTTTAAACTGCTTTGCAATCCTCTTTCTCACAATTTAATGTGTAACATTGAGTATTTTATTTTACTACTATGAATCCACAACTCATTCTTACAATGGAAGTATTAATATGGAGATTAAAGTTTTTAAACCAAATACATTAATTAATTAATTACAATAGGTTTAAATTTCCTGGCACTCTTCCTAAAGATTACATTTCCTCATTAAAACTTAAGGTATCATTTGTAATATACGTTAGCATCCCTTATCAAGGCTACTCACTTTTACCAAATGAAGACACAAGATTGGAGATTATAGTCATTATCATTCATGTACATTTTACATGGGCTTTTTCCCATAGATTTATTTATTTTTTTTTAAAGATTTTATTTATTTATTTGACAGAGAGAGATCACAAGTAGACAGAGAGGCAGGCAGAGAGAGAGAGAGGGAAGCAGGCTCGCTGCTGAGCAGATAGCCCGATGCGGGACTTGATCCCAGGACCCTGAGATCATGACCCGAGCCGAAGGCAGCGGCTCAACCCACTGAGCCACCCAGGCGCCCCTTTCCCATAGATTTAGATGTTAGGGTTGAATTCCACAAATAACTTACTTCAGCGTTTGCCAGTTGTTCTTAACCATGAAATTGCTCGTTCACAGGGGATTCTTGATGACCAAAGGATTGAGTAAATAAAATCAGACCTGGCACATTTAATTGTGAGTTGGCATCTGCCCCTCATTGTTTCACTTACCTTTCCCTCATACCACTAATCTTCCAGAGAATTTATTTTAAAAAACAATCGTTTGGGAATATATTTATAGGAGGACTACATCTGAACTCTATGTTTTCTTAGGTAGATTTTACTTTTTATTTTCTATAAGAATTTAGTGTTTTTAAGATTTAGAGTATGTGTGTGGTGTGGTGTGTATGTGATGCATGTGTTTGTGGTGTGTGTGTGTGTGTGTGTGTGTGTGTGTGTGTGGTGGATGACAAGGGTGCCATGTATCTATCTTTAACCCTGATGTATATGAATGATAATTTTGACTCCTAAAAGAATCATTTTTACTTCCCACAACTTCTTATTATCCCATTTCTTTTGCCTAATAATTTATCTTTAAGGAATAACTTTTTTAAATTTCAGGAGAAAAAGCAAAATTGTTTTTCATACTTATACTATTGTAAAGCACTACCTCACCATGCTTGAGAATCATAGATGAAGAATCTGGTACACAATTGTACAGCCAGTCACTCAGTGCTTTATTAAAGCAGCATAGTTCAAGTCCCAGAATTTTATTAACTTGAAGCTCTTTGCTTATTTTATTTATATATTTGCTTATCTTCA